>NC_061511.1:255645845-255699944 GCF_022539505.1 Lolium rigidum
AGAGGCTCGGCCAAGTTGATGCTAGTAACTCCAAGAGGGAGTATTTATGCTCGATAGTGGGTTCATGCCTGCATTGACACTCGGGGGAGTGACAGAAACCCCTAAGGTTGTGTTGTGCTCGTTGCCACTAGGGATAAAACATTGATGCTATGTCCGAGGATGTAGTTATTGATTACATTACGCAGCATACTTAATGCAATTGTCCGTTGTTAGCAACTTAATACTGGAAGGGGTTCGGATGATAACCTCGAAGGTGGACTTTTTAGGCATAGATGCAGTTGGATGGCGGTCTATGTACTTTGTCGTAATGCCCAATTAAATCTCACTATACTTATCATGTCATGTATGTGCATTGTTATGCCCTCTCTATTTGTCAATTGCCCGACCGTAATTTGTTCACCCAACATGCTTTTATCTTATGGGAGAGACACCTCTAGTGAACTCGTGGACCCCGGTCCATTCTTTAATACTGAAATACAAATCTCGTTGCAATACTTGTTTTACTCGTTTTCTCTCGCAAACAATCATCTTCCACACAATACGGTTAATCCTTTGTTACGGCAAGCCGGTGAGATTGATAACCTCACCTGTTTCGTTGGGGCAAAGTACTTTGGTTGTGTTGTGCAGGTTCCACGTTGGCGCCGGAATCTCCGGTGTTGCGCCGCACTACATCCCGCCGCCATCAACCTTCAACGTGCTTCTTGGCTCCTCCTGGTTCGATAAACCTTGGTTTCTTTCTGAGGGAAAACTTGCTACTGTGCGCATCATACCTTCCTCTTGGGGTTGCCCAACGAACGTGTGAAATACACGCCATCAGTTTTCAACGGCGACCTTGATACGTCTCCGACGTATCGATAATTTCTTATGTTCCATGCCACATTATTGATGTTATCTACATGTTTTATGCACACTTTATGTCATATTCGTGCATTTTCTGGAACTAACCTATTAACAAGATGCCGAAGTGCCGGTTCTCGTTTTCTCGCTGTTTTTGGTTTCAGAAATCCTAGTAACGAAATATTCTCGGAATCGGACGAAATCAACGCCAAAGATCTTAGAATCCCCGGAAGCATCCAGAACACACGAGAGGGACCGGAGGGGGCACGGGCCCACCACACCATGCCCTCGGCGCGGCCTAGGGGGCCCGCGCCCCCTAGGGTTTGGCCAGCCCTTCGACCTTCCTGGCGCCGCCTCTCGCCTATAAAAAGCCCCTGGATCAGAAAACCCGACAACAATTGACGAAACCCACGAAAACCTTCCAGAGCCGCCGCCATCGCGAAGCCAAGATCTGGGGGACAGGATCTCTGTTCCGGCACCCTGCCGGAGCGGGGAAGTGCCCCCGGAAGGCTTCTCCATCGACACCGCTGCCATCTCCACTGCCATCTTCATCACCGTTGCTGCTCCCATGAGGAGGGAGTAGTTCTCCATCGAGGCTCGGGGCTGTACCGGTAGCTATGTGGTTCATCTCTCTTCCATGTACTTCAATACAATGATCTCATTGAGATTCATATGAGTTTGTATCACAATTTATCTATGTGCTACTCTAGTGATGTGTTATTAAAGTAGTTTTATTCCTCCCCGCATGTGTGCAAAGGTGACAGTGCGTGCACCGTGTTAGTACTTGGTTTATGCTATGATTATGATCTCTTGTAGATTATGAAGTTAACTATTGCTATGATAATATTGATGTGATCTATTCCTCCTACATATGCATGAAGGTGACAAGTGTGCATGCTATGCTAGTACTTGGTTTAGTCTCGTTGATCTATCTTACACTAAAGGTTACTAAAACATGAGCATTATTGTGGAGCTTGTTAACTCCGGCATTGAGGGTTCGTGTAATCCTACGCAATGTGTTCATCATCCAACAAAAGTGTAGAGTATGCATTTATCTATTCCGTTATGTGATCAATGTTGAGAGTGTCCACTAGTGAAAGTCTATTCCCTAGGCCTTGTTCCTAAATATCGCTATCGCTGCTTGTTTACTCGTTTTACTCGTGTTACTACTCGCTGCATTACTACCGCTTGTTTACTCGTTCGGGCAAAGCACTTTTCCGGTGTCGTTGCCGTTGCTACTCGCTTATTCATACCACCTGTATTTCACTATCTCTTCGCCGAACTAGTGCACCTATTAGGTGTGTTGGGGACACAAGAGACTTCTTGCTTTGTGGTTGCGGGGTTGCATGAGAGGGATATCTTTGACCTCTTCCTCCCCGAGTTCGATAAACCTTGGGTATCCACTTAAGGGAAACTTGCTGCTGTTCTACAAACCTCTGCTCTTGGAGGCCCAACACTGTCTACAAGAATAGAAGCTCCCGTAGACATCAAGCACTTTTCTGGCGCCGTTGCCGGGGAGGAAAGGTAAAAAGGCTCTCATACTACGGTCTCAGGTAAAGTATTTTTCCGGCGCCGTTGTGTGTGTGCTCAAAGCTATTTCCTTTAGATCCTGCAATTGCATCTTGTTGTTTCTTGTTTACACTAGTTTGGCATAATGTACAAGAGTGAGCTTCTTATTCTATTTCCGATTTAAAACATGGATTGTTTGATGCGAAAATTAAAAAACCTATGAAATCTTATTTGCATGCTGGTAGTAATATTAGTATGAACGCTTTGAACACCATTGTTGATAATGATATAGAAAGTTCTAAGCTTGGGGAAGCTGGTTTTCATGATATTTTTAGTCCCCCCAAGCATTGAGGAGAAAATTTTCTTTGATGATACTTTGCCTCCTATTTGTGATGATTATAATAGTGGTCTTTCGATGCCACCTACTATGGAGAGTAAATTTTGTTGTGATTATACTATGCCTCCTACACTTGATGAGAATAATAATGATAGCTACTTTGTTGAATTTGCTCCCACTACAACTAATAAAATTGATTATGCTTATGTGGAGAGTAATAATTTTATGCATGAGACTCATGATAAGAATGCTTTATGTGATAGTTATATTGTTGAGTTTTCTCATGTTGCTACTGAAAGTTATTATGAGAGAGGAAAATATGGTTGTAGAAATTTTCATGTTACTAAAATGCCTCTCTATGTGCTGAAATTTTTGAAGCTACACTTGTTTTATCTTCCTATGCTTGTTACTTTGCTCTTCATGAACTTGTTTATTTACAAGATTCCTATGCATAGGAAGCATGTTAGACTTAAATGTGTTTTGAATTTGCCTCTTGATGCTCTCTTTTGCTTCAAATACTATTTCTTGCGAGTGCATCATTAAAACCGCTGAGCCCATCTTAATGGCTAAAAAGAAAGAACTTCTTGGGAGATAACCCATGTGTTATTTTGCTACAGTACTTTGTTTTATATTTGTGTCTTGGAAGTTGTTTACTACTGTAGCAACCTCTCCTATCTTAGTTTTGTGTTTTGTTGTGCCAAGTAAAGTCTTTGATAGTAAAGTAAGTACTAGATTTGGATTACTGCGCAGAAACAGATTTCTTTGCTGTCACGAATCTGGGTCTAATTCTCTGTAGGTAACTCAGAAAATTATGCAAATTTACGTGAGTGATCCTCAGATATGTACGCAACTTTCATTCAATTTGAGCATTTTCGTTTGAGCAAGTCTAGTGGCCTAATAAAATCCATATTTACGGATTGTTCTGTTTTGACAGATTCTGCCTTTTATTTCGCATTGCCTCTTTTGCTATGTTGGATGAATTTCTTTGATCCATTAATGTCCAGTAGCTTTATGCAATGTCCAGAAGTGTTAAGAATGATTGTGTCACCTCTGAACATGTTAATTTTTATTGTCCACTAACCCTCTAATGAGTTGTTTCGAGTTTGATGTGGAGGAAGTTTTCAAGGGTCAAGAGAGGAGGATGATATACTACGATCAAGAAGAGTGAAAAGTCTAAGCTTGGGGATGCCCCGGTGGTTCACCCCTGCATATATCAAGAAGACTCAAGCGTCTAAGCTTGGGGATGCCCAAGGCATCCCCTTCTTCATCGACAAATTATCAGGTTCCTCCCCTGAAACTATATTTTTATTCGGCCACATCTTGTGTGCTTTTTCTTGGAGCGTCGGTTTGTTTTTGTTTTTGTTTTGTTTGAATAAAATGGATCCTAGCATTCACTTTATGGGAGAGAGACACGCTCCGCTGTAGCATATGGACAAATATGTCCTTAGGTTCTACTCATAGTATTCATGGCGAAGTTTCTTCTTCGTCAAATTGTTATATGGTTGGAATTGGAAAATGATACATGTAGTAAAATGCTATAATGTCTTGGATAATTTGATACTTGGCAATTGTTGTGCTCCTGTTTAAGCTCTTGCATCATATACTTTGCACCCATTAATGAAGAAATACATAGAGCATGCTAAAATTTGGTTTGCATAATTGGTCTCTCTAAAGTCTAGATAATTTCTAGTATTGAGTTTTGAACGACAAGGAAGACGGTGTAGAGTCTTATAATGTTTACAATATGTCTTTTATGTGAGTTTTGTTGTACCGTTCATCCTTGTGTTTGTTTCAAATAACCTTGCTAGCCTAAACCTTGTATCGAGAGGGAATACTTCTCATGCATCCAAAATCCTTGAGCCAACCACTATGCCATTTGTGTCCACCATACCTACCTACTACATGGTATTTATCCGCCATTCCAAAGTAAATTGCTTGAGTGCTACTTTTAAAATTCCATCATTCACCTTTGCAATATATAGCTCATGGGACAAATAGCTTAAAAACTATTGTGGTATTGAATATGTACTTATGCACTTTATCTCTTATTAAGTTGCTTGTTGTGCGATAACCATGCTTCGGGGACGCCATCAACTAATCTTTGTTGAATATCATGTGAGTTGCTATGCATGTCCGTCTTGTCCGAAGTAAGAGAGATCTACCACCTTAATGGTTGGAGCATGCATATTGTTAGAGAAGAACATTGGGCCGCTAACTAAAGCCATGATTCATGGTGGAAGTTTCAGTTTTGGACATATATCCTCAATCTCATATGAGAATAATAATTGTTGCCACATGCTTATGCATTAAAGAGGAGTCCATTATCCGTTGTCCATGTTGTCCCGGTATGGATGTCTAAGTTGAGAATAATCAAAAGCGAGAAATCCAAAATGCGAGCTTTCTCCTTAGACCTTTGTACGAGCGGCATGGAGGTACCCCATTGTGACACTTGGTTAAAACATGTGCATTGTGATGATCCGGTAGTCCAAGCTAATTAGGACGAGGTGCGGGCACTATTAGTATACTATGCATGAGGCTTGCAACTTGTAAGATATAACTTTCATAACTCATATGCTTTATTACTACCGTTGACAAAGTTGTTTCATGTTTTCAAAACCAAAGCTCTAGCACAAATATAGCAATCGATGCTTTCCTCTTTGAAGGACCATTCTTTTACTTTTATGTTGAGTCAATTCACCTATCTCTCTCCACCTCAAGAAGCAAACACTTGTGTGAACTGTGCATTGATTCCTACATACTTGCATATTGTACTTGTTATATTACTCTATGTTGACAATTATCCATGAGATATACATGTTACAATTTAAAAGCAACCGCTGAAACTTAATCTTCCATTGTGTTGCTTCAATGTCTTTACTTTGAATTATTGCTTTATGAGTTAACTCTTATGCAAGACTTATTGATGCTTGTCTTGAAGTGCTATTCATGAAAAGTCTTTGCTATATGATTCACTTGTTTACTCATGTCATATACATTGTTTTGATCGCTGCATTCACTACATATGCTTTACAAATAGTATGATCAAGTTTATGATGGCATGTCACTTCAGAAATTATCTTTGTTATCGTTTTACTCGCTCGGGACGAGCGTAACTAAGCTTGGGGATGCTGATACGTCTCCGACGTATCGATAATTTCTTATGTTCCATGCCACATTATTGATGTTATCTACATGTTTTATGCACACTTTATGTCATATTCGTGCATTTTCCGGAACTAACCTATTAACAAGATGCCGAAGTGCCGTTCTCGTTTTCTCGCTGTTTTTGGTTTCGGAAATCCTAGTAACGAAATATTCTCGGAATCGGACGAAATCAACGCCAAAGATCTTAGAATCCCCGGAAGCATCCGGAACACACGAGAGGGACCGGAGGGGGGACAGGCCCACCACACCATGCCCTGGCGTGGCCTAGGGGGGGCCCGCGCCCCCCTAGGGTTTGGCCAGCCCTTCGACCTTCCTGCGCCGCCTCTCCGCCTATAAAAAGCCCCTGGATCAGAAAACCCGACAACAATTGACGAAACCCACGAAAACCTTCCAGAGCCGCCGCCATCGCGAAGCCAAGATCTGGGTGACAGGATCTCTGTTCCGGCACCCTGCCGGAGCGGGGAAGTGCCCCGGAAGGCTTCTCCATCGACACCGCTGCCATCTCCACCGCCATCTTCATCACCGATGTTGCTCCCATGAGGAGGGAGTAGTTCTCCATCGAGGCTCGGGGCTGTACCGGTAGCTATGTGGTTCATCTCTCTTCCATGTACTTCAATACAATGATCTCATTGAGATTCATATGAGTTTGTATCACAATTTATCTATGTGCTACTCTAGTGATGTGTTATTAAAGTAGTTTTATTCCTCCCGCATGTGTGCAAAGGTGACAGTGCGTGCACCGTGTTAGTACTTGGTTTATGCTATGATTATGATCTCTTGTAGATTATGAAGTTAACTATTGCTATGATAATATTGATGTGATCTATTCCTCCTACATATGCATGAAGGTGACAGTGTGCATGCTATGCTAGTACTTGGTTTAGTCTCGTTGATCTATCTTACACTAAAGGTTACTAAAACATGAGCATTATTGTGGAGCTTGTTAACTCCGGCATTGAGGGTTCGTGTAATCCTACGCAATGTGTTCATCATCCAACAAAAGTGTAGAGTATGCATTTATCTATTCCGTTATGTGATCAATGTTGAGAGTGTCCACTAGTGAAAGTCTATTCCCTAGGCCTTGTTCCTAAATATCGCTATCGCTGCTTGTTTACCGTTTCTATCGTGTTACTACCGCTGCATTACTACTGCTTGTTTACCGTTCGGGCAAAGCACTTTTCTCGGTGTCGTTGCCGTTGCTACCGTTTATTCATACCACCCGTATTTCACTATCTCTTCGCCGAACTAGTGCACCTATTAGGTGTGTTGGGGACACAAGAGACTTCTTGCTTTGTGGTTGCAGGGTTGCATGAGAGGGATATCTTTGACCTCTTCCTCCCCGAGTTCGATAAACCTTGGGTATCCACTTAAGGGAAACTTGCCTGCCGTTCTACAAACCTCTCGCTCTTGGAGGCCCAACACTCGTCTACAAGAATAGAAGCTCCCGTAGACATCGGACCTTCATATTCTCCTCGACGCACCTTCAGCCCAAGATCTTCCGGTGGATTAAAGCACTTGGCCAGGTTAAGGAAAGTTGCGGGTTCCTCTTTCTTTGGGAAGAAATAGGGGAAGAGCCGCGACAGCCCTGCTTTAGCTTGATCAATGCCCTCGCGCGCCTCTGTCCCATGAAACTCGAGGAATGAAACGGCGTCAAGAAGAGGATCATTCTCGGGATCTTCAAGTTCAAACTCTTGAGCTGTTCTATCTGCCAAGGAAGAAAATTATTGAGCAACAAACGAATGCAGAGAAGAAAATACAAAGGATATGAAGTGGTTCAGATACTTACTGACAAAGCGGCGATTTTGCGTCCTTATACGCTTAAGGATCGCTTCCTCGCGAGCAGATTGTGCAGCTATATGCTCGCTCAGCGAAGTCTCGGCAGTGTGAAGTCTCTTCCTAAGATCTTCGACACCAGCAGCGTCAGCCTTGGCCTTGTCAGCCTCTGCTCTAGCTTGAACAAGCATCTCGATTCGGCCTTCTTACGAGCCTCTTCACTTTGCTCTAATTTTTGAGCAAGTGTATTGGCACGCTCGTTGACAGATGCCAGTTTTTCTGCCAAGAAAGATTAAATTTCGTTAAAATATCGACAACAAAGGAGTAACAGAGTAATGGCAAAAAAGAAAGCAGCAAGGCATCACCTTCATTTTTGTTGGCATATTCACGATACCCAATGAATTGGGCACCGATACGAATAAGCTCTTTGATCATGGGCTGTTAAGAAAAGAAAGGGACAAAGAAAGAAAATTTCGGTATGAGGAAAATATAATGGCATACAGAAGCAAACAAAGGAAGTACAGACAGTGACAAGAGTATTGAGAACTTACATCATCCAAGAGAGGGTTAGAAGAGCTACTCAATTGGAGAGTAGGTTCCGGAATTGTTTCAGTCCTTGCCCTTTTTGGCGAAGGGACAAGGGGGCTTGAAGGAGGAGTAGAAGCGCCGACGTTTTGTTGAGGAGGCGAGGATTCTTCTCCTTCAACTAGCGGTTCCGAAACAACTAGAGTATGTGACGTACTCGTTCGAGCAGCCACATCCAAAGTTGGTGTTTCTTCATCATCATCACTGTGGTAAAAGGGTGGCAGCATAAAAAGCAAGACAGACAAAATTCTTCGAGCATAAAAATAAAAAAGAGAGACAGGGAACTCACGAACTGATGAGACTCTCGAGATATGGATCATAAGCTGCCTTTCGCGGTGAAGGAGCAGCTTCTTCGGGTTTGGAGGTCCCGGAATCTTCGATAGTACTCCTTTTCCTTTTGTTCTTTGGAGAAACAGCAGGAGGAGGAGATTGTGCTGATGCAGTACCTTCAGAGGCAGCATCCTTCTCAACAGATCCCGCAGATTTTCGAGAATCTGCGGGTTCATTCACAAAAGAGGGGGCCTCCTGGTTGTCATCGGTAACAACGGCCCTTTCTTCGACATCTCCACCTTCAGGAAGGGGAGGAAGCGAGACAAGATTTGGATGATTCTATATAAAAATGAGGGAAGATGTCAACAAAGGAGTTATAAAAAGATAGCAAGACAGCAATAAATGAATCGACAAAGTTTACCTTGGGAAGCGCATTGTTAGCGCTGTACGGTTTTACGCGGCAAGAAGAAGGGACATAATCCTTTTTGCTGAGGGAGGAAATGTTTCGGACAAGCTTTTCCAAGTCCTTAACTTCCAAATCCGCTGAGAGCCGATCTACGTCTTCGTCGCCAGTATACTTCCAGAGAGGAAATTTGCGAGCCTGAAGAGATTGCACTCTACTCTTAAGAAAATACACTGTAATCTGGATACCTGAAGAGGCATGTGTTCCATATTTAGTCGTACGTGCTCGCAATGAGAAACTTGCACAACATCTTTTGTCCTACCAGCCGGTGGAAGCCGGGCCTCTAGGGAATCTACTGGAAATTAAGGTACTCCTTTTAATAGAGCACCGGAGCAAAGCATTAACACTCCGTGAACACATGTGATCCTCATATCACCGCCTTCCCCTCCGATTGTCCCAATTTCTGTCACTTTGAGGCCGCGGGTTCCGGACAGCAATACGTGTATACAACTTGCAGGTAAGATCATAAAGCAATGAATATCATCATGAATTGATAACATGTTCAGATCTGAGATCATGGCACTCGGGACCTAGTGACAAGCATTAAGCATAACAAGTTGCAACAATATCATAAAAGTACCAATTACGGACACTAGGCACTATGCCCTAACAATCTTATGCTATTACATGACCAATCTCATCCAATCCCTACCATCCCCTTCAGCCTACAACGGGGGAATTACTCACACATGGATGGGGGAAACATGGTTGGTTGATGGAGAGGCGTCGGTGGTGATGATGGCGATGATCTCCTCCAATTCCCCGTCCCGGCGGAGTGCCAGAACGGAGTTTCTGGTCCCTTGACGGAGTTTCACGACGGTGGCGGCGTACTGGATGTCTTCTGGCGATTTCTTCTAACTCCCCGTGCGTTTTTAGGTCGAAGGCGTTAAGTAGTCCAGAGGAGGGCGTCGGGGGCCAGCCGAGGCGGCCACACAGTAGGGCGGCGCGCCCCCTCTCCAGGCCGCGCCGACCTGTTGTCTGGGGGGGCCTGGGCCTCCCCCAGGTCTGCCCTTCTGGCTCCGTTATTCTTCTGAAAAAATAAGACCTTTGGCATAAATTCCGAGGATTTTCCCGAAAGTTGGATTTCTGCACAAAAACGAGACACCAGAGCAATTCTGCTGAAAACAGCGTTAGTCCGTGTTAGTTGCATCCAAAATACACAAATTACAGGCAAAACAATAGCAAAAGTGTTCGGGAAAGTAGATACGTTTTGGACGTATCAGCTCTCTGTTGCTAGTAGAGGCTCTGGCCAAGTTGATACTTGTGACTCCAAGAGGGAGTATTTATGCTCGATAGTGGGTTCATGCCTCCATTGAATCTGGAACAGTGACAAAAAGTTCTAAGGTTGTGGATGTGTTGTTGCCACTAGGGATAAAACATCAATGCTTTGTCTAAGGATATTTGTGTTGATTACATTACGCACCATACTTAATGCAACTGTCTGTTGTTTGCAACTTAATACTGGAAGGGGTGCGTATGATAACCCGAAGGTGGACTTTTTAGGCATAGAAGCATGCTGGATAGCGGTCTATGTACTTTGTCGTAATGCCCTAAGTAAATCTCATAGTAGTCATCATGATATGTATGTGCATTGTTATGCCCTCTCTATTTGTCAATTGCCCAACTGTAATTTGTTCACCCAACATGCTATTTCTTATTGGAGAGACACCACTAGTGAACTGTGGACCCCGGTCCATTCTTTTACATCTAAAATACAATCAACTGCAATCTCTGTTCTCTGTTGTTCTTCACAAGCAAACATCATTCTCCACACCATACGTTTAATTCTTTGTTTACAGCAAGCCGGTGAGATTGACAACCTCACTGTTAAGTTGGGGCAAAGTATTTTGATTGTGTTGTGCATGTTCCATGTTGGCGCCGGAATCCCTGGTGTTGCGCCGCACTGCACTCCTTCACCAACAACCTTCACGTGGCCTTCATCTCCTACTGGTTCGATAAACCTTGGTTTCTTACTGAGGGAAACTTGTTGTTGTATGCATCATACCTTCCACTTGGGGTTCCCAACGGGCGTGTGCTTTACGCGTCAACAAGCTAAATTTCTGGCGCCGTTGCCGGGGAGATGAAGACACGCTGCAAGGGGAGTCTCCCACATCCAATCTCTTTACTTTGTTTTTGTCTTGCTTTATTTTACTTTATTTACTGCTTTGTTTGCTTTCCCTATATCAAAAATACAAAAAAATTAGTTACTTCCATTTACTTTATTTTATTTTCTGTCTTGTTTGCGTTCTCTATATTAAAAACACACAAAAAATTAGTTACTTGCATTTACTTTATTTACCTTTTGTTTATTTCATCATGCTTCCTCCTAAGTTCACTCTGAAAGATATACCAGTAGGGCAAGGGTCTATCATTGGAAGAGATAATATAGAAGCATTTTTCACTCATGTTAGTACAGTTGAAGATTTTGAGCATAGACACTTGGTAGAACTAGCTCCTACTTATGAAATTGCTACTGCCTCTTTAGTACACATGTTGGAAGCTAGATTTGTTAATCTCAACCCCATAATACAACATATGTTTCTTACACTCTGTGATATGGAAGAAGGAGAAAAGAAAGATTTTGTTCTAGAAACCCTTATTAAAGAATTTGGTGATATAGCTAAAGAAGCTAGAAAAGTTTTTATTAAGCATAAGAGACTTGGCTTTTATACCGATTTTACAAAAACACTTGAAAAGATGGACGAAGATAGATTAAAGTACACTAATAAAGTCAATGGTGAGGGGGAGATTAAAGTACCGATACCTAGTAAGCTCCTAGGGATGCATGAAGCTCTAGAAAATAACTATGCTTGGCTTGCTCCTGAAAATTTGTTTGATGAGGATGGTAAGCCTAAGAGCAACGAAATAGGAGTTACTTACATAGACAAGATACAATGCATTGTTGATAAAACTCCCAACTCCCCTAGTAATAATGTTAATGCTTCATCTCTTGATAATACTTGATTCACACTTTCTGCGCCTAGCTGAAAGGCGTTAAAGAAAAGCGCTTATGGGAGACAACCCATTATTTTACTTCTGCACTTTTGTTTTATATTTGAGTCTTGAAAGTTATTACTACTGTAGCAACCTCTACTTATCTTTATTTTATTGCATTGTTGTGCCAAGTAAAGTCTTTGATCGTAAGGTTGATACTAGATTTGGATTACTGCGCAGAAACAGATTTCTTGCTGTCACGAATTTGAGTAAGCCTCTCTGTAGGTAACTCAGAAAAATCTGCCAATTTTCGTGTATGATCCTCAGATATGCACACAACTTTCATTAAATTTGAGCTTTTTCATCTGATCAAGTTAAGTGCCTCTAAAAAATTCATCTTTACGGACTGTTCTGTTTTGACAGATTGTGCCTTTTTATTTCGCATTGCCTCTTTTGCTACGTTGAATGGATTTCTTTGTTCCATTAACTTTCAGTAGCTTTGTGCAATGTCCAGAAGTGTTAAGAATGATTATGTCACCTCTGAATATGTGAATTTTTGATTATGCACTAACCCTCTAATGAGTTTGTTTTGAGTTTGGTGTGGAGGAAGTTTTCAAGGGTCAAGAGAGGAGGATGATACAATATGATCAAGAAGAGTGAAAAGTCTAAGCTTGGGGATGCCCCCTTGGTTCATCCCTGCATATTTCAAGAAGACTCAAGCATCTAAGCTTGGGGATGCCCAAGGCATCCCCTTCTTCATCGACAACTTATCAGGTCACCTCTAGTGAAACTATATTTTTATTCCGTCACATCTTATGTGCTTTACTTGGAGCGTCTGTATGTTTTTTATTTTTGTTTATGTTTGAATAAAATCGGATCCTAGCATTATTTGTGTGGGAGAGAGACACGCTCCGCTGTTTCATATGAACACTAGTGTTCTTAGCTTTACTTTTAATGTTCATGGCGAAGGTTGAAACTGCTTCGTTCATTGCTATTTGGTTGGAAACAGAAAATGCTTCATGTGGTAATTGGTATATTGTCTTGAATAATTTGATACTTGGCAATTGTTGTGCTCAAATAGATCATGTTTAAGCTCTTGCAGCATGTACTTTGCACCTATTAATGAAGAACTACCATAGAGCTTGTTGAAATTTGGTTTGCATGATTGGTCTCTCTAAAGTCTAGATATTTTCTGGTGAAGTGTTTGAACAACAAGGAAGACAGTGTAGAGTCTCATAATGCTTGCAATATGTTCTTATGTAAGTTTTGCTGTACCGGTTCATACTTGTGTTTGCTTCAAACAACCTTGCTAGCCAAAGCCTTGTACTGAGAGGGAATACTTCTTGTGCATCCAAAACCTTGAGCCAAAAACTATGCCATTTGTGTCCACCATACCTACCTACTATGTGGTATTTCTCTGCCATTCCAAAGTAAATTGCTTGAGTGCTACCTTTAAAATTTCATTCCTTGTCTTTGCAATATATAGCTCATGGGAAAATGGCTTAAAAAACTATTGTGGTATTGAATACGTCGCTTATGTATCTTATTTCTTATAAGTTGCTTGTTGAGCGGTAACCATGATTCTGGGGACGCCATCAACTATTACACCTTTGTTGAATATCATGTGAGTTGCTATGCATGTTCGTCTTGTCTGAAGTAAGGGTGATTTATCATGATTAAATGGTTTGAGTATGCATATTGTTAGAGAAGAACATTGGGCCGCCAACTAAAGCCATGTATCATGGTGGAAGTTTCGGTTTGTACATTAATCCTCAATCTCTTATGAGAATATTATTCGTTGTTGAATGCTTATGCATTAAAGAGGAGTCCATTATTTGTTTTCTATGTTGTCCCGGTATGGATGTCCTCAAGTTGAGATTTATCAAAAACGAGAAATCAAATGCGATCTATCTCCTTGGACCTTTGTACATGCGACATAGAGGTACCCCTTTGTGACACTTGGTTGAAACATATGTTATGCAATGATAATACATGTAAATCCAAGCTAATTAGGACAAGGTGCGAGCACTATTGGTATTCTATGCATGAGGCTTGCAACTTATAGGATGTCTTATGCATAACATATATGAATTATTACTACCGTTGACAAAATTGTTTCTATGTTTTCAAAATGAAAATCTCTAGCACAAAAATAGTAATCCATGCTTCCCTCTGCGAAGGGCCCTTCTTTTACTTTATGTTGAGTCAGTTTACCTACTTCCTTCTATCTTAGAAGCAAACACTTGTGTCAACTGTGTGCATTGATTCCTACATACTTGCTTATTTGCATTCATCATACTAATTTGTGTTGACAATTATCCATGAGATATACATGTTGAAGTTGAAAGCAACCGCTGAAACTTATATCTTCCTTTGTGTTGCCTCAAAACTTTCTACTATGAATTTATTGCTTTATGAGTTAACTCCTATGCAAGACTTATTGATGCTTGTCTTGAAAGTACTATTCATGAAAAGTCTTTGCTATATGATTCAGTTGTTTAGTCATTGTCTTTACCATTGCTTCGAATCACTTCATTCATCTCATATGCTTTACAATAGTATTGATCAAGATTATGATAGCATGTCACTTCAGAAATTATCCTTGTTATCGTTTACCTACTCGAGGGCGAGTAGGAACTAAGCTTGGGGATGCTTGATACGTCTCAAACGTATCTATAATTTCTTATGTTCCATGCTAGTTTTATGACAATACTCACATGTTTTATACATACATTACATCATTATTATGCATTTTCCAGCACTAACCTATTAACAAGATGCCGAAGCGTCAGTTCCTGTTTTGTGATGTTTTTGGTTTCAGAAATCCTACACAGGAAATATTCTCGGAATTGGACGAAACGAACGCCTAGGGTCTTATTTTTCCACGGAGCTTACAGAAGACCGAAGAGGATACGAAGTGGGGCCACGAGGCGCCCTAACCATAGGGCGGCGCGGCCAGGGAGGGGCCCGCGCCGGCCTATGGTGTGGGGCCCCCGTGCCTCCTCCGACTCTGCCCTTCCGCCTACTTATACTCTCCGTCACGAAAACCCTATTACCGAGAGCCACGATACGGAAAAAGTTCCAGAGACGCCGCCGCCGCCAATCCCATCTCGGGGGATTCAGGAGATCGCCTCCGGCACCCTGCCGGAGAGGGGAATCATCACCCGTAGGACTCTACATCACCATGATCGTCTCCGGACTGATGTGTGAGTAGTTCATCCTTGGACTATGGATCCATAACAGTAGCTAGATGGTTGTCTTCTCCTCATGTGCTATCATGTTTAGATCTTGTGAGCTGCCTATCATGATCAAGATCATCTATTTGTAATGCTACATGTTGTGTTTGTTGGGATCCGATGAATATGGAATACTATGTCAAGTTGATTATTGATCTATCATATATGTGTTGTTTATGATCTTGCATGCTCTCCGTTGCTAGTAGAGGCTCTGGCCAAGTTGATACTTGTGACTCCAAGAGGGAGTATTTATGCTCGATAGTGGGTTCATGCCTCCATTGAATGCGGGACGGTGACAAAAAGTTCTAAGGTTGTGGATGTGCTCGTTGCCACTAGGGATAAAACATCAATGCTTTGTCTAAGGATATTTGTGTTGATTACATTACGCACCATACTTAATGCAATTGTCTGTTGTTTGCAACTTAATACTGGAAGGGGTGCGGATGCTAACCCGAAGGTGGACTTTTTAGGCATAGATGCATGCTGGATAGCGGTCTATGTACTTTGTCGTAATGTCCTAAATAAATCTCATAGTAGTCATCATGATATGTATGTGCATTGTTATACCCTCTCTATTCGTCAATTGCCCAACTGTAATTTGTTCACCCAACATGCTATTTCTTATTGGAGAGACACCACTAGTGAACTGTGGACCCCGGTCCATTCTTTTACATCTGAAATACAATCAACTGCAATTTCTGTTCTATGTTGTTCTTCACAAGCAAACATCATTCTCTACACCATACGTTTAATTCTTTGTTTATAGCAAGCCGGTGAGATTGACAACCTCACTGTTAAGTTTGGGCAAAGTATTTTGATTGTGTTATGCAGGTTCCACGTTGGCGCCGGAATCCCTGGTGTTGCGCCGCACTACACTCCTTCACCAACCACCTTCACGTGGAGGCCTTCATCTCCTACTGGTTCGATAAACCTTGGTTTCTTACTGAGAGAAACTTGCTGCTGTACGCATCACACCTTCCACTTGGGGTTCCCAACGGGCGTGTGCTTTACGCGTCAACATGGAGACAATCCTTCAAATAAGCATGGGGTAGGGGAATTGTGGTGTCTTTAGGCATATTGTGAGCAGGTCTAGGGGTGTATTCCTCATGATGCTCGTCAATGTCCTTAGATCCAGAAATAGAGAAGCATGATGCATGTCCCCAGATTACCGAGGCTCATAAATTCATTGGGTGACGGTGTTTTTCTTGTTCTTGGGATGATGGTTTCATGTATGGTGGAGAAGGAAGCTATATCCTCTTGACATACTTATGGTACTCTTCTTCCTAGGCCTAGATACATCGACATACAAGTTTTCAAATAGAATGTCACGGTGAGTAAATATGGTGGATTTTTCTCTCCCAAAACAGGTGGTTGGATGTATTGGGATTCAAAATTTGAAGCCAAATATTTTTGAACCATTTGTTTGAATTACAAACCATTTTCACCTTTTTTTTTTCTTTGCAAAAGGTTTTTTAAAGTAGATTCCGCACTAAGTTTCAACCAAAAAAGTTTAAATTGAAGTGTACCCACACACTAGTGCACGTGTATTTCCGATACTAGTGTAAATTATACTCCCGAATTTCTATGTGAGCAGTGATTTTGCCGTTTGATAATACCAGTTGATGGGTGAGTTGTTGTACACTTTTAATTCAAATTTCCTTCAATAAAATCAGCAGAATCATTTTCTAAATCATGAACCGACTTCACGCTTCATCTTTGTTTTTTTGAATTACAGAGATACATGCAAATTACGAAAAGGACCGTAGATGGAATGGAGTGGAAATTGTATCTAGCAGACGACGACTAGGATTTTATAGAGGAGACAATTTGAAGATGGTGTTCTGGCTCACAGGTGCATATGAATTTATTCTATAAAATACATAAAAATACAAATCTTGAAATGTTTTAAAAATTGCGTTTACATCTGGAACATCCTTATGTGAAAAGTCCTTTTAGATCATGGACACCAGTGTTCTCATTGTATTAAAAAAATTCGAAAATTATATTTATATATTTCAAAAAATTATGTAACAAAATTCTAAAAGTAGCTAATGATGCATTCCACTAACATATAAAATCTCAATTACAAATGTTTTGTTTTTGAGCTACAGAAAATTGACAAAGTATGAATTTATTTGGAGATTTGAATCACAATACTCAGATCCACATATTTGTTATTTTTGTGCAGCCCAAAATACACATTATTTCCAGTTGAAAATTTACACATTTGTGGGATACAATACTGACTACATCATGATTTATTTCATATTTTTCTAAAACTTAGAAATATGATTTTAATTACTTTTCTAAAAAGAAACCACTGGTGTTCATGTGCACCAAATCTCTGTCCTATTTTTATGTGCCTTGTGTTAAAAAAAGATGGAAATATCTAGTGAATAGTCATGTCAAAATATTTAAATTTATCTTGTTTACATGGGACATAAATATATTCATTCTTCTCGAAATCTTGTGTGTGAACACAAAATGTGCGGATATACATACAGAATATTTTTAAATTTTTTCATCATTGTAAAATATGTTTTTCAGACAATAAGTTCATATGGACCCAACAATCGAATTGGATTTCCAATTTCCTATACTGAAAGCACTTTTTAAACATGGGACTTGATTTTGAAATCATCCATTTCTGTTGACTCGGTAAACATTAGTTTCTCTTGCTAGTGACAGGCAAAATAAATCGGAGAGCAGTATCAAATCTGCGCTATCCATCCACGCAGCCAACGAATCTGAACCATCAAATCCCATCGCCAGTCCATTTGCTAAAAACGAAAAATAAGTTTTTCCTCCCCAGTCCCCACCATCACCTTTGCTCGGCCGACCCAAAGGCGGCTCGTGCCCTAGAGCTGCCGGCCTACCGCCGCCCCGTCCGCCTCTCACGCGCGCCGCCTCCATCGCCGTTCCCGCTCTACCTCAACGCATCCCCGCAGTCTCCACCCAGTTCTCGATCTCCGACATTGGTTTTGAGGTATGAGCTTCTCCACAGGTCTTGGGTGTGCCAGTGCACACCACCCGGTGCACCATCTGGATCCGCCGCTGGCCGGGAAGCCATTTCTTGGTGTCAGTGCGACGCATTTCCAGAGAAAGATGCGGTTTTCTGGCTCCCCTGGTCGATTCGAGTGCTTGGCGAACCCGCGTCAGTCTGGGCCACGGCGCACCGCCAAGGAAACCATGTACGACCTCCACCCCGAGATCTCGATGCTGTATGGAGAGGAAAATGGTGCGGTTGCTGCCCCGAGCAAGGAGCTGGGTATCGGAAAGGCCACCGAAACCTTACCAGACAACACTCCTATCTCCTACCGCTACAACGAGCCCCGGATTAAAGTCATTGGCGTTGGCGGTGCCGGCTCCAATGCTGTGAACAGGATGATTGAGAGCTCCATGAAGGGGGTGGAATTCTGGATCGTGAACACTGATTTCCAGGCTATGAGGATGTCCCCCATCGATCCGGCAAATAGGTTACCCATTGGGCAGGAACTGACAAGAGGTCTTGGTGCTGGTGGGAACCCGGAAATTGGTATGAATGCAGCCAAGGAAAGCCAGGAGTTGGTGGAGCAGGCAGTCGCTGGAGCTGATATGGTTTTTGTGACGGTAAGTCCTCCTGCTCGTGCATATTGTGACTGTTGCTTAATTGATGTATAATTAGTCAATAGCACACTTGTCTTGTCATTTAGTACACATATATTTAACACATCAGGAATTGATCTTACATGGGAGCCATGATTTTGCAGATAGTTATGTTAGGTTATAACTGAATTTACGCAGATGTTATCATGTGTGTGCTTGATTGGAAGGATTCTGCTAATCTCTATGCTCCACTGGCTGCTTCTGAACCCTTAGATTCATTTTGCAGGCTGGAATGGGAGGGGGGACAGGCACTGGCGGGGCACCCGTTATAGCAGGGATCGCAAAGTCTATGGGCATATTAACTGTTGGAATTGTGACAACTCCATTTTCATTTGAGGGAAGAAGGCGGGCACTTCAGGCACAAGAAGGAATTGCAGCCTTGAGAAGCAATGTTGATACACTGATTGTAATCCCGAATGACAAGTTACTGACTGCTGTTTCTCCAAATACTCCTGTGACAGAAGCATTCAATTTGGCAGATGATATTCTCCGGCAAGGTGTCCGTGGAATCTCAGATATCATCACTGTAAGACAATATGCTACATTAGCTATTTTACGATTGTCGAGTAGGATTAGTGGCATATGTGATGTCTTCAGAAAACAAAAGTTTGGTTTATAGTTACACAATCAGGCAAATATGGATTAACAAGTTCCCATGACCATATCCCTGTGAACCATTTTGTCTTTCAAAAGCATCACTTTCACCACACCGCGAGTTTGAATTGTTTTTTGTCCTGATTCTTAGTTCTTTCCTGATGCACATATGTTATATCCAAACTATAACATTGTATAATTGTAGGCCAAAATTGACGCTCCTAAAACTATCTAAACTACAACACTGTTTCTTAATTTTGGCCACTATACATATCCGGTTAGCTGCAACAAAATAAAAGTAGAATGTGATTGTTCATTCGCAGTTATGTCCTTGATTCTTGCTAGCTATAATTTTTATGAATCTTCAATCTCCTTGTCATGCCATTTCCTTACTACTGCACCTAGTTCCTCGATTCCTGTCTGCTTTTCATGCCATTTGTAATGCCAAGTAATGAGTCCAAAAGTTCATACAGTTTCAGCCTATGCTTATCAACATATTCGCCCAGACTACAGTCACCTGATATTTGCATCTAAATTCTAAACACATGATTTGTTGCCTTTTTTGCTTGTAGGTGCCAGGTTTGGTCAATGTTGACTTTGCTGATGTACGATCGGTTATGTCAGATGCAGGTTCATCCTTGATGGGAATTGGGACAGCAACAGGTTAAATTTCACGGGACCCTATTTGTTTTTCATCAAATAATACATGCATATCTCTGCGTCCATAAAATACGAATGTTTGTTTATGAAACTTGAAGGATATTGTGCTATTAACATAAGTGGAATGTAGTTTGAATCTCTTAATTCTATTCATCTAAATTACGTAACCAGCCACAAGTTCATTTATACAACAGTAAAGGTGTGTTGCACATTGTTAGACATGGTGTGGTCTAACACAGATATATTAGTTCCTATCGCATTGAGTTCGCATTTTCAAATACTAGAGCATGCCCAGAATCACACCAACCTCTTCCCCTCCCCCCTTTTGACCTGCCTTTTCTGTTGGCCTGTTTACAGGTAAGACGCGAGCAAGAGATGCTGCACTCAACGCGATACAGTCCCCTCTACTTGACATCGGTATTGAAAGAGCAACAGGAATCGTGTGGAATATCACTGGAGGGACTGATCTAACATTGACAGAGGTATCATGTACATGATCTTAGCTAGATAGAATGGCTTGCACAATTTATGCATTTTTTGTTTATAACTTTAGATTATAATGATCATAATAAGGAGGCAAAGCAAATCCTTTTTTTTAATTGGATAACTTGGACAGCTAAGATATTTTAGAAGGCCTTATTCTGTTTCTGGCCTTATAGCTCTATAACGATGAGTTGGGCTGCTAACTATCTACATGGAAGATTATCACTAAATTGTCAAATGATTTCTTTGAATTGCATTTGGCCTGACCCCAAATTGCTCATCCTATTTTAGGTGAATGCAGCAGCTGAAGTGATATATGATCTTGTTGATCCTGGTGCAAATCTAATTTTTGGCTCTGTTATAGACCCATCATACACTGGCCAGGTAAGTACCAAATCCTACCCCCACCCCCTTTTTTTTCTGTCAGCATGGTTATATGCACATGACCAGTGGCGGAGCGTGACCCACAACAAAGGACGGGCCAATGCCCTTACGATGCCAAGCAACAATATGTTAGCGGGAAATGCGCATGGGAAGAAGTAGATAGACCTCTTTTAGGGGGAAAAATAGAGAGCTTCAGCCTTCAGAGAGCTTTTTTATTGAAAGAAGTAGAGAGCTAGGGGCTGGGATATTTCTTCTTGAAATGTAGTGAGGCTCGGATATGGGGTAGCTCATTGCACTGATGCATAACATGTCCAGACAGCTGCATACATCGCTAGCGCCAGGAGCGATGAGCCAGAGCGCAGTAAAAGTTTGTGTGCATGGGATATTTGCCATGTTAATCAACGTTCTGCATTTTGGTAAGACTGGGCCGGAACCCAGTATGGTTTCCAAGAGGCTCTGCCAGTGCACATGACTACGGTGTGCTCATGCACGTAGATGCATAAAAACCACGATTACTTTTATCATGTAAACCATATTTTACATTAAATGATCATCGAAACCCTCCCTGGAAAATGCATGGCCTTGGACATGCCGATAACACGATGTCTCCATCCAGGTGAGCATAACTTTGATTGCAACTGGATTCAAGCGCCAGGAGGAAGGTGAAGGCCGACCTGCGCAGGTACGTCATTTTGCATCATTCAACCACTTTCTGCTCATTTCCGCTCTGGTATTCTGATGCAATTTCGGGATGCTCAGGCTGGAGGTGACAACAACCGTGGTCGCAACACTCGGTTTTCTTCGTCCTCCCAGGACGAAGGCCCAAAGCTGCAGATTCCAGAGTTCCTACAGAGGAAAGGGCGTTCAGGGTTTTCCAGAGGCTGAGAATCCCCAAGCAGCTTAGCTAGGTGTTATTTTTTCTTTCTTTGCAAGCTGTAGGCAGTAGACTGATAGCACTAGATAGAGCACATCCGAACCATGTTTTATCATCGTGCAACCATATGGCTGTGTGAGATATTAGCTGATTCTTGTGTTCCCATTCTAAACGGATGGCTTGAGATCATTGAATTCCCCAAATAAGAAAAAATGATGCTGCACCTCAATTTGGGAAAGGGATGTCAACTTGGTAATCGTGGGCATTTTTGTTTTGAAAGAAGACCCAGGGCCCCAGTTTATACTGAAATTTATTATGTCTTACAAAAAGAAAAGAAGGTTTTAATCAAAGTGTCGATCACCTGCAGCATTACAGATAGGAAATAAGCTAGGTTCGGCACACAGCCAGATCGACACACTTATAGTAGGAAAAGAGAAAACAAGAAGACAAAATCAGCCAACACCAGCTCTTGCACCCGCTCCTGAATTTGCCGTCGAATTTAAGCAGAATTTCCTCCGCTGCAGCTACACGGTTATGCGCGATCAATGGCTTCCACTGCAACATAAAAGACAAAGATATGTAAAGTGGATGCACGGGGTTAAAGAACGATTTATGTTGAAACTCTTTTATTTCTAGTTACCGTAGAGACCAAGGCACCAAGCAACAACCAAGTTATTCTGTATACACTTAGCCCCCCATTTTTCGAGCCTTAGAACAAAATGCCCTCGAGGATCCGCCGGATTTGTTCACATTTTAATGTCTGATAAGTCAACAGGACGTGCTTGACCATTCTCCAGATTTGTACTCACTTTTAACGTCGCTCATAATAAACGGTACAATTATTAGTGCCTCAATTCCATCTACCACGGCATTACAAAGCGTTGAGTTATCCAGTAATCTACTATGACGCTCCTATATACTGGTAAGGAGTTTACTATGTACATCTATCTGCCCCTTGTTTGCCGCTGAGAAATCATATTCACCGGGCAAAAAAAAATATTGCAAGTACTTTTGTCTTGTGCCATCCAAAAAAAGCCTGCTATGGGGGATATTTTTGTAGTGAACAATGTCTTTGCGAGACTTCATGAAAGTCATGCTTCTAAGTGCAACTATAAATTCAGTGACCACCAATACAATAAGAGATACTAAATGACATCTATTGGAAGCGCGGGTGAAGATGGCTAAGATACTCTAAGACGTTGTTGTCGGAAACTCTGTCGTTGTTTGTCCCGTTCGTGGATCACATGTGGTGTGATTGGTTGATTGGGCCAATTTTTGCACTCTCGGAGGCAAGGCCACGGGAAAACGACCTTTTCGCCATGTTCTTCGCTTTTTTGTGTGTGTGTGGCTTGCATTGCTCAATGCCTACCTAGATGCATGTTTGTTTGGTTGCCTGCAGTTCTCTTTTGAGGCTAAGTTTGGTTGCTAGATGTTGCTATCTGTAGCACAGACAAGTCACATATGCTCACTTCTTTCAAAATAGGTGAGGTTACCTTACCAGAATACACACAGTGAACAATAACTAATAACTGAAGAACATAATTAACAAATGCATAGTTACATCTAACAGACTACTTTAGTACGAGGTGCATCCTATGCAATCTGATTACTAATTATGCTAGGGATAGCACCCTTGGCAGAAAATATACGTGGTTCTTCAGTGTTTTTATCCCAGCATCATGGGTTTCATCATCATCATCATCATCATGGAGAGCAACAACAAAAGGAAGATCAATAGAACATGGTGTTTGTACTTGAACCCCTCCTGCACAGAGGTGCCGAAACCAACTCAAGTTCTCATTAAATACCCCACTTAGAATGTTGTGTTGAGTTGGGTTTTGTCAGATTGAAAATTAGATATTGCAAAGAGAAAGATTTGGTTTCCGACTATCCTAGACCTAGTACGTGTTTCCTATTCGAAATTGATTTTGCAAGTGTTTAAAAAACAGGTATAACTTCCTCACAGAGTCCCTTTCTCCGGAATTTGCGGTTGTCCTAGTGTGTCTTAGTAGTGTCCTACATTGCCTTACTCGAAGCTCCGCCCCTGCTGTAACCTACTACACAAATATGCTAACCTGGCCATGCACACACCAAAGCTGGACCGAGACAGTATACAGTCGTTGATGCAAACTTAATTAATCATTAAGGCCAAGAAAAAAATACCCACTTGGTTTGCGGAGGCGTGAAAAGCACAACCTGGATTCATGGGGCTGCGCAAGGCCATGCGGACGCGCGCGTGGTGAAGCAGCCATGAGACATTGCGTAGTACTCAAACATGAATGAATGCTGACGCTGCAAGATAGAGATGCCCACGAAAGTCGTCTCACTTGTTGATCTGATCTGATCGCCGATCGATCCGATATGATTCCTGTTCCGATCTTGTCCAGCTGCCACATATATACAGTATAAAAGGTCTCGCGTGGCTTTGCTCGAAATACTCATCGGGAAGCTAGCTAAGCATGGCGATGCAATTGCAGGTGTCTCAGCCCCTACGCTTAGTTTTCGTCCTCTGCTTCTTCTCTGCTCTGGCAAGCCGCTCCGGCTCCGCCGACGCGGCTCCGACGCTGGTCGACAGCCTTCCAGGCTTCGACGGCAAGCTCCCGTTCCGCCTCGAGACCGGGTATGCATGCACGGATGCATCATATATATATGCACCTTCTTTGATCCATGGCGATCGCTCGATCACCGCCTTCTTGCATGCACTTGTTGGCAGGTACGTGACCGTCGACGAGGAGAATGGAGCAGAGTTGTTCTACTACTTTATCGAGTCGGAGGGCGACCCGCGTCATGACCCGCTCCTACTTTTCATCCCCGGCGGCGACCGCTGCACCGTCCTCCAAGCGTTGCTGCTTGAGATAGGTAGAAGTTATACGCCACTACACTATAGCAGAGAGTGGATGTTGTTCGGTAACCAGGTTCAGCGATCAATGTCTATATCCTTGAGGCATTACTCAACCCATGCACTATGCAATCAGCAAACTAACATGCCAAGACGATGAGCCGTATCTCGACTACCAGCACTACGTACGGCCGGAGGGAATCGGATCACCCCGCCACAAGCGCCTGCTACTAATAGAGCCTATGAGTTTTTCCTTGTCTATTTTAGTTACTACGCCAAGGTTTTAGGTCTATCAAGCGATAATTCTGCATGCATTACACGGTGAATGTCAAGAAGTAGACCATTATTGCGATAATAATGAGCCAAACTACTTCCTCCATCTCCGTTTAACAAGCGCGCACGTAATCCAAAAATTTGCTTTGTTTTGATTAATAAAATATGAAATATATGTTAAAAATTATATTTTGAAACCTTTTTAAATACGAATCTAATGATATAAATTTTGTAGACATACAATTTATATTTTATTGACCAAACTAATGGTTAAATTTTATCTTAAACTACGTGCACGCCCGTTAAACTGAGACGGCGAATAGTAGTTTTTGTAATGAATCCCCCATTTATGTAGTCATTACAATAGGAACTCTTAATTCTCTCGCATCGAATGTCTGACTCAGATAGCTAACCCCTCCACATACTTTACCACATACACATATATAATCGACACCGGTTGCAATACAAATTTCAAGTCTCCTACCGTCACGCTACTACCTTTACTTGTCGACACATTGGTTGGCACCTCTACTTTCAGTTGTCTGAACCTCTATTTTGTGCGCGTGGTTGGGTTGAGTATAATGCCATTTTTTGTGTGCAGGCCCGTTGAAATTCATCATTGAGCCGTATGATGGAACCACCATACCGCGCCTAC
This sequence comes from Lolium rigidum, assembly GCF_022539505.1. Classification (NCBI taxonomy): domain Eukaryota; kingdom Viridiplantae; phylum Streptophyta; class Magnoliopsida; order Poales; family Poaceae; genus Lolium; species Lolium rigidum. The sequence goes on from NC_061511.1 coordinate 255,671,362, forward strand.
AGTACCATCCCTACTCTTGGACAAAGGCTGCGAGTGTTTTGTTCCTCGATTCGCCTGTCGGCGGTGGTTTTTCGTTCTCCCGTAACCCCAAAGGCTATGATGTTGGAGATGTCTCTTCTACGTTGCAGGTTAAAACGTTTCTCACCAAGGTACGTTAAACTTCTTTGATAGTAATGACATGGCTCCCGTCGATTTCTTAGTTTTTCTTTTGCATGTCTTTTGGACCAGTGGTTCACCGAGCACCCAGATTACCTTGCAAATCCTTTTTATGTCGGAGGATCGTCGCGCTCGGGAAAGATCGTTCCATTCCTAGCACAGATAATCTCAGAAGGTGGAGCCATGTTATCTAGACATTCACTTATTTTAGGTGCTCTTAATAGGATAGTCTATTCATACTTCAACACATTGCTATTTTCAGATATTGAAGCTGGAATAAAGCCCATAGTTAATCTGAAGGTACCCAATATTGACCAAATTATCCATTCAGTTACTCCCATTTATGCTACAAAACAACTGAACTGATAAAACCCAAATCTAACCCTATTTGTGTTATGATCAAAATCAAAATATGATCAGGGCTATCTAGTAGGTAATCCGAGTACAGGTGAAAGTATTGATGATGACTCTAAAGTGCCATATCTGCATGGAGTCGGAATAATTCCAGATCAACTATACGAGGTGTTTACTTAGACACAACTCCATCTATTCATCAATCGCTTATTATCCTGCAGTTAACTACTAAATATTTCCCATATGAGGTTACTTAACTCCATGTCCATGTGCTTGCATGTGAATTATCTTAAGTCGATAATGGAGAACTGCCAAGGGGAGGATCGTACCAAACCCAGGAGCATACTTTGTGCTCAAGATCTAAGAAGATTCAACGGCGTAAGGATAAAACGACTTCAACTTTTCCTCGCTTTATTGGTGTATTAAATTTTGTGAAAAATACATATATTTTATGCTTTTTTAGAATATGCTATTTCCTAGTGATTCTCTAGAACAACTAGGTTATCTTATATGATTCCAGCTCACCTCTTAATAGTTCATTATTCTATTGAAGCAACTAACTAACGTTTCCTGACAGCTGTATGATGAAATTGACGAGAGACACATTTTGTATAAAAAGTGCACAAATGTGTCTATTGGACATATTGACCTGACCACTGAAAGGAAGATCCTGACGGAGGAAACTAGAGTAGCCAAACATCCACCACTTCGCCCTCCAATGGATTGTCAAGTAAGTTCATCTTGTCCACCGATGAAAAACGGAAGTCCTCATGTGTGACATAATACACTTTGAAAAGTAGTTTCCACCAAATTAGTGTCAGTTTGTTTTTGTTTTCTGTGGGAAGATCAAGCATTATCTTTCCTTTTTTCTATTGTATTTTCTTCCTGCACACAGCCTTCATTCCAATCTGCATGACGTATTAGGTTTCGTTAAGACAAGACGTTGACCAGTAATGACACTGTTAAAATATGGTTTTCCAAAATACTTGATAATTGTGATTCTATATCATATAAACTATGTATTAATGGATTAAGTGTTTCATCAGCAGGGTTATGCTAAATACCTGTCATATTATTGGGCAAACCTGAACATCACTAGGGAATCACTTGGAATCAAAAAGGTAAATTACAATGTTTATTCCTTGATAATTTATTTTGATTCATACAATCATACTCTTGATTTAAAGACACTTTTTAACTATGTTGTCATACATCTATATTCCTTTAAATTAGGGGAGCAAGGACGAATGGGTGATGTGCGATAAAAATAGTCTACCTTATTCTCCAGACATCATGAGTAGCATAAAGTATCACCGTAATGTGACATCAAAAGGTTATCGTGTCTTGGTATATAGGTAAATACTCTTAAGGTGAAAAATTATGTGCTATAAAAATTGTATATTATCGTGGAAATGTTCCGTATTAACCATACGAAGTGCGACTTATCGAGAGATGTTCGCATGTCAATCTCCAACTATCAAGTTGTCATATTTAAGTTCTCTAACATCTAATCTAGTTCCTTTGTACAGTGGAGACCATGATGCTTTGGTACCATTTTTGGGTACACAATCTTGGGTGCGGTCACTCAACTTCCCCGTTTTGGATGAATGGAGGGCATGGCATCTTGATGGACAGTCCGCTGGGTAAGGTTTTTTTACAAAATACATAATTATTTTTAATTTCAATTGTTTGTTTCTATATAATGATTCGTGTGTATAAACTCTGCAAAATTCCTTACTTTTTCAAATATAATGTGTATGCAGATTCTCCATAACATACAAAAATAACCTGACGTTCACTACTATAAAGGTACTATATATCACCTCCAGTATCATTTCGAGATATCTGCAATTTCAATGTGTATAAATCATCACCACATGACATCCACAATTGTCACATACCATCGAGTTAGGCACTGCTCGTTTTACAGTTGAAAACCTAATATTTCTATATATCAATGGAATTTTTCATTCCCAATCAGATGTTGCCCCTAACACCGCATAAATATAGGGCGGTGGACACAATGCACCAGAGGACCAGCCAGAGAGAGGATTCGCTATGTTCAGTCGTTGGATTTCTGGTGACCCACTTTGATTATAGGTGTCCGATTGTTGTAGAAGTACTGAGGGTACTCAACTGTGTGACATGATACCTTAATCTATGTGAACTTTGTAAGAGTAGGTTCCCAAAAGTATGAAGCTAGTACCAACTTGTGTGAGTGTTATAGGTATTTGTGGTACTCCACAATACTTCAAGCTTGTACATAGTCTTGTACTATATACTTGAAAATGATGGCTCGTCTTGACACCCATGTCCACTTTCCAATATAATGCCAGTACTCCCTGCAAGTATATGGAGTACGAGCACATGATAGCCGAATTTTAAGGTGACGCTATGATATAACATTGGCACAATCTTACATGTTCCATTTGTACCAATTCATAGTTGAACAATAAAAAATAAAAAAATACATCATTTACCAAGTTATCAGTTAGCATATGCTCAAAACTAGAATATAGGCAACAACAAAAAACCCTGATATATGTTCTAATTAGCTTAGGCTAGTAGTATAGAGCACCCTATTGCATGATTAAAATGGCACATCCTACATGCTTTACTAAACTGTGCAAAGGTGGACGACAGGTTGGCCCACCGCACAAGGTTATGGAACCGTGTGTGAAAGGATACTCTAAAAATATAATGCAACATACATTTAGTATAATTTGGCAGTGTGATTTAAGCTCTTTTCACTCGCCGTTAGCAATAGCTCAATGTTATGTTTTATGCAAAACATCGCACACATTATTTAGTCTGTTCTGGTTGGGATTGCACTAAAAACTCTCAGTTATCTTTGATTGTATGTTGGATACGCCACGCGTATACATTCATTTTGAATTATATTCAATTGCTAGCTATACAAATGAAGGTAATATATAGAGAATATAATTTATTTTTTCTTGGTTACGGTGTTGTCTCCATGATAGGTTTGGAATGATAGATCTGCAATAGTCCTCCCAAGACTCTGGCGGTAGCCCTTATTGAACCTTGTTTAGAACTTTTAGTTAACTCGGCGCTCATTTGATCTAGTGCTAAGTGATGTGATCTATACTATGCTTATTAGTCTTATCATGTTGTTATCTTATCAAGCTTGGTAATCTTATCAAGCTTATCACGTTGTTGTGCTCAATTTTGTGATCTAGATTGAGCTTGTCATGAACAAGCCTATCAAGTTGTTTGTCAGTTTTGAGGTGGTTATCTTGTCAAGCTTATTGTCACTTATGATAACCAACATTATTACAAGCTTAGAAACAATTGCACTCATTCTTGTTAGCCTTTCTATTAACAAAAGATCAGATGCATTTTCATTTGCTTACAAGCTTCCCTTACATAAGCTCAGTACATGGCTACCGGCATAACACAACCATACAACAGAAGACCATTGTTCATGAGATTAGTACTAAACAACAAGGAGTAGAACACAACCAGCATCTACCAAACTAGCATTGTTCATTTCTTGTTGATGAACACAACATGGAGCAGTTCTACCAAACCTACTACAATCTTCAATAGAAATAGTGCTTCTCTCGTTAGCACAAGCAGAGAGCTCCAATGCTTCATCGGCATCTCATCTTGTCCAAGGGAAGTACCTCATGTTGTTGTTTTCTAGGCTTCAGTTTTTTCCTTCTGTCCTCAGCCCATCCGAGAGCTTCTAAAGCATCTTCTCCTCTAAAATATATAGTTGTGATCAAGCAGATAACAAACATATTATAGCTCCTAGTGCCAGAAATTACAACCGCGCTCCACAATGTAAATCGAAAATTCAGTCAAACTCCAAACTTTGGCACCACAGAAGTCAAAGTCACAAAATTTCTCAAGAGGATCAAGCAGATCGAGCTACCCCATGCTTCTGACACTTGTAGTAGACCCACCCGTCCTGCTCCTTCATGCTAGAGCGGGACTGCTGCACTAGGCGCACGCGATGATTGGGATGAATGGGGCATCGCGGCACTGAGCAAAAACAAAAGAGCTTGCGGGCGACACAACGGAAGAGGACCTACTCCGGCGGCAGCAGGCCTACGACGACGAAGGACCTACACCCCATTGGGGGAATGGGAGGGAGGAGCGGCACCGACTATGCTTTACAATGTGATGCACGGATAGGGAAATTTTAGAGCGAGTGAGAGAGAAAGAAATCGCGCAAAGGGAGGGGTAGCGATAGAATTGATGTTTTGCAAATTACCCCTCCACCCAAGTGGGACTGTTTGATACGGTGAATCCAAGCCGATCCACCTAGATTGATGCCCGATCTTTCACAGCGAGAACCTGGGGTAGAGAATCCTCCCAACAACGCGATGAACGCAGCCTGGAGAAGAGGGAACGAATCCAGCAAGCAACGGATCGATGAACGATACGCCTCAAACCAAGAGCTAGACAATCCTTGATGAACACAAGAACCTTCGCAGCGGATATAATAGATAACGGCAGCGCCGTACCCCCGGAGGGATGATACACGTGATCACACGCTATAGGGAAACCCTAAACTTTTAGACTAAACTTGAACTAACTAAACCCTAGCCGCCCCACCTCCTTATATGAGGGGGAGGTGGCCGGCCAGCCCCTATTGGGCTGGGGCGCCCCTCTATGGGCCTCCCTAACTTGGTTGGACAGGCCCAAACCAAGAGTGACTCGATTTATTAAAAATCCCTAATTAGCCAATATATGACAATTACAAAAACTAAGATAATTAAGCTGGTGGAGTCCTCGAATCTAGGCTCCACATAGGCCTCCGTGCCCATATCATCCTCCCCCCTTCAAGAAGCGTTGTCCCCAACGCGTGAGGGTCTTCTGGAAAAGGTGACGTGATATGAACATGACACGTCCTCGCCGTCTTCAAGTCTTGCTTGCCTTCCACACCACATCCTCCCTCGCGGCCTGCTTGACTTGACACAGCACTTGGCGCTTCCTTTCTTCTCCACATGAGCTTGGACTTCGGCGCCAATTCCTTCTTCTTGCGAGGTTTTGATGGAACGTTGTGTCGTTGCACATGACCCTGCACAAGATGTGTAATTCCTGGGCCACATAGATGTCTCACACGTCCATCCTTGCCTCGATGCATCCGCGGTGTCGCGGAAAACTGGACTGCAGTACTCCTAGCACGGTAGTGCCGCTGCCCACTGTCTCCACTGACGCGCTCGACCACAGCCGGTCTAGGAGCCGGTTGACCGGGCGGTTGACCGGCCCGGCCGGTCCTGGAGCCGGTCGACCGGTCCTGGCACCGGGCTGAAACACCATCAGCACTGGCTTCTCTCACCTTCTCGCCTCCCACTCCTCCCACGCGCATCTGCGCCATATGTACTGGAACATCATCAGCACAAACATCATCAGTCCGCATACTAGCATCAACACAAGCCGGAACCGTAGCACATGCTGCAACATCCACATCAACAACAAGTGTAGCTTCATCCGGCTTGTCACCAACAAGAACGTGCTTGTCATCTACAGACTTGGCTGAAACATCACCAACATCAATGCTCGGAACATCATGCACCTTATGCTGCACATTAGGCTTGTGCAACTTCTCCTTACGCACCACTAACTCCACATCGGACTTGATATGATCATCACCCATAGGCTTCAAAGTCCGCTGTTTGCCACCATGCATAAAAGAATATGTATTTGCTCGCCCAGCATGTGTCACATTGCGATCATACTGCCAAGGACGCCCAAGTAGCAATCCACACACCTCCAATGGCAACACATCGCAATCGATCTCATCAACATAGTCATCAACTGCAAATGGCACACGCACCTTATGAGTAATCTTCGACGATACCACAGCTATTCAACCACTCAAGACGTTTAGGTTCGGGAAGACGCCATGTAGACAACCCCAATGCTGCCACCATCGCCTTGCTAATGCCATTAGTACAGCTACCACCATCAACCATCAACTTGCAAGCCTTGCCCTTGATAAAGCACCGAGTCCGAAACAAACTCCACCGCTGAACCTTGTCAACTCGTCTTGCAAGCATCACCCCGTACCTTCTTGAGTTGCATATTCAGCCCGCTCAATGGTACATCCTCCTCAACAGTCACAACGAGCGCTCTTGGTATCGGAGCCGAGTTTCCTCTCCTCCGAAGATTTCACCTCGACCTTAGTGATCGTTGGTAGTGGAACAATCTCCTTAATAGGAACTATGCACTTGTCCACTTTCTCTATTGCATGTACAACTCGGGATGGCTGCTTACTCTCCTCCATGTATGGTAACACAAAACCACGACGAAGAAAAGTTTTGTAATCTTCCCAAGTTTCAAGCAAATTCACCTCTCGTCCACCGCATCCTCGCCAAACAACGTTCCAATGCCTCGTCCACACGCCGTATAGCAAGATAAAATGCATAAGAACTACTGAACTTCCTGTTGTATGTGCAACACCGAGCAAAACCCAACTCCATGTTCCACTCCCAATCTTTATATTCCTCAACTGTCGCAAGATGGTGTAGATACCAACGAAGACTGGACGGCGAACGTTGTTCTCCCTTCAAGCAATCCAGATAGTCATTGAAAACCTTACTAGATTTCATGTCACGCGAACACCGTATGCCAAGCTTATCGTCGGAAGACAATGCAAGAACAGCGATAGCATCGCCTAACCCTTTTGTAGACGGAACAACATCAGCAGCAGCCAGCTTCGTGGCAGAAACAAACGCAGTAACAGGAGAAACCGCCGGAGAAACAACCGCAGGAACAGACGCCGTCCCGGCCCAGGGCCCGGTTGGACCGGCCTCCAGACCGGCCTGTCCGGTCACTGGCCCGGTTGACCGGTCGCCAACCGGATCGGCTGCCTCGTACCGGAGCGAAACCGGAAATCTGCGAATTTGCGAACTTCCCGGTTTGCAGCCCGGTTGACCGGATTTTACGCCAGGCTGCCCGGTCACTGGCCCGGTTGGACCGGAGTTTACGCCAGGCTGCCCGGTCACTGGCCCGGTCGACCGGATTTCCGAGGAGGTTTTTCCTGGTCGCGAATTTTCGTCTTCTTCCCGATTCTGGTCGCGATTTTTCGCGATTTTGACCTCCGAAACAGCCATGGATGACCTCCAAACTTCACCAAACAATGCCAAACTTCCTCCAACCAACCTCCTTCGACCGAGAGCCAAACTCCTCCGATCTAAGAGCCAATCTTCTCCGCAGCAAACCGATCCAAAGAGATCGATCAACAAAACCTCGCCGTGAGCAACCCAGAAAGCTGATACCACATGATGAGGACTAGTTTCCCGATCTTTCACGATGCACCTTGATGATCCATAGGACCGATAAATCTTGAACTCCCTTGACAGATTCAAGGATACTCAAGCGCATATGATTACTCTTGACAACTCAAGAACTCACACATCTTTATTGGATAACTAGACGAACGTCCGAGACGCCGTCATAGGGCCAACCCCGCAGGGATGGTGATACTGGAACCCAAGGTTCTACATGATCTGAATCAAAACTAGACTGCCCTAAACCCTAACCGTGCCATCTCCTTATATGAGAGGGAGAGGTGGCCGGCCGGCCCCCTTATTGGGCCTAACCTAGTTCGACTTGGACAGGCCCAAGTCAAACGGACTCTATTAAAACCCTAGATGGCCCACAGCATGACCTGGCTACATTATTATCTCCTAATAACAAGATTATAATAAACTACTGGTACAACCTTAGACCCAAATATCATATCAATGGCTGTCCTAGAGTACCAGGCCCGGATATCCATATCAGGCCCGATCTTCTCAGTAAGCAACGGTGGTGATGATGATCACGGGGTGATGGCAGCGGAGGAACACGACGATGTAGTGGATGATAACTTGTATGACGCAACGAGATCTCTCGATTGGTCCCTGTCGCCAATGCAACAGCTCTCAACCCCGCAAGATATTCGCAACTCCACACACTTGCGCACGTAGCCGCCGACCACGAAGCGGTAAGTTGCAACCGTCTAATTCCCAATGGAACAAGCAGATCACACAAGACTTAAACAGGATCTACACAATATCCAAGCAATATGGTGTAGGGAATTCAATAGTTTTGCAGAGCAAACAACTAAGAACTAGGGTTTATCTTAAACGTGGTCTAAAGCAGCTAGGGGGCGTCCCGGGCACTTATATAGGTGTCCGGGACGAGTTCTCGGTCGAAAAGATACAAAAATAACCGACCCGCAATAGATCCGGTCGAGACGGACTCGGACCGGTCCGGTCCGGAATCCGGCCGACCGGGCCGTGGACCGGCCGATCCGGCTCGTGGTCCGGTCAACCGGGCCGTGGACCGGGCGGTCCGGTCGGGGTCCGGTCGACCGGTCGAAACCGGGAAAACCGCGAAGTTTCCGGTCTCGCTCCGGTACGATAAATTTCCTCCGGTTGGTGGCCGGCTTACGACCGGTCGACCGGGCCAGTGGACCGGCGGTCCGGTCGGTGGCCGGTCGGACCGGGTTCGGACCGGCTCGGACTTCTTCTTCTCCTCTCGCGCATTCCTCCCGCTCCTCCTCGCGCGTCCATGAGATATCTTCATGTCCAGCTCCATGTCCAGCTTCACGGCCTTCTTGATGTCCGTCTTCACGTCCAAACTGCTTCCTCTCCTCGTGCGATGCATGTCTCCTCTTGATACCCGATGATACATAAGTAATAGGACTTAGGCAGTATAAAGTTCTCATCAATCAAAGTACCGTTTAGAAACAAGTTCACCTGTTGTTTAAGTAGCTTCGCACGAGCTCTTGTAATTGGTCCAATCCGAACTTCATTGGACTTGAGCTTCACAACGAGGTTCATCTTCATTTGCTAATGACGGAGGTAGTAGTGAGGTAGGGATGTCCTCATCCGATATGGATATCCGGGCCTGGTACTCTAGGACAGCCATTGATATGATATTTGGGTCTAAGGTTGTACCAGTAGTTTATTATAATCTTGTTATTAGGAGATAATAATGTAGCCAGGTCATGTTGTGGGCCATCTAGGGTTTTAATAGAGTCCGTTTGACTTGGGCCTCGTCCAAGTCGAACTAGGTTAGGCCCAATAAGGGGCCGGCCGGCCACCTCTCCCTCTCATATAAGGAGATGGCACGGTTAGGGTTTAGGGCAGTCTAGTTTTGATTCGGATCATGTAGAACCTTGGGTTCCGATGATCACCATCCTCGCGGGGTTGGCCCTATGACTGGCTCTCTGACGTTCGTCTAGTTATCCAATAAAGATGTGTGAGTTCTTGAGTTGTCAAGAGTAATCATATGCGCTTGAGTATCCTTGAATCTGTCAAGGGAGTTCAAGATTTATCGGTCCTATGGATCATCAAGGTGCATCGTGAAAGATCGGGAAACTAGTCCTCATCACTGTTTCACTTAACCGCACCACGTCAACAAATACGCATGTCTCCCTCACTCTACACGCAATAGTGACTTTCAATCGGATGAGTTTCATATTTAGGTATCGTAGCTTATGTATGTATTCGAAAGGTGAATTTTGGGTAGCAAGTTTTAAGTTTAGGCACCATGGGTGGATTGTACTGTTTAGACTATGAGAGGACTCATCTGCAAAGCACCACCACCAACCAGACGGCGTAGCGTCGCACGAAAGAGGAAAGAGGAAACAAACACGAGGAACACAAACGGAAAACGAGTCCAGAACCAGGAGGAATCCCACCAACCGGAAAATTTCCCCTTCGCGCTCCAGCGCACGCCGGCGCCTTCGTCCTCTTCCTATTCCCAGCTTCGCGGATTCGATCGAATCTTGCTCGGGGACGTTCGCTGCCGCGGGCCGGGATCCCGCTCCATGGCGGAGGGCTTCGGGCGGTGGGAGTCGGATCCGCTCTTCCCCGCGGCGGAGTGCGTGCAGGATTCCGCCGACAGGTACGGGGATTTTTCAATCTTCCCGCTTCTTCTTATATTTCTCTATGCTCTGCTTGCTGGAATTCTGCGTGTAGCTCGGTCTCTAATCTCCCGGGGTTTGCTGCCACATTGTGGGGAATTTGGTGCGGGTTACGAATGCGTGGTGCCAGTTCCGGAGCTCGGGATTCTCTCTGTGTGATTCTCTGTGCGCCTGTACCGCTGTCCGGATTGGTATTTGCGAGCAATAAGCTAGGACCCATATTTTGGTGAATTCTCAAAGTACCATGGCTGCCTTAAATGAGAAATTGCTGGAAGTTTAATTTTTTGAGGGAAAATACTGGCAGGTTTCTGTAGCTTACTTATTGAGTTAGATGCACCTGCAGCAGCATATTAGTGCAAAATTAGGTTTTTGGTGCAAGTCTTTGCTTCGATCGAGCTTACCTTACAACAAAGCCAACTAGTTTTTGTACGATTTCTCTTGAGAAGTAGTATTTTTTCTCCATATGCTTTTGTATCGCGCAAATAGTGTATATTGCACCGATATAGAGAAACTAATACTCCTAGTTAAGGTTGTTCTGTGGTCTCCCATCTAACGTGGTTTTTATAGGGATTTTTTCTTAAGTAATATAAGAATTCCATGAATTTTCTCTTCTAGCTAGTGAAATAGTACTTCTTCTCCATATGCTGTTCGTATCGTGCAAATAGTGTATATTGCACTGATATAAAGAAACTAATAGCCAACTAACGTGGTTTTTATAGTGGTTTTTTCTTATGTATTATTCCATGTGCTTCTTCTCCATATGCTTTTCGTATCGTGCAAATTCCATGAATTTTCTCTTCCAGTTAGTGTGAGAGCAGCTGATGAACCTACAATTAGTAATAATATGCCCTTCTCTGGTAGGAAGAAGTTTAAGCAGGAATGCACCATATGCTTTCAAATCCAATCATTAATTTTACCTTAAAATATGCTATTTTCTCTTATCTAAGCAAAGTATCATTTTTCAAATGCTGCATCAAAACTATGTAGTATTTAACCTTGTACAGTAGTAAGAGATCTTGCGCTGTCATAGAGGTTATGGGAGATCTTTTGCAGCAAGGAACGTGTGGTGCTGACCATGCTACTTGGATTTTAACGTTGGGTTGCTGTACAGGATGGAGGGTGTCTACCGCTTGCTTCTGCATGAAAAGAAAGTTATACAAGATGATACTTCAGATGCAAAACTTCATGGACCGATACATCATGAGAGAGATGTGATTACTGCTCTCGGAACTACCAAGTGGCAGGTTCAAACCATCGAGCTTTCCACATATTTGACCATGCCAGTCCATTTATTTATGTTTCTGTGTCATCTGCTTTTTCCTACACTTACTCTAAGACTTATTCACCAAACTCTGGCAGTTAGAGCAATTTGAGAGGGAGGTCAATGCAGCTGCATTCTCTAATAAGTCAAATTCAAGGGAAAATGCAATCTTAAAGTTTCGGCAATTCATTAGAGCTATAGCTGAGCAAATCTCCGAGGTGGAAGAAAGCTTGAAGAATCTTAGGTCAGATTTCAGTAGAACTCCGAGATATCCATACTCAAGTGAACAGGATGGAGATGGTCTGGCATCTTTTCTTTCTGGTAGCAAAGATGATGGTCGTGCATATTACTCCACTGATACAGATGAAATTACCGAACTTAAGAGCGACAGCGCACCTATGGTGAATGGTTATCATTCTTCTCAAGAACATACGTCAGGTGAATTCAGATATTCAGGAAATGATGTGGAAGGAGCATCCAAACTGCAATGTTCATGTGGAGAGGACCATTGTGATAACAGTTTGTGTAGTTTGGATGATGATTCAGTAGGTATGAGCCATCGTTACAAGAGCAAACTGAGCAGGCAGTACCGTAGTTTTATGAGAAATTTATGGTTTACAAAGAGAGGTCGGGAGAGCTTTACAAAGAGGAGGAAAGATGGAGAAGCTATGAATGGCTTGAGAAATGGAAATATATTGCCTCCATTCAATCTACGTACATCGGGAAGGGTATGCTATCATCTTTTCTGTTTTCTGTTAGTTTACATATTGCGCTATAGACGTTGTTTTAGGTTGATAGTTGAAAGAATCTTGCAGTATATTGGTTTCCCCTTTAATGGCCTTCTGCTGTTACTCCTTGCAGGCTAAGTATTGCTGGCCTGAGCTAATTAAGAGAAGATTAAGCAGATCTGACTACAATCATTCTCAAGTTTGTATAGCAACATCACTACTACTTGCAGTAGCTGTTATTGGTGAGTTTTTTTTTTTTTTTGGTGCCATACGGTAATGGTTCATCGCTTTTTAAGCACTCAAATTTTATGGTTGAACATATGCCTTTGGAACAAATAGATATTTGATTCATGTAAGCACACTATATTTCCAAGTCATAACACTTGGAAGACCTGAAAACATTGAAATGATAGGGCTCAGTAGTTTTTTGTTTTTACACATTTTTTTTCTTTTCTTGGTATCCATTATATGCTCCATCACATGTACTTAGCTCCTGAAAACTGGCATTAAAAGCACCAAGGTCATAAACTCTTGAACATCCTCGACTTTCGCTCTGTATCATTGCATTATCTCAATTAAGACAACACAGAAGATAAGCTCCATTATTTAAGTTAGGACACCACAAAGATGGGCCCAAACCATCCATGGTGATGAGACTCTTCATACATCATGTTTATCACTTTAATGTTCATCTGTAAGCAATGTATGTTTGTTAGTAGTTTGTTACTGCTCAGATATCCTATGTCTTGTATCATATTTACACAACTTAATGGCAGAAGTTCATTACCCGCATCAAACCAACATGTATGGTTTGTTGCTTCTTGCGCTGAGATGATTTCGTCCATTTTGCAGGCTTGCTGGTTTTGCATGCCAGGTGACTGCAACCAGTAGTCCTTGTGTATGTATCAGTCTGCGCCGGGACTGGGAGTGCCCTTGTTTTCAACTATTGTGTTGCATCCCACCATTCAATGGGTGTGTGATAGCTCCTGACAAAGATCGAAGAAGGATGCATACGCATTGGATTGCCATGCGATGCAGATGGAGGCTTGCCAACGTTTTTTGGGCAGCTAGTAGCTATGATTGTCTCCTCCACAGCGTGACCCAGCATCGGAGAGTACTGTGATTTCCGCCAATAGTACAAACTTGTTGGGTCCAAAGCTACCATGTTGATATGTAATATCTGTGGTTGGCTCCTCCATAATCTTCCGCCAATAGTCGAATTTTTTGGTGTCCAAAACTACCGCGTTGATGTAATTGTGATGTATTTCTTCATGATGTGGCATAATCAACAATTGCCAGGTCAAGATTACTGTACTCCGTGGATGTTGATTGTAGCCGACTCTTGTTAATATACTCTCGCGGAATCAAAGTCCACTTGTCCTTGTTCAGGAATCAGGATAGCTGTCTCTGTCTCGAGCTTAAACCTGCTTGGCTGCTTGCTTATGGATCCTGAACTCTGTTACTATGTTATTCCTGATGTGAGTTGACTGGTGCGGCATTCCGGTTTGCATTTGCTTGCTTGGTGCGTCTTTTGCTTCTCCTTTCTCTGTGGAATCTTTTCTTGTATCACTCTTTTGCTTTAGAGCATCTCCACGGCGTTCCCAAATAGGCGCCAGCAGGGGTGCTGGCACTGCCACACCGGTGCCCCCTACACGGCATCCCACAATAGAAATTCATATGTAAATAACATTCAAAAAACGAAAGCCATACAAATATTGACTAGTTTTATATAAAAGTGACTCGAATTTAAACTTAATAAAACTTAAACTTCGAATCCTAATCTGCTAGCTGTTGGTTGGGGCACGCGACGGGTCTGCCTCGTCCTTGTTCTTCCCCTTTGCTGCATGCGTCCGTACCCACCTCTCTGCCCTTACTTCGCGCATCTGGTGGTGGAGCATAGCCGCCGATGACGCTGGAGCTTGCCGGCGGCGCTGCCCCCTCAGCGATGCCAGCCATGGCGGTCGTCTTAGCCTAGCGCTGAGCGTTCAGCTCAAGCAGCTTCTGCCGCTCGGCCGCCATGAGGAGACGACCCGCCTACTCCGTGGCCGCCTGCTGGCGTGAGATCTCGACGGCGTGTTTGTAGTTGGCGTTGTTGAAGTACTCGAGCTCTTCGTCGTCGAGCCTTCAGAAATGTTGCGCGTTGTAGGAAGCTAGGATCGCCGCCTGCTCCGAGTCACCGTGGATCTGCTGCTCCTCGCCCCACCGCGCCATCTCCTCCACCACCTCGGCTTCTGCGTCTGCTTCGAACTGGTCGTCCCATGCGTCGAACCGTGAATCGATGGAGTCGAAGTCTGACTCGGCGTCTAGCTGCGGCGGGGCCACGGGTTGTGTCTGTAGCGGATGTGGCTGCGTCGTCCGGCCGTTCCGGCCTAGCATCGAGTACGTGGTCACCAACGGCCGCGGCATTGTTCTGGAGAGGAGAGCGCCGGCGGTGGCGAGGAGAGGGTGGCGGGGGAGAATAACACCGCGTCGAGTGGGTTGGTTTTAAGGGCCACGGCCGTGCATTGAAGGTGCGTGGGAGAGTTATCTGGACGCCGTGTGGACGGCATTTCCCCTCGCCGCCTAGGTTTCCCCGCGGGAGACCAATAACGCTAACGACCAACCTTTCCACGTCGTTTTCAATGCTACCCGCCGCCTCCTCTCGTTGCCAAGAGGAGCCCACGCGCGGTATCTAACGTGTCGCGAGGCGCCGGCGCGCCCGATTCGCGCCCTTTGCGAAGGGGCCGATACGGGGTTGCCGGCGCATCTATTGGGCTCGAAAACACGCCGGCGCTTTTTGGGGCGCGCCGGTGTGAGCCCATTTTGGGGGTCGGTCCCCAAAAATCTATCAGGGCTGCTATGGAGCGGCCCGGTGTAGATGCTCTTATAGGATAGGAAAAACATGGAAATAAGAAAAGCAAAGGTTGAAATGTCATGCGTATTTGAATTCTATGAAAAAATAAAGTGTGTTTAATTATAGCAAAGGAATTTTTTCATGAGTATGACATAATGATATTTTTCCTATATGATTTGCAGTAGTCCCTTCGTCCATTAATTGATGTCGAAAGGTTCATCTATATTTGGATGTATCTATGCACTAAAGAGTGTCTAGATACATTCGAATTTAGACAAAACTTTCTACAACCAAAAATGGACAGAGGTAGTGCAATATTTCTGTAGGATGTGTTTCTATGAATCGAACAACTTGTATAGAAAAATATCTTTATAGGATCCAATTCACAAGTCCTCTGAATCAAAGGAGCCTTAGATGAGAATTCATGACAGGCACGTGGGTCCCACCAGTCAGCGAGATGCGTGCTCACCTACCCGTGTGCCAATTCCGGCCCCTGAGCCCGACCAAGGGACGCGTCCCACGGCAAGAGCAGCCGCGTAATGAAACCTGAACCTTCATCCCACAACGTCAGTTAAACTAATCAGCAGATGTGCTCTGTTTGATACGACCAATAATTCTTTGTCCCAATTCCCAAAAAGAAAGAAGGATGGGTGTCGAAAGAGAAGGAAAATGGCGCTGGTCGTCTTGGCACAGCCGCGGCCCTTCGTCCAAGCAGCCAGCCGCCGCGAGGGCGACCCGACCCACGGCCCAAGGCAAAGAAGAGGCGTGTGTCCCGGGCAGGGCCAAAGAGCAGCGCAGATCCCCCTATTAATAAGGCACCGTGCGCGTGCTAGCCACCTCACCTCCACTCTCGATCCCAAAGTCCAACCGGCCTTCCCGTCGCCACCCCGCGCCGCCGCAGCACCCCCCGCCGCCGTCAGTCTCGTCGAGAGGGCTCAGAGCAGGTACGATCCACCACCGTCTCCGCTTCACGAATCGATCACACGCACACCCTTAAGCCGTAGATCGCGCCTTGATTTGGCGGTTTTCGATGCGATGTGCCCTGGCTCCAGAGTCGTGTCACGGCGAGCCAGCGGCCGGCGGGTTCACTCCCTTGCCGGATCTGTGTCTGGTCGATAGATTCTGCCCGTCGTACATCGATGAACTGAAATAGGCTCTTACTAAGTTTTTAGGGACTGCTAATTTGAACTGGTATATAGTGTATACCCTGGTATAAGTGATCTCATGCTAGCCCATGAGACTTCTGGATGTTCCATTTCCGATATGTGAAATGGGAGTACTGGTGATCCTATTATAGGGTTTACACGCAATGATATATCGGCTGAACAGTTTTCAATTTGTGTCTCGGTCATACTTTCTATCAGTATGATTTCACACTTCATTTGACATAATTTAGCGATTTCTTCAGGATCAGCAACATGTCGACCGCGGCCGCTCCAAGAGTGTTGTCCCTTGCCAAATCCGGTGCTAGCTTTCAAGCCATTGCTCCCGCGATCAGGAGCCCTTCCTTCGTGGGCTACACGAAGCAGACATCGAACCTGTCAGGCTTGAGGATCTCGAACAAGTTCAGGGCATCTGCCACGCACAAGGTGAAGCTCATAATGCCGGACGGAGAGGAGCACGAGTTCGAGGCCCCCGACGACACCTACATTCTCGAGGCGGCTGAGAACGCCGGGGTGGAGCTGCCCTTCTCCTGCCGCGCCGGGTCATGCTCCACGTGCGCGGGCAAGATGGATAAAGGGGAGGTTGACCAGTCGGAGGGTTCCTTCCTCGACGAGAACCAGATGGGCGAGGGGTACCTTCTGACCTGCATCTCGTACCCCAAGGCGGATTGCGTCATTCACACCCACCAGGAGGAAGAACTCTACTGAGTAATTGGCTCATGTATGCTTCTGGGGCGCAATCATCCTGGTGGATTCGTTGTTGTTCGGTTACCTCCTGTTATCTAGAGTTGGCTAGGTGGTAAGGTGGGGACATATCTTCCTGGCAGTTAGTTTGGTCTTTTGATGAGATCGTGATATATGATGAGTTGTGACAATAATTGATGTAAAATGGTTTATGAATCCGAACTGCATTTGTTCAGATTGCAGTAATTCCAACAACAGCACACTGTTGGAAGACTTGAAAACGTGTTGGACATGCCGGTCATTCTAGTAGTAGGAATTATTTGTCCTCTCATCTGCTTGCATACTGTTTTGAAAACTTTTAGTTCAGAAGTCTTAAACCTTTTAGTTCTTATTAAATACGCAAACCCTGAAGCGTGAAACATTGTATTTCAGAGATTAAACTTGAGAACAAAGCATGGCCTTCATCCCTGTTGTTTTCAGTTGCTGTCTTGGAACTAAGATATCGACTTGTTTGTCTGTCCTCTGCTCCATTTCATTGTTTTTTAGCCTAACTGCCCTTGCCAATACTAGCCTAAATGTTCACTTAAAACAGTGATTCTAGCTAAAGCGGCTACTCATGATCTATGTGTCAGTTAAGCCACTAACTGAAACTGTTATGATGCTTACTCCTACTTACATCTGTACATGGGCCTTAGATCGCTAGTCCTAGATGGTGGTTCCTTCTAGAGCAAAAATTTCATAAAACCACAACTGATATGGGCCAATGATTTCACATAACCACGACCCATGGAAGTAACTTTTGCAACAAGTTGTGTTGAAATATATCGCCCGTTCAAGACTTCTGATTGAGTTAGCTAGTACATCAAATTCAAAATAATATCAGAGAAAAAGGTGACGCTCACAAGCCCGGCCCGAGAAGAGCACGAGTTTGAGGCCCCCGACAACACCCACATTCTTGAGGCGACTGAAAACACAGGGGTGGAGCTGCCATTTTCTTGCTGCGCCGGAACGTGCTCCACCTGCACAGGCAAGATGACAACTGGGGAAGTTGGCCAGCGTGAGGGCTAGATGGGTGAGGGGTATCTTCTGATATGCATTTCATACCCGAAGGCGGATTGCATCATTCACATCTACCAGGAGGAAGAACTCTACTAATTGATTGCCTCACGTATGCTTTTGTGGCTCAATTGTCATGGTGGATTCGTTGTTCGGTTACCTTCTGTTATCTAGACATGCCTAGGTGGGTGTATCTTCCTGGCAATTAGTTTGGTCTCTTGATGAGATTGTGCTATATGACGTGTGAAAATAATTGATGGAAAATGGTTTAACAATTGAAACTGCAATTGTTCAGGCTGCAGCAATTCCAATTCCGCAACAACGTTGGATGACTAGAAAACTTGCTGTACTTGCCGGCCCCTTATAGTAGGAATTATTTGTCCTCTCATCTACTTGCATACTGTTATGGTAACTTAAATATGGTGTCAGTTCAGAAGTCTTAAACCTTTTAGTTCTTATTACATATGCAAACCCTGAAGCGTGGAAACAATGTATTTCAGAGATTAAACTTGAGAACAAAGCATGGCCTTTATTCCTGTTGTTTTCAGTTGCAGCCTTGGCTCTAAGATATCGACTTGTTTCTCTGTCCTCTGATCCATCTTATTGTTCTTTTAGCCTAATATAACTGCCCTTGTCAATGCTAGTCTAAATAATGTTCACTGTTCATTTAACACAGTGATTCAGGCTAAAGTGGCTCTACTCATGATCTGTGTCTCTACTCGTGATCTATGTGTCAGTTATAAGCTACTAACTGAAACTGTTATGATGCGTACTCCTACTTACATCAGTTCATCTATACTGGGCCTTAGATCATTACGCCTAGATGGCTGTTCCTTCTAATAATGTAGCCAACATAATTTATACGTCAGCAAATATCATAAAACCAAAACTAATGGGGCTAGGATTTCACATAACCACGACCCATGGAAATAACTTTCGGAGTAAGTTGTGTTGAAATATATCGCCCGTTCAAGACTTTTGATTGAGTTAGCTAGTACATCAAATTCAAAATATTATCAGATACAAGCTGAAGCTCAGAAGCTCACACGCAGAAGAGCAGTTCAAGGCCCATCGATGACACATACGTTCTTGAGACGGCTGAAAACACAGGGGTGGACCTGCCATTTTCTTGCCGTGCCCGATCGTGATCCACATGCGCAGGTAAGACGGCAACAGGGGAACTTGACAGTCTGACGGCCAGATGGGCGAGGGGTGTCTTCTGACCTGCATTTCATACCCGTAGGTGGATTGCATCATTCACACCCACCAGGAGGAAGAACTCAACTAACTAATTAGCTCACATATGCTTCGGTGGTGCAATGATCATGGCTATGTGGATGTATCTTCCCAGCAGTTACTTTGGTCTTTTGATGAGATCGTGCTATATGAGGTGTGACAATAATTGATGGAAACTGTTTATCAGTTGAAACTGCAATTGTTCAGACTGCAGCAATTCCATCTACGCAACAATGTTGGATGACTTGAAAACTTCTTGTACTTACCGATCCCTTCTAGTAGGAATTATGTGTCCTCTCATCGGAAATGCAATTTTCATCTCAGGTGCATATGCTCCTGCCACTGAGAAAAACATTGTAAAATATCACAAAATTTACGAACAAAAATTTCACGCGTATATGTCAACAATCCATGTTTCTATGCAAAGTTTCGCACGGAACCAACATTTTTTGTGTCCTGTATAAAAATGACAAGCAAATGTCTTGTGAAGAGCTTATTTTTAGCATCAAATTTTAACTTTTTTACACATGACACAAAAAGTATCGTTTTTTCGTGAAACGACTTTGCAAACACATAGAACATCAAGATGTATCCGTGACATTTTTTGTCGTAATTTTTTTGACATTAAATAATACGGTGAAAAATTATTTTAAAATCAGGAGCATGTGCTCCTGGGAGCAGAAACGACATGTCCCTCCTCTCATCTACTACTTCCGGACCTTTTTAATCGATGCGGATCTATGTCAGTCTACCCATGCGATACACAAACTTTTGTTCCGCTCCGCGTCGATTTAATCCAACCAGAGGGAGTACTTGCATACTGTTTCGGTAACATGAATATGACGTTAGGAGTTCAGAAGTCCAACTTTTTAGTTCTTATTACATAGCCCAGACCCTGAAGCGTGAAACCATGAAACAATGCATTTCAGAAATTAAACTTGAGAAAAGTATAAGACCATACACTATGTATGAGAAAAGCGATTCCTAACCTTCTCTCTCCTGCTCTTGAACCGGTTCAATACATAGCAAAGCATCGGATCCTAAAGTCTGACACAAGATGCGGTTCAAGATGTTGGTTCGCTTCTTCCATGCAATTGTGGGACCTAGCTGTAAAATTGTGAGGGAAAAGAAAGATGCATGCATGCAGGAGAGGTCCCACCACCGGTTCCATACATAGCAGCTCAACTTGACCGGTTCCTAATTCTGACACAATATTCTTTGAACCGAACACACATTGTACATGGCCTAAGCATATTGTGCCATTGATAAACAGAAAGAAATAACCAGAGCATACTAACCTAGTCACAATACTTTCTGGAGGGGGTGAAACATGTTCATATTCCATACAAGTTATGCAATGGTTTGGGGATTTCAACCAAAATCCGAACATATATTAAAAAAAACTAGTCCAACTTCCGTGTTAATCCGGAGAAGAAAATGTGGTCAGATTGGATATATAGAACTGCAGGTGTTTGCTTCCAGATTCATAGATTTACTAAATATTACTAGTAAATGCAAGTGCACAATCATCCAGATGGTCTCTACAGCAGCGTATTCACTAAACGCTTCTCGGCAACTATTCAAACTCAGATTTACTCAGATCTGAGTTACAACAGCATCCTAAAATGTTGAGATTCGACAAAACCAAAAGAGAGGCTATGGTCTGGAGATTGCAGATTGAGAATCCAAAATTTCAGTCAATATGCACTCAAAACAACAAATTCACTGACAAAACAATTATTTACAAGTAGAAACAGTAAAAATTTCAGATCTGGTAGCCAACATTTTCATTACTGGTAATAACAAGCGGGTAACATGAGACACGAACAGAAACTAACACAATGCATGATAGCACGAACAAGAACTGCTACCACACCTACTAGATTCCGGCACGCACTCACTGCAAGAAGGTACCAACATCTCTACACCTCCAGATGAGGAACTACATGAGCACTCCAGGCGGACGAAGAGGAGGCGAGGCCTCTAGCCGCCGAAGCCGTAGAGGGTGCGACCCTGGCGCTTGAGCGCGTAGACGACGTCCATGGCGGTGACGGTCTTGCGGCGGGCGTGCTCGGTGTAGGTGACGGCGTCGCGGATGACGTTCTCGAGGAAGATCTTGAGCACGCCGCGGGTCTCCTCGTAGATGAGCCCGGAGATGCGCTTGACGCCGCCACGGCGGGCCAGGCGGCGGATGGCCGGCTTGGTGATGCCCTGGATGTTGTCGCGGAGGACCTTGCGGTGGCGCTTGGCGCCGCCCTTGCCGAGCCCCTTTCCTCCCTTGCCGCGGCCCGACATGGCTGGTTTGAGCTGAGCTGAGGGAGAGTGGGATTCGTGGAGCGGTGGTTGGTGTTTTGGGCAAGGGGAGGACGGGCTTAAAAGGGCGCGAGAGTGGGGTGTTTGCCGTTCGATCTGGGAAGAATTGATGGTTGAGATGGCGATCCGGGGGAGGATGCCGCGGATCGATGACATGGCCGGGATTGGGCGCGGGATTGGCCCAAAATTTCAGTTGCGGGGACTCGGCGCGGGACTGGCGGGCTGGGTCCGAAAATTATGGTTGCGGGGACTTGGCGCGGTACTCCAATAATTCGTTCCGTGAGGCTCCAGCTGGAAGCTTTTTGCGGGAAAAAAAAAACATAAAAGGGCCATACGGCCGTACTTTTTCGATAAATTTGAACTGAGCAGTCTCCAGATTTTTCTCTCATCATCTCACATACTCCTTCCTTCCGTTTTTATTTACACTTCGTTTTTGGCTTTAGTCAAAGTCAAAATTTGTGGTTCTAACTCCTTCATGGTAAACCGAAAGTTGAGCGCAACGGATGAGGGTGTTCTCGCGAACATGGCGACGCGGGCCAGGCTAGCGCCGCCGCCGGCCTAATCTCTCCCTACCGGCTTCCTCTTCGTGGCTTCGTCCACCCCGAGGTTCGCTGCTGCTTCTCGGGGTCGCGGCGTCCCCTTACTTCCTCATCGGCAACATCCCGCGCTCACATGCCCATGCCCACGGCGGCAGCCACCTAAGCCTCGCCACCCTCCGCTGCTTCCGCCATAGGGCTCGCCTCAGCTACCTTTGCCTGTCGCGGATTCGGCCCGGCCATCCGCGGGCAGGTCACGAAGCGAACGCTCCTTCCCAAGGCTAAGATGGCGGCCGTCCAAGCCTCGCCGCCCGCCGGCCCCGCTCCTCTCGTCGGCGCCCCCTCCGGCCAGCTTCCGGTGGCCCTGGAGTTGCTCTCCGTGGGTACAAGCTCCCAGCCTGCCTCGGCCACCTTCACCCTGTCGGAAGAAGACACTCCGCGGCCTCCCTGCCCAAGCGTCGTTGGCATCAACGAGCTCTTCACCGAGGCCGCACCTGTGTTGGGCTGTTGCGACATTGTGGGTGATGGCTTGCAAGGGAACCTTTCCAGCTCTGAGGGGTGTGAGGCGCTGGTCCGCTCTATCCAGGTTGGTAGCGGGCATGTGGAGGTTGCGCATACATCCCTCCCCATGCCATCTGCGCCTGCCACGCACGCTGCGTCATGGTTCGGGACCTCCGATGCAGCCGCCATGGAGGAGGTGGAGGAGGAGCTTGCCTCCTAGATGTCGCGGTCTGCTGACGGCGGTGAGGCGGGGGATGGGTTGCTGCCCCTTGCTGCCACGTCGTGGCCTGCATCTTGGGTGTCTGCTGCAGACAACGATGATGAGGATGGTGAAGAGGAACTGGTTCCCCGAACGCCGTCAACCACCAAGTCCTTCAGGCCTTGTTTACTCCTATGGTATTTCCACCCCCTAGGGGTTTGGGGATGAGAGGGGATTGGGTGAAAACCCCCCTTTCACCCAATCCCCAATTTTCCCCTAATTTCCCCTCATTTCCCCACACCCTCCCCCACATTCTCTAGTTACTTTATTTTTTGGGGATGAGAGGGGATATGAGAGGATTGAGATCAGATGATAAAAACTCAATCTTTGCATCCCAAGACGTGATAATGGACAATCAGTAAATTTAAAACTCTGTCTTTAACATAAACTCGGTGTCATGCAATTATGTTATGCAATCTTCTCGAACAAGCACACACATATAAATAAATGCTCCACCCAACAGATGAGCAACCTCCACCATAAAATCAATGTCATGCAGTTTGACAGTACATTAGAAGTCATGGCGCGCTCGCCCGCCGAACGCCGGAAACCACGCCACCGCCGCCAGAGGACCTCGAGCTAAAAATACATGCAGAGGTAAAATTTAGTACTTATACATCGCTTATAGTTCAAATGTATAGTATCTGCAACTAGTGAGCAAAGGAATCAACAGCCACAAGCACTAACTACTAGAACAATACAGGGTGGTGGCATCATAGTTAAGCATCTAGTAAGGTTGGTGGTATCAACTATCTTACAAATAAAGTGCAAGCAGCTAAATAAAATAAACCACGACTAGCAACAGGGTGTTGATCGGCTATAGCTAGCAGGTTGACCCTTTCCCCGAGTTGGATCGGACATAGCAGGAGTGCGTAGACCGTCTATTTTTTACATGCATTGAATCTAGAGAGAGCTTATAGTGAGTGTGCAAATCAACACAGGAAACACGAGACACGATAGTATCATTCTTGAGAGCTAGAATAACTTCCAATAACAACCAACAAATTATACTAGTATTGTACTACATCGATTGCTAGTTAGTTCTAGGAGTATCATTCTTGTACGCTTCATCGGAACTTGTAGTGCATTGGGTAGATAAAATTCTTTTGGAAATGCAAGTAGCCCAAGGATCGGACCTCAAACCCATGATACTAGTAAAACCAAAATACCTGAAGTCGAAGCCCGAACCACCACTTGTGCGAAGTAAACCACCAACAAGACAATAGTGTTGCCATGACACGGATGATACGATCGAAAAAAAGGTGGTGATATTGACATTTGGCAATGTGATAACACATACTACAAAACCATCACTACATGTATCGACAGGTTGCCTCCATTCTAATTTAGTACCGGATAGTTTAAATGTACAGATGGATCGCAACTAGGGAGCATCCTTATAATTTAACTAAGCCCATCCTTAAAGACCAAGTTCAATGCATACAACACTTGAGTTCGCATTCATATATGGCTAGATAGGCATACTTATTCATGAAGGTTAAGTATGTTACATCAAGTACTATATCACCCGACTCTAGGCCGGCACCATCACTCGTCTAAATATATAAGCCATGTACTTAAACAAATGGACGCAACATCACTTGTTAAAATCAACTAGCAATAATAAAAGGAACAGATTGAACAATTCAACTCGACAAGTGAAGATATCAACACATATAATTACCGGCAAGAGATAAAGCTATTCGTGCCATGCATGAAGTGGTATATTCAGGATACAACATTATATATTTAGGATACCGCATTATATATTTAGGAGACAACATTAGCATATTAGAAGTTGCATTGAAGATATGCTTTGCAGATTTAGTTTCAGAGAGGCATGGTGAAGTTATTCATTTGCAGATTTAGTACAATTTGGACCATAACTGCAACTACGCCAGCCAATCCCATGCGGCCATGCCATGTCCACTAAACGAGCTAATGTTATTATAGGATTGTTACAAGGAACTACTGACTATGGATCAAAAGAAGAAAACAGGGCATATGCAGAAGAAGGTAAAATGGTACATACACATATCTCAAGTAAACTCTTGCAGCTCACCCCGGAGCCACATGATAGCTGACTCCTCGTCTTCAGTGACCCAAGTGAGGAAGGTCTCGCGGTTTTCAAGACTTTTGAGGACTTTTGAAGCCTTAACTCTCTCTTGACTGGTGAAGTCTTGGATTTTGTTTACAGTTGCAATGCACTTGGCAATGGAGAACGTACTCGACTCGGCCTTCTCATCTTCTGCTTGTTTTTCTTTCATCTTCACATACATGTCTACTACTTGCACCATTTCATCGCTCTTAATAGGCTTCTTTAATTCCTTTGGAGGAATTTTCTTTGGTACAACGAGCTTGCCTTCTTCTCCATTCTTTCACCAACATTCACTAGATTCAGCAATTGCAAATGTTAATATACACTTGATACAATTTGTTATATATATTTAGTCTTGACTGAAGGGAGCATCATTGGCTGAGCCAAGACATCAAGCATCTGGCCAGGGAGCATTCTTTATTTTTAGGGAACTATATGAACTATATGCACATGATCCAGTAAGCATCCCCACTAATCAGAGCATTATAAGCATAGTAGCATACCATAAGCTCACAAGAATCCATCAAGTAAATCTTCACAAGGATACCACAGTAGCATAGTAGCATACCATAAGCTCACAAGAATCCATCATTTTCTTCACAAGGATACCACAGACTAGGGATGGCAATGGGTACCCATGACCCACGTACCCGCCGGGTAAAACCCAATAGGAGTACAGGTATGGGACAAAATATTACTCATGGGTTTGTAAATGGGAAAATATCATACCCATCGGATAGGGCGGGTACGGGTATGGGATCGTAGAACCCATACCCACGGACCCATGTATCCATCAAAATTTGATAAGTAGGCCGCTATAATATTTTGAAGTACTTATTTTTTCTCTAATCACGTCTTCACGTTGCTAGGCTGAACCTCAAGCTTTCCGGTCTCACAATTGCTGGTAGGTTAGTGAGGATTAGTCCCCTATTTAAGATCGCTTCACCTCAGGTCATATTTTTTTATCAATTTGATGTGTTGTAAGCACGGGTATTTTTACCCGCGGGTACCCATTTATCCTGCCGGGTGACGGGTATGGGAAAAACTTGTACCCGTTGATGGGTATGTGTAATAACCCAGAACATAGGAACAACGAAGGGTATATTTAGAAATGGGATGTGCATTTCATTGCAAAACTGGGGGAAATTTTCGCGCCTTATTGCAACTAAACCTAAGAGGGATCGAGGTTCTCTCTCATGTTGCACTTAGGGTTAGGCAATGTGAGTTAGAGGAATTTCGACATGATCTCTTTTGTATCTTATTGAGTTGGGGAATGATTTCATTTGACAAGTGTTAATAAATTCAACAATAAGCATTGAACAATATAAATATGAATTCTCAATACAAACACAACTTATGAATTCAAATAACTTTGAATTTCATAATTGAATATTAAATACAATATTTAATTCAGAATATAAACATTACATAAAGCAAAAGCTCATAAACAAAAACTTGAGCTTTATTGATATCACAACACAGATTACATTGTCTTTACAACATTCTTGATACAAGAATTGATGAATAATACACATAAATGAAAATGAAGATTACAATATTGTTCCTAAACTAAAATCTAGACTAAATGACTTGGAGAATATCTTATGGTCATATTCATCTTCAAAAACCTGCAAAATAAAACACCAACACTAGCCAGAATGTTAGTGTTAGCCAAAGAATTCAGTTTGGACAGAAACAAGTGTCATGCACACTTGTGCTTGTCCAAAACCATGGACAACACAAGATAAGGGCAGCAGCAGACCAAACCTGAGCACCACCAGGGGCTCAAGTTTCAGCATATGAGAGCACACAGCTCAAGTGTGCTGGGCAGGCAACAACAAGGCCATGCATCAGCTTAGTCACCAAAGCAAGCCAGGCTTGTGTGTCAATGCAAGAATAGAAGCAGGGTTCATATAAAAGGGACACAAACCCTAGAAGTAGTAACCAGTCGACCAGATAAGGATTCACCAGGTAAGGGTGAAGCAAGAATAAGCACAGTTCATCCAGTTCTTGCTCAAGAACAGAACCAACACACACAACCACTCAACCACCAGAAATCATGGTGACCTGAGAAGATCATCCAAGATCTGGAGGTGAAGGGCAGTGACACAAACCACAAGTCTGCATCAACAAAACATTTCTTTCTAGGAGCTGGAACAAGGTATACTTTGTTCCTGGAAAGGATCCAAGGGATCTGATCCATCATATGCATGAAATAAGCATGGGATGAGCAGATGCTCATATGGGTAGATCATCACTTGGTTTTCACCAAGGATTACTCGCCGATCAAAAGCCACCAAAATAGAAAGCATCTAGGTACAGATCTTGTACACAGAAACTAGCACAGATGCACACACTAGCCAGATTAGATGCACAGATAGCACCAGTAGATGGCATAGATTAGCAGCTAAGACTACACAGTAAATCCTAAGCACACAACCATCAGAAACCCTAGATTTCTTCATAGGCAAGCATATTGGCATTCATATTTATTATGATCCCCAAATATGCAAGTAAAGAGGAGTAGCTAACAAGATCCAATCAACCATGTGAGCAACCAGTCAGTAGCAGGGCTACTGAGGTCACATCACACTTAGCACCAATTAAGAGAAAGCTAAATATATCACATCACTATCCAGAAATGGATTCAGACTCTATTTGCTTGCCAGATAATCATGAACATTCAAATCATTTTCAAGCAAGTAATTTAATCATCACTGCATAAGCAGTTCATCATAATCTAATTAATACAAGCATGAATTTATCACAGATCCATGCTAAGCAGTGACAGTAGCTAAGATGAGCAACAGCACAAGTAAGCAACAGCACAGTGATGCTTGAGCATCAGCATCACAAAGATAATTAAATCATTTAGCCACAGTATTAGCCAGTAAGCTATCACTGATAATCAATTGATCAAATGGGTCAATTATAGCAAGCCAAGCTACACAGGAAAGTTAGCCAACAAGCAAGGAATGATCCAATGGATCATTGGCTTGCAGAGGAAGCACTGAAGCATATCACAGGCACCACTGGCACACACACAAGTGTCACAGATGCATCACAAGTACACCTAGACAAGCAAGCATGATAGACCAGTAAGCACAAGCAAGTCATAACCAAGCATAGCATGGCATAGTTAGCTTTTGAGCAAGTACAACAGAGCATGGCAAGTATAGAGCATGCTAGGAGCAGCAGAGAAGCAAGCACAGCATGAATAGCAAGCAAAGCAGCATGTGCCAGTACCAGTAAATGGTAATTGGGCCATGAGCTTGCAGTAAACAGAAGCACAGACAAATTGCACATCAATAGCATGGCTCTGTGTGATCACAGGATCACCAGAGAGTGATGACCCACAAGTATAGGGGATCGCAACAGTCTTCGAGGGAAGTATTACCCAATTTATTGATTCGACACAAGGGAGACAAAGAATACTTGAAAGCCTTAACAGCGGAGTTGTCAATTCAGCTGCACCTGGAAACAGACTTGCTCGCAAGAGTTTATCAGTAGTAA
>NC_061511.1:255700044-255816063 GCF_022539505.1 Lolium rigidum
TATCAACGACTTGTATACTACAACATGCAGTGGTATGCTGGGTCACCGCAGTATGGGTACGGGTGACGGGTAAGATTGAAGGTGATGGGTACGGGTATGGGATAGCTCTACCCGTACCCATACCCTGCGGGTGCCATCCCTAACCACAGTAGCATACCATAGTAGCATTTCATGCATTTAAATGAACCAGTAGCATCAAAACCAACCAAATGTCCAACTAGCAAGCAATACCAAGTGAGAAATCCAGGCTCCAAATGGAACCTTTGGAGCAGATATATATAGAGCCAATATAGCATGTCACTTCTAGTAGCTGGTGTTCATATAGCATGTCCATTTAGTACCAAGCATAGCACCAATTTAGTACCAAGCATAGCACCAATTAATCAAGCAATATAGCAGCATCAGTAACAAGCATAGCACCAATTAATCAAGCAATATAGCAGCATCAGTAACAAGCATAGCACCAATTAATCAACTATAGCTCCATCAGTAACAAGCATAGCACCAATGGGATCATAATTCAATCCATGTGCACATACCAGATAAATGGCATCAATGGGATCATAAATCATTCCATGTAATTAGCCAAGTTATACAGAATAAGAAAAGGGGAGCACAACAGCATTTCATCGAGCACAACAGCAGCACAAAATCACAGCAGCATTTCATCGAGCACTTTGTGCTCGCGCGGGAGAGGAAGAGGGAGGGGAGGGGAGGGAGCTCACCGACGACACGATGGCAATTGTGGAGGAGCTCACCGACGACGACGGCAGGGGTGGAGGTCGCGGCGGCTCCTCCACCTTGACGCCGCGCCGGCCCCTCCTCCACCACGCCGCAGCGGCTTGTGCTGCTGGTGGCGGGGATGGGTGGAGTGTGGCGGCATGCGGCCCTCGCGGAGGAAGGCGGCAGCGGCGGCGACGGCAACGGCAACGCTCGCCATGGAAGGCGGCGGCGCGGGGAGAGGGGAGAGGGGGAGAGAGTGGTATACGGGCGAGGGAGGGGTACGGCCATGATATAGGACACGTTATTTCTGTGGCGCACCGAGGCCAGTGCGCCACAGAACACGTTATTTCCGTGGCGCACCTAGGCCAGGTGCGCCACGAATACGCTACTTCCGTGGCGCACCAAGAGCAGTGCGCCGTAGAAAAAGTGAAACCAATGATTGGGCGTGACATGGTGTGGGCCCCACAAAGTTTTTGTGGCGCAGTGTTCCTTGGTGCGCCACAAAATTAAGCTATTTCTGTGGCGCACCTTGTCAGGTGCGCCACAAAATAAATTTCTGTGGCGCATTTTTAATGGTGCGCCACAGAACTAAGCTTCGCCTATAAGGGTTTTCCTACTAGTGAGGGATGATGTTGAAGAACTCTCTTATGCACTTGTGGAAGGTACGATTACTGTGTTGGAACTCCAATTGCAGGTCTTCGAAAGAGGCATTGTGTGACAACATGTAGAGGAAAATAGCAAGTTTTTCTTCCACAATAATCCTTTTGTCCTTCAATAATTTTTCTCTTCTAAGATAGGATGCTAAGGATCTGAAAATGTGTGGCTCCATCCTATAGGCTACCCGGCAATTCTTAACATGTCCGTCAAGGATTCCTTGAACACGTTGCATGCCATACAAGACAGAGCTATGCCGCTGCGTTCTCTCTACTTGCCCTCTTCTACTCCTTTTGTGATAGTGCAGTATTGGTAAAAGTAAGAACATGAACTCCTCGTCGTCTTCCTCTCTCCTCTTCCTAATAAGCTCTAGCCTTTGTGTATTCATTGCAGCACTAAAACAATAGCAATTAAAGGAGGACAATAAGAATACAAGAGCTAGATTGCATGGTTTCACATCAAGTACTGGCAGTAAATATGATTCATACCAAAAACTGAAGTTCTCACAAGTTCCCAAGATGGAGGTGGCTGATCCAATCCAACAATAGGCCAAGGTGCAGGTATCTATCAAATAAAGAAAAGGCTACTTAATCAAAAGGATTGAATCATATCTGAGTAAACTCCTACTCAAAGGCTCCCTTGCTGTGTATTTTAAACCTGAAATCTTTTTATTGAACTTCCTTCTCATATTATTTATGAGTTGTAACTACAGACATCATCCTCAACACTACACATTTCTGTTTGCTTAGAAGCGAAATTGGTACCAAGCAGTGTTACAGTAGACAATAGCTAATGTATTAGATAAATGATACACTGTGTTGAGACAATATGGCTATGGATAGAGTACTGGATACATACAGTACAGAAGAACAAGGAAAATTTTCAGTTACAGCAGCATACATCACCTAAGACTTGTAAATGGTACATTATCTAGAGACACCGAGACCCTTTTCTGGAATCATGACAGCCCCAAAGCAACGTCAGACTCAGGAATCACTAGATTATTTGCAAAGCCAGACTCCAAGGAGAAGTAAAACCATCCAGCAATCCGGAATGTTCTTTATTTTTGGAGCAGAGAATTGCTTTAGTGGACTAATGTAAAAAAATCTGTTTGCTTGTTGGTATTTATTCATGTAGGTAGATGAAAATCATCTGAAGTAAGCAACGCTATTCACTTCCATTTTAGTCTTGCTTCTAGTTATATGATGTCCGCAATGCTGCACATCGCTCCAGTAACAGCAAGTGTCTGTTTGTGACATTTGGTCAGAGAAGACTAAGGTACCGTGCTAGCATATCAATCCAGAAAATACTAAACAGCCTATGGATAATTTTGTTAAATAGGAACATATGAAGACACCAGCAAGTTCACGCAAGCAGCAATCTGGTCAGGGAAGATCATGAATGAAACTCGAAAGCAACAGGCCACACACACATCAACAGACGCAGTAATCCAGTGCCGGGCAGCAGACGCATCGACAAGCCACGAGCGGACGGTCGTCCTCGTACCGCTGCTGATGCCGGCCCGTGCGGGCTAGCCACCAGGTCGCACATGTTGCCCTGCCCTGCTGCTCAAACGCCGCCCGCCCGCTGGTCATGTGTGCCGTATCCCACAACTCCATCGAGGACGGCAGCGACACCGACGGCGAGCTCCCAGAGCTCCGTCGCGGACGGCGCCGACACCAAGAAACCCTAGGGAGGAGGGGAAAAGGGGAGGAGGCGCGAGGACTCACCGAGGACCAGTCGCCGGAGGAGGATCTCGTCGGCGCCGTCTTGATCAGCTAGTTTTTTCCCGCCGCCGTCGCCGTCGCCTTTCCCCGCCACCGGTCGCCGCCATTGCGTAGCCTCCGTCGCTCGTCTCCCTTTCCACGATAGAATACACGGGGTCGACCTCGTGGTTCAGAAAACCGGAGGGTGTAGGTCACCGGGTCGGGAAGATCTGGGATGGGCCGGGATGTTACCGAAAAAACCCAGAGAAGTAAACAGGCCGTCCGGTAACTTTCGGGATTATTTTACCCTCCCAAACCCAAAAATACTAGACAAGTAAACAAGGCCTCAATGTTCTTGCTGCTGTTGTTGACAAGGTTGCTGGCAAGGAAGTGGAGTGTGTGGCGAGCAAGCGCGATGGCTGGTAGGAGGTGATGCCGCGGCGTGGCCCGCGCCGCTCGGCTCTGCCAGCCCCGGCAGCAGCTCGTCGTCCTCAAATATGGTGATTCGTATTTTTGCCTCTCCATCAACATCGACAATGATAGTCGGTTGTTATTCCCTGATATATTGGTGTTGGTACTCTTGCCAATGTTGAATGAATGTTAGAGTTATGCACTCTTGCTTAGGATGGCAATTATCCGGTTTTGGGCACTTATCCGGAATTTGCTAGAGTTGATCTAAATCTGAAAACAAACTTCCATTTTTTACAAAAACTTAACCAGAAATCTAAAGCCACCTAAAGCATGGCCAAACACACTAGACTGTGCAGTAAACTTTTCTGAACATAACTACTAGCTTATTACAAGCGAGACAATGGCAGTGTACAATCAGACATCATCCCTCCTGATTAAGCTTTTTATGAATTCAGATAGATTCTCTTGGAAGATTGGTTTGGATGGATATTTGTGGTCCACACTTACCCAAATTACTGACATTTATCTAGTAGTTACACATATTATGAGCAAGACCCTGATTATGAGTCATATAGTCCTGCTCGTAGTCATAGCAGCAATACATCACACAGACACACTTCAGAGAGAATGACATGTTGACAACAGATTAAGTACTCAAATTACGCTACAGTTTCAGTTGGGAAAATGAGGCTACGATCTACTTTTATATTTTTCAGGAGAGGAAAATGTGGTCAGATTGGATGGCAAAAACCCACATATAGCTGCATGTGTTGCAGAATAATTACTCCCATAGTCCTGTTCCATAACAAGTAGGGCGAACCAGTAAACGGGTAGCAACAATCCATCAGTCACTTGAACGAATTACACACTCGGTGTTGGCATGGCGGGTTACCTGGCTTGGGTTTATTGTCATTCGTCAAAGACTAGCTTAACATCTGATTGAATAAACAAACAGTTTCACATCGGCAAAAAGAGATTACAAACATGTTCACATAATCAGATTCAGCAGCATCAAAACAGAGGCGATTGCTTCTCGTAGCAGGTTGAGATTCAGCAACACCAAAACACAGGCTACGGTTTCTCCTGGCATGTTCAGATTCAGCAGCACCAGAACAGAACGGCAATGGTTTCGAAATTTCGGCCATCTTGGAACAAACTAGCAGATCAGGATGAGGTCAACCAACAAAATCAGACTGACAAAACAATTATAAGCAAAACGCACAAATTTCAGATCTGATAGCCAACATTTTCATTACTGATGATAACAAGCAGGTAACATCAGAGACAAACAGAACCTAACACAGGGGATCATAGCACGACAAGAACTTCTCCTACCACAACTTCTAGATTCCAGCAAGCACTCACGATACATCTTTCTACATCTCCAGATCAGGCACTAAATTAAGGAGCAGTCTAGGCGCGTTCGCCACGGATGCGGCGTGCGAGCTGGATGTCCTTGGGCATGATGGTGACGCGCTTAGCGTGGATGGCGCAGAGGTTGGTGTCCTCGAAGAGTCCGACGAGGTACGCCTCGGCAGCCTCCTGCAGCGCGGAGACGGCGGAGCTCTGGAAGCGGAGGTCGGTCTTGAAGTCCTGGGCGATCTCCCTGACGAGGCGCTGGAAGGGGAGCTTGCGGATGAGCAGCTCGGTGCTCTTCTGGTACTTGCGGATCTCGCGGAGCGCGACAGTGCCGGGCCTGAAGCGGTGGGGCTTCTTGACGCCGCCGGTGGCCGGGGCGGACTTGCGCGCCGCCTTGGTGGCCAGCTGCTTCCTCGGCGCCTTGCCGCCGGTGGACTTCCTCGCCGTCTGCTTCGTGCGGGCCATCGGGAGGGTGGAGGAGAGGGAGGAGCTCTGGTGAGATGTGGCTGGGAATGGAGGAGATTGGAGTGAGGAAGAAGGGTGGGGATTCGGGTGCTTTTATAGGCGGCCGGTGGGCGCCAGACTGCCAAAATTTTGTATGCTCGGGCGCGGGCGCGGGCGCGGTGACTGAGTTTTGGTTTTGGAGCCAAGGAGGGTTTCGAGCGTTGGATTTCGGAGTGGCGGACGGTGTGGATACTGTTTCGGGTGAGTCACGCGGATCGTGACATTCGTGGGGAGCGATCCGTGGCATGGTGGCTCCTGCATTCTGATTGGTTTGAGACTTTGAGCTCTTGCTGCATTAGTTTTACCTCCTGATATATCTGGAAATGACTAGGAGGCGGGCGTATCTTCCTGGCTCCTGGCATTTGTTCAGATTGCAGTAATTCCCAGAATCGGGCCGCTGTTGGAAGACTTGAAAACGTGTTGCCCTTGCCGATCACTCCACTGTAGTATGAATTATTTGTCCTCTCCTCTGCTTGCATACTGATTTTGATTTGATAAATTGAGTATTGACAGTCAGGACTTCAGAATTCCTAAAACTTGTAGTTCTTTCGTAGCTAGACCCTGAAACGTGAAACCGTGAAATTATGCATTTCGGAAACTGAACTTGTGAACAAAGCATGACTTCTATTCCTGTTTTCACTTGCACTCTTGGAATTTAAGATATCGATCTGTTTCTTTGTCCTCTGCCCCATCTCATTGTTCGACGCCAAAAGAAACTGGCTGCGTCCGTTTGCCGGTTCGCGGATAAGAAAATAGTTATTTTTTACCGTTCGTCTATTTGCGTCTGGGTGTGCCCCATCCGCCCGACGCATATTATTTTTCCATCAATTTTTTAATTCAACTGAAAAGCATAATTTACATATGAAATAAACAAAAAATAAAAAGAAACAAATACTAAAATGAAACACAGCTAGGCCCCTAGCCTACTTGTCGCCCCTTGGGGCGGTTGACGGCTCGGTCCCATCGTTGCAAATAAGCGAATAGATCATATCATGCCTGAGTGAGCTTATGGTTGATAACAAAATACGAGCATGGCATCATAAACTTATGCATATTCACTTGTCTTGTAAGATATATGAACCAACAACCATACAAATGTGGGCTTCATACAATAGAAAATCTACCAACTACCCCTTACCTTTTGAACAAAACTAATCATTGCATGTTGTAAAATTGAACATGTTTCAGATTTCTCTTTTCTCTTTGCATGGCTTTTTACCTTGCTTTCTTAGATCAATTAGATAAACTCTCATAGAGCAACTAGTTAAAAGAAGATAATTTATTAAACAACAAGATAAACATGAAGTTCAACTTTGTCAAACACTTTCCATATTTTAAATGATATCAATTAATAGTCTTGCCCCCTAGTAACCAGTATAAACCTTATTCATGGATTTTTCAATCATGTCATATGCTCTTCTCAACCTTTGCCTTTCACTTTCCATGGCTAACCGAATGCTCACTTTCTTATTGATCATATATATTGAAATATCCATGACCCTCAGTTTACCCGTTGATTACTAAGAAGTACAAGAGTATCTCATGCATCCTTGTCATCATCTCTTCCTAACTATTTGTTCTATAAGACCACATCTCCATCCCAAATTCAAGTTGTTCTCTATTTCTTTTGTTTATTGACATCACTTGCATGGATCTTTCCTTTGTTGCAAGTTTTATTTATTGAAAACTTACATGCTTGTCCAACATACTCAAGTTAATCTAGTTTAAGACAAGGTGTATTTGAAACTTCTAGATATGAGGTGCACATATGCATGAGTGTTACCCATAAATCTCCAAACAAAAGAAGCATGGATGAGACCATACTTTATATTTCATTCAAAACCACTTGACCATGATAATGCTCTAAGAGCTTTCCAAACTATGAGAAAAATCGATACCTAGTAGATGAAAGCAAAACCAAACTAAAGATAACGACTAAGATTAATATGATAAACTAAAGGGATTTCTATTTTCGTGCCCTCGGGTCCTTAGTTGTGCTCAGTTTTCCCCAGCTCCTTAGTTTTTCCTCAGTTTTCCCCAAGACCTTGTCCGAAACCCGCAGAAGGAGCTCGGACGGAAGGAATCCGTTAAGTTGGCCGTTCCGTGCTGACGAGTGGGGTCGTTTCGTTTGTGGAGCCGCGTCGTGTGGGGCTGGTAGAAAAGAATCGCGTGGGACAGGACGAGACCATGTTTGTGTGGCCGTAGCGTGTGGGGCCGTAGCGTGTGGAGCCGTAGCGTGTGGAGCCGTGTGGGTCCGGGACGTGGGCACGAGTGGTTTCTGTCTCTTTCGCCCGCATTAGCAGTTTTCAATGTACCTTTTTCCTCTCTCTCGCTCGATCTCATTCATATTTGATAGCCCAAATTGGTAGCAAATCTAGAGCAGCTTCTCCTTCTGTTTTTTAAAGATATTCATTTCTTTATGCCTTCGTTTTTACCCAATCAGGTAGGAAATCTAGGGCACAAATCCAGAAAAAATATAGGATAAGTCGCATACGGCAGACCAACATAGCATAGATATATTCACGACGGATCCAACGAGTAGTACCGATAGAACCCTACAACATAAGCTACATTTTACATGAATTTAAGCTGCTCTACGGATAGAGCAAGTCACATACGGAGAGTGCAGAGAGGCATGTTCAACGCCTCCGGAGTTGCGCCCGTGACTCGTCCGGAGGTTGCGCAGGTGAATCCCAAGTGCTTTGTGTTTGGCCATGAACGCATGCACGTTCACCGTCGTTCCAACTCTAGCGTCGCATCTGCCAATGGATTCAGCATGGTTCACCGTGCGCTTGAAGTCGGTGGCGCGGAGCTTCTGCTGCGAAGGGGCACTTGTAAATGCCTCGAGCAAAGGGGCCATCGTAATGGCCGGAATGGAGCCTCCCGAGGACGTGACGAGTCTTGGTGTGGAAGGACTCGTCGTCGCTCGTCGACGTCGCCGCTTCCGCACCTGTCACGTAGCACCAAAGATCGTGCAAAAACACGGAGTCAATTGCAACGATGATGGAACAGAGAGTGAACAAAGATCATGCATGATAATATGGGCTCGAAAAAAGAGGTAGCCTCAGTTACATTGGACACACTTATATCCAGGATTTGAGTGAGTAAACCAAAGATCATGCACAACAAATTTGAACACACCAATTGTTTACTGACCAAACCCTGAATCAATTTGTGTTCGGCACAAATCTTAAACAAAAGCAAATCACAAGCACTAATAACGCAAGATCTAACACAAAAGGATTGAACTAGGAACAGACGCACCCTAATAACGCTAGATCTAACACAAATGGATTGAACTAGGAACAGACGAACCCTAATAACGCTAGATCTAACACAAAAGGATTGAAATGGGATAAGAACAAGGGAGCAAAGGGTTACCTCCGGCTCGTCGTCGACGATGCCGGTGTCGTAGGGGTTCTCCGGCGCGTCGTACGGCACTGGTTCGTACGGGTCCCAAGCGACGGGGGCCTGGACGGTGGCGGCGGCCGATGCGCCGGCTGCTACGTTGGAAGCAGCGACAGGGGCCTGGATGGGGGCAGCAGCCGATGCGCCGGCGGCTGATGCGCCGACAATGGGCATCTCATTCTTCTCCATCGCCGACAGTTTTCTTCGGGGTTTTTTCTTCGGTTGTGGAGAAGATGATGGGACAGGGGAGGCGGTTGCAGTGAGAACGTGCGTCGAGGGAGAGGAAAAGGGCTCTATAAAGACGAAGGTGGCGTGTACCGCAACACGCGTCCGCTATGCACGGCTGCAGCGTGCACCGCGACACGAGTCTAACCCTAGGACGTTTGGTGTACTCAGTTATAACCTCGGGCCTTATACAGAAATTTTATCCGTACTCGCTTCCCCTCGAGTACTTAGAGTGACAAGTGCAATATACTCAGCTTTTACCCTCAAGTAGCTAGTCAACAGAGAGTCAACAAATGAGATTAACATATCTAATTGAGGCATTTCATGCGCAAAAAAATTCAAAAAATAAAAACATAGTGGCACCTACTCATGGAGTCTTCCTACACAACCTTCCACCAAGAAAACCTTAACAAACATATATAAATCAAGTTTTACCACAAATTGCCACTTCTCAGAATCACTAGTGTAGCTATGAAGATGCATGGTTTTCCACTCAAACCCCTTTGCAAAACATCTTCCCCAAAAACATAGTTTGTCTAAATGATGCCATAATTGTCACACTCATGTATATTTGAATTGCAAATAATTTGATGTAGCCCAATATGAATTATATTGTACAAAACACGCATTTTTCATTTTGTAATTCTTTTTGTTTGAATCCCTTAGTCTATTTACTATTTATGTGCCCTTGGATTGTTAGTACTACTCAGTTTTGCCCTCAAGTTCTGTCACAAATGCTCTCAGAAGCCCAAACTTATCCTGATTGGTTGAGCCGTTGTCACACGGATCGACTCCACGAACCGTTGATCAACTGATCTAACGGGCAGTATACCCCTCCCCGTCTCTTCGTGGCCACCCCTCTCTCTCTCTTCGTGGCCACCCCTCTCTCTCTCTCGGTGGATGCATTATTGTCACCCCTCTAACAATTATCAACTATCTTTCGCTTTCCTTTTTCTTTTAGGGGATATAGTTTTGGCATATAGTTTCGGTAATTTGAAACGGCCCAAAAGTGGTATAATTCCGGTATAAACATGAGGCATACATATTTGCGGATTTCGGTGAATGCATTATTGTCACCGCTCTAACAATTATCAACCATCTTTCGCTTTCCTTTTTCTTTTAGGGGATATAGTTTCGGTAATTTGAAACGGCCCAAAAGTGGTATAATTTCGGTATAAACATGAGGCATACATATTTGCGGATTTCGGTGAATGCATTATTGTCACCGCTCTAACAATTATCAACCATCTTTTGCTTTCCTTTTTCTTTTAGGGGATATAGTTTTGGCATATAGTTTCGGTAATTTGAAACGGCCCAAAAGTGGTATAATTTCGGTATAAACATGAGGCATACATATTTGCGGATTTTGGTGAATGCATTATTGTCACCCCTCTAACAATTATCAACCATCTTTCGCTTTCCTTTTTCTTTTAGGGG
This sequence comes from Lolium rigidum, assembly GCF_022539505.1. Taxonomy (NCBI): domain Eukaryota; kingdom Viridiplantae; phylum Streptophyta; class Magnoliopsida; order Poales; family Poaceae; genus Lolium; species Lolium rigidum. The sequence goes on from NC_061511.1 coordinate 255,710,472, forward strand.
ATATAGTTTTGGCATATAGTTTCGGTAATTTGAAATGCCCAAAAGTGGTATAATTTCGGTATAAACATGAGGCATACATATTTGCGGATTTCGGTGAATGCATTATTGTCACCCCTCTAACAATTATCAACTATCTTTCGCTTTCCTTTTTCTTTTAGGGGATCCCATATAGTTTTGGCGTTTTAGTAATTTGAAACGGCCCAAAAGTGGTATAATTATCAACTTTTTTTAGCATTCCAATATAGTTGGTAATTTCGGTGAATGCACACACTAACTATGAAAACAACTACAAGTACATGTAACTGAATAATGAATTTATAACAAGGTATCCCTTGTAACAACTTCTAGCGCCTGGTGAGCAATGATAAGAATCCGATCGCAATTATACAACGAAAAAACAACCAGCCATCAGATTAGCTTGCTTCTTCAACTCGATCAGCTGCCTTAACTGCTTGTTCATTTTCTTCAGTTCTCCCTTCACTTCCTCCAGTCCTACATTGGGAGCATTAGGCATAATCGGAACGGCTCCTCTCTCCGCCGCCTTCTCTACAACAAGTCCCCCCCTCCCAAATTGCGCTCCCCAATAGCGCCAATTGATTCCTGCAATTGAAGCCTCCGAACGTACACATCGATCCACTCGAAATGCCTGCATTTCTTCAGGATCTGAAAACAACAACGGGAACCCTAAATCCCAAATTCGAGGGAATAGCCAGAAAATAGAGAGAAAATAGAGAAATTGGAGCGAGATCGAACCTTATCCCCCTCTATATATGGCAAGCTCTCGCATGCAAGGAACTCACGTCCACGGTTGCCATTCTCGTCCGTCTTACAGATCGACCGCTTCAGAGGCTCCTGGCGTGGGCAGTCAGGGCATCTTGTCAAAGGCACGGGTCCATAATGCGGCCATGAAGAACGGGAGGTCGAAGAGAAACTAGACATCACCCGCCTACCGGAGAAGGGCTGCCGCTGGCGGAGAAGAAGAACAATGGGGCGCGGGGAAAGAAAGGGGAAGCAATGGCACGGGCACGGGCTGGCTCGGGCTCCCATTTTGCAACGGTCACTCGGGTAAGCCGTGGGTCCGGCGCACTAACGTGGACAAGTTGTGGGTCCCACGATGATCTGGATAAGTGAAGACGTGTCCACTGCGGGGCACCAACAGCGGCCCCACTTGCCAGCACCAACCAACGTCAACTAAACGGGATTCCTTCCGTCCGAGCTCCTTCTGCGGGTTTCAGACAAGGTCTTGGGGAAAACTGAGGAAAAACTAAGGGGCTGGGGAAAACTGAGCACAACTAAGGACCCGAGGGCACGAAAATAGAAATCCCTAAACTAAAAAGCATAAAAGACTGGATAAACTCCCTCAAGCTTTAGTGTTGATGTAGATCTTATTACTTCTTATCCTTCTCTTGATTCTTTGGATCATGAAGCACACTCATCATGAGGTCATAGGCTTGCCAAAATTGCTCAGTATACTTGGCAAGATCTTCCCAAAGCTTTGCTTCAACCTTCTCCTGTCTAGGTTTCCACTCCAGGGTTGATCCTCTCTCCTTCTTATTGGGGAGAAGATGATCCCACTCTCCTGGGAGATCCTTTGCCGGAACCCTTGTAAATTCCCTGCGACGAAGATTAACAACATGATTTCTAGAAGCAAGACACTTTCTAGGAACTCTTCCGCCAGTGCTCATGCGAGAAGTTCGCCTTATCTTCTTAGGAGGCGACACCACCCTCACTACAACCAGAGGTATAGGAGGTGGGTGAAGCTTCCCCTTGTATTGAGCGTTGGTGATGTTCTTGTGATCTTCTTCTTCTCCTCCTTCATCATCATCTTGTTCTTTCTGTTCTTCCTCCTTTTATTCTTCTTATTCTTCTTCTTCTCCATCGGAGTAGTCCTTCCTCTTCCTCCTCTGCCACATAGATGTGTGGTTGAGTCCATCAAGCTCATCATCATCATCTTGCATGGAGGATCATTGGTAGGAATCTCCCAAGGATATTGCGAAGGTTTTTGGTGGAGAAATCTCTGGTAGACGGATGCAGAAAACAATAATGTTTGCTCAAAAAGTATCGATGTGAGATTATATCGGCAGAGAGGGGTATATATTCACAGTTTTTAGGTCAAAATGAAGCGTTGGAGCGAAACGGAGGCGAAACGGACGTCAGGGGGAAAAGGTATTTGGTGGCGCGCCCAACAAGGTAGGGCGCACCACCTTGCCTCTTTTGCCCTTCGGGACTCCGTTTCGCCCAAATCTTTTGCGGCACACTCTTATTTTCCAAAATAATAACTTTCCTAAAATATGAAGATAGTTCGAGATTGTTACATACCTGAACTCAACTTTAATTGTTTTATGATGTCTGGTAGGGGATATTCTTTTGCAATTATGGCTTTCGGACTCTGGAGATTTAACTCCTCCACCTTTTCAATGAACTTTTCACATGCAATATAATGCTTAAGATGTTTTCCATTAACAACATGAGTTTTAACTTTGTGATATCCATGAAGACGGATGCCTCCACAACGATACACCTCCTGCACAACTAATGGATCTTGCCACTTTGATGATAATTTTCTTGCAGAGAACTTGAAACGAGAGTTGAACAATAATACTTGGTCTCCAACTTTGAATTCCTTTCGCTTTATCTTTTTGTCATGCCAAATTTAACTTTCTATTTAAATAGTATAGCACTTTTGTAAGCTTCATTTCTCCATTCATCTAACATGTTTAAATCCATAATTTTTTCTCTCCCGCTGTCTTGAACTCAAAGTTGAGTTGTTTAACATCCCATCTAGCTTTATGTTCTACTTATACGGGGATATGCCATGCTTTTCCATATACCATTTTATAAAAAGACATACTCATAGGATTCTTATAAGCAGATATATAAGTTCATAAAACATCATTGATTTTAGTTGGCCAATTAGACCTAGCTCTATTAATTGTTTGTTCTAAGATGAGTTTAATTTCCATTTTACTTAATTCAACTTGAACACTAGTTTGTGGGTGATATGGGGATGCTAATCTGTGATTAACACCATACTTGGCTAAACTTTTCCTAAAGAATCCATGTAAAAAATGAGAATCACCATCAGTAACTATAAATATAGGTACTCCGAACCTGGGAAAGATGATGTCCTTAAGAATTTTCATTTTTGTAGCATGGTCGGAAATCTTTGTGGGGATTGCTTCAACCCACTTTGTGACATAGTCCACTGCAACCAAAATATGAGTGTTTTGTTGTTGAGGACGGGAATGGTCCCATAAAGTCGAATACCCATACATAAAATGGTTCAAGAGGCAGTGGAGAGTTCATAGGCATTTCATTTCTCATACCAATGTTTGTGTTGACACTTATCACAAGCTTTAACATAGTTAGCATAATCCTTAAATTAACTAGGCCAATAAAAACCAGATTGCAATACCTTCGCGGCTTTGCGGTTTTCTACGTGGTGTCCTCCATAGGGACTATCATGACAATCCTTTATAATACTATGTTGCTCAAACTCAGGTACACACCGTCTAATAATACCATATACACTTTCCTTATAAAGAAATGGATAATCCCGGAAATAGTGTCTAAGATCATAGAATAATTTCTTTCTTTCTTTATAAGTGAAGTGAGGTTGTATAACTTTCCCAACAATGAAATTAGCATAATCAGCAAACCACGAGGAAGCTATTCTTGCACTATATACATTAATGTTTGCAAGTTGTTCATTAACGAAGCTATCATTAATAGGAGTGGGATCTACCCGAATGTTTTCCATTTTAGATAAATGATCAACTACCGGACTGTCCTCACCTTTTCTATCAAAAATATGTAAATCAAATTCTTCAAGCAAAAGAACCCATCTAATAAGTCTAGGCTTAGCATATTTCTTGTTCATAAGGTTTAATAGCAGAATGATCGGAGTGTACCACGACTTTAGAGTCTACAATGTAATTAAGGTCTAAAGTTATCATATGCAAAGATCACAACTAAGAATTCTTTTTCAGTAGTGGCATAATTTCTTTGGGCACCATCAAGAGTTTTACTAGTAGCAAAGTATATGACATTTAGTTTATTATAAAACCTTTGGACTAATATAACACCTATAGCTTAATCACTAGAATCACACATAATTTCAAATGGTAAATTCTAATTAGGCAGTTAAAGTTTAGGAGCACTTATCAAAGCATTCTTTAAGACATTAAAAGACTCTACACAATCACCATTAAAAGAGAATGGAACATACTTTTGCAAAATATTAGTTAGAGGATTTGATATTTTTGAAAAGTCTTTGATAAATCTTCTATAAAAACCTGCATGCCCAAGAAAACTTCTTATACCTTTGATATCATATGGATAAGGTAGCTTCTCTATGGTTTCTATCTTTGCACGGTCCACTTCAATGCCTCTTCCTAAAACTCGGTGGCCAAGGACTACACCTTATGTTACCATAAAATGGCACTTTTACCAATTTAGGACCAAGTGTTGGTCCTCACACCATTGTAGAACTTTGTTAAGACTGAATAGGAAATTATTGAAAGAAGTACCATACACAGAAAAATCATCCATGAACGCTTCCATAATTTTCTCAATATAGTTAGCAAATATAACATTCATGCATCTTCGAAAAGTAGTAGGAGCATTACACAAACCAAATGGCATTCTTCTATAAGCAAAAGTACCAAAGTGACAAGTAAAAGTAGTCTTTTGTTGACCATCTTTATGCACTGGAATTTGAGAGAAAACCATAATAACCATCTAGATAGCAAAATTGTGAGTGTTTAGATAATATTTCTAGCATTTGATCAGTCAATGACAAAGGATAATGATATCTACGAGTAGCTTTGTTTAACTTTATAAAATCGGTGCACATTCTATAACCAGTAATAGTACGCTGAGCTACAAGTTTATTTTCATTATTTTGAACCATAGTGATTCCGTCCTTTTTAGGTACACAATGAACATGACTTACCCATTTACTGTCAACCATGTGATAAATAATACATGCCTCAATGAGTTTAATTTTATCTTTCCTTACCACTTATTCATTTTTGGATGAAGACGGCGTTGATAATCAACAACGGGCTTTGCATCTTCTTCCAAGTTAATTTTATGCATGCATAAAGCGGGGCTTATACCTTTCAAATCATCAAGTGAATAGCTAATAGCTGGCCTATGAGCACATATCACTTCAAGTAATTTTGTTTTTTCTTCTCCTGAAAGGTTAGCACTAATAATAACATGATATATTTTTTTCTCATCAAGGAATGTATATTTCATATCTTCAGGCAAAGGTTTTAATTCAAAACTATGATCCTCTTTTGGTGGGGTTAATTCTTCTAGATTATCAGGTGGAATATGCACCTATAATTGCGGTGGTTGTTGAGATAACATTTGTTCTAATGCTTCTCTTTCCTCATTACGAAATGTCTCCTCCTGATTAATTATATATCGTTCCACCTTGTGTGATGAAGCGATTGCCACAGAAGCAAGAGTTTCCACTATATCTTTTGGGAATTTTTTATTTTTCTAAATGCTTATCAGTAAACTGTAAAATTTAAACTCTAATATTTCACCAACACATTCAATGAATACTTTCTCTTTTGGTAAACTAATTTCAGCACCCATAATATGTAATAATGGTCTACAAAATATGATAGTACAAAATGAATATTGGGAGTAACCAAGTACAATAAAATATGTAGGGTATTTAATTTTTCCTATTAATACTTAAACATCTCTAACAATACCTAGAGGAAATATACTCTTTATAAGCAAGTTTAATAGTTATACATGTCTCTTCCATGTGTATGGGATCCATGTCAGGCTTAATTTCAAGATACAGAGAATATGGTATCACACTTATACTTGCTCCAATATTACAAAGATTATGATAGAATGGAGTTCCAATAGCATATGATATAATTGGTTTACCAACTTTAGTGGTATTACCTTGAATTACTTTGGTGGAATCTTCACATAAATAGACATCACAAGGAGTTTCTTCATTTATCTATTATGGCTGAAATTTGGTGCTTTACGTCAACTTATTCATATGGTTCATGACATCATCTAGTACTATTGTTTGCAACAGTAGTGAGAAAATTTTCCTTCACTCTTCTTGGATATGGAGGAGTTTCAACATATTCTTCTGTTATGACAAATGATACTTGATTAACCCGTTTCTCAAATTTAGAAACATATATGCAAAAAATTAAGAGGTTCAACATAAACATAAAATCCTTTTTAGGGACATTCAAATGGTTAGCAAAAGATTTAGTAACTTCTACCAACTCATGAGGATCAAGGCCAAACCTATAGTAGTGGAGAAGTTCTCTACACATGAATATTCATATTCAAAATGGGGTTCGTTACCTTTATCAAGATCCCAAGCATCAACATTATTAGAAATAGTATCCAATAAATCTCTTGATTCCTTTTGAGTTATATTAGTAAAACTCCCTTAAGAAGAATCATCCAGAAAGTCCCTATGATGCTGGGGTAGCCTCACATAGAAATTAATCAATATAATACTCTCATGAATGCCATGACAAGGATTCCTACAGATAATTAAGTTCATTAAGCCTTCCCCAAGCTTGAGCAATACTTTCTTCAACATGAGACAAAAAATTATAAATATGAAAATGATCATCATAAGCTTCTTTAGGAGTATAGTATTTCAGATAGAAAGCTTTCCTCGGAAATTCCCAATCAAGATGATATTTATCATCCAGAGATCCAAACCATATGCAAGCATTACAAGAAAGAGATAGATATAATAGTTCCCTCTTCACTTCATCATGATGAATACCAGATAGTTTGAATAAAGAACATAGGTCTTCAATAGTGTGTAAATGTCCCATAGCAGTTTGACTTTTATCTCCCGAGAAAGTTAGTTTCGTAACTCTTTTGGGAATACCAATAGGGATTTGATACGCCACTTTTGGTTTAGGGTTTTTTTCAACCTTATCTTTAACAAATCAGAATTATTCATATAGAATAAAGTTCACTGCTTCACGTCTTGAGAGAGCCATGGTGAGAAAAATAATATAAATATGGTAAAAGCTTCCTTACTAAACGGCTTACCAATGGCGCCATGTTCCATGGAAACGGCGTCAGAAAGTGTCTTGATGGCTCCCAAGTGCAGGAGACTAATTGTAGTACTTTTCAATAATAAAGGTTTTCGAACCCACGAGGAGATGAAGGTATTGGTTAGAACGTTTGACAAGTAAACAATAAAAAGGATGCAATAGTTTTGGTGTTTTGGGTGTGTAGTTTGCAATAAAATAAAGTACTGTAAGTAAATAGCAATATGTAAATGCTCTCAATGAGAGAAAGCCCAATCCTCTATGCAGCAAGATGACAAGATCAAGTGTGTGTAAACTTATATGTGACAAGTGTTCTTGAGGGCGGCATGGATTTACTAGCATCTAGATTTCTACACAACATGGTGAATATTTTGTCAAGTTCCATTCCCTTAGGGGAGGATCATAAATTAGGTGTACCCATATATATGATCAAGTACACCCCTTATGATGGGTACTAGAGCCATTTTCATGAGCAAGTATAGGAATCATTAAGACATAAATGTCCCATCATAGCAATTAGTTAATGGGTCCCCGACATAAACCCCTCTAATGCAACTCAAAGTATTGGAAAACGGTTTTTGTCATTCCGTCCTTTCCAACCCTCATCATTACATTAAAGTTTAGCCCTATGATCCCATATAGGTGAAGTAATATGCAGTCGACGTTCGCATAAAACCATCATAGAAAAACATAAAAGATAAAAACTTGTCCAAATATTCATTGCCACATCATATAGAATCATAGCCAGATCATCCTATGCCCCCAGGAACATGGAGAACTACTCACAAGTGTCAAACATGGTGTGGACCAAAGGCATAATGATTACAACACAATCTGAAAATATAATCTCTCCACCAAATAAAGACAAGATGCCAATCACAATCATGTAATAGCACTTAAAACAATATCCAAGGTTCGATCTATCACAAACTATGAGGGGAATGGAGTTGATCTCGAAGATGGTGATGGTGGTTATGAATGTGCTGATGGAGATGCCCCCCTATGTCAAGGAGGAGTGGTGATGACGATGGCATCGATTTCCCCTTCACCGGAGGCTTCGGTGCAGCAGGATCCTCTCCTGGAGTAGGAGAGAACTTTCGCCTCCGCCGCCGCCTCAATAAATCTCGGGAAAAATATGGCTTAGGGTTTATGGCGAGACAAAGACGTCTGTAAAAAGGAGGAGCCGAGGTGATGCTCGAGTCTTAAATGGGCCAGGGTGGCGCGCCCAACAAGGTAAGGCGCGCCACATGGGCTCATTTGGCCCTCATGGCTCCACTCACGTGCTTCTTTGTCCCACGGTCCTTCTCTCTATGAAAAATTGATCAGGTATTTTCCTTTGATTTTTAGGTCTCTAGAAGGTCCATGAAACAACAAAATAAGAAAAGGATGTTTTATGCCTCCCAGAAATTAAATACCAATGAAATGGACATTTTAGGAAAGTCCCGTAAATGAACTAAAATGCATAAATTTTGATGGACCGGTAAGTTCGGCGGTGCTGGCCCTCTCGCCGGATGGTTGATGTCTACGCACGCTTCTATTCATGTAGACAGTGTTGGGCCTCCAAGAGCAGAGGTTTGTAGAACAACAACAAGTTTCCCTTAAGTGAATCACCCAAGGTTTATCGAACTCAGGGAGGTAGAGGTCAAAGATATCCCTCTCAAGCAACCCTGCAATTACGATACAAGAAGTCTCGTGTGTCCCCAACACACCTAATACACTTGTCAGATGTATAGGTGCACTAGTTCGGCGAAGAGATAGTAAGATGCAAGTGATATGGATGAATATGAGTGGTAACAGCAATCTGAAATAAAGATGGCAGCAAGTAAACATGCAGTGGAACAGTAAATAAACGGTGATTCGATGCTTGGAAACAAGGCCTAGGGATCATACTTTCACTAGTGGACACTCTCAACATTGATCACATAACTGAATGAATAAATGCTACACTCTCTTGTTGGATAACAAACACCATTCATTGTGTAGGGCTACAAAAGCACACCTCAAGCCGGAGTTAACAAGCTCCACAACTTCATAAAGGAAACACACACGATGCGCACACCGTCACCGTCACACCGTGGAGAGTGAATCCGGAGTTCATATTAAAGTAACCTCTAGAGTGTATAATAGTGCTACTATGGATAACTCTCCTAATGGAATCACTAATCGTGTAGTGGCTACAAAAGCTCGGCTCAGAATTCATCAAGTACTTGACAAACACCACTCATAGGGATATCCACGTCAAATCATAAATCCAAGATAATATATTTATCATAGTGATAGTTAACTTCACAATCTATAAGAGATCACAATCATAACCTACGCCAAGTACTACATGATGCACACACTATCCACTTTACATCATGAAGGAGGAATAGACTACTTTAATAACATCACTAGAGTAGCACATAGATGATATTCAACTAGATCACAAAGCTCATGATCACATAAAGATCACATGGGAGAGAGAGATGAACCACATAGCTACCGGTACAGCCGTTAGCCTCGGGGGAGAACTACTCCCTCCTCATCATAGGAGACAACAATGGCGATGAAGATGGCGGTGGTGTCGATGGAGATGCCTTCCGGGGGCAATTCCCCGTCTCGGCGGCGTGCCGGAACAGAGACTTCTGTCCCCCGAACTTGGCTTCGCGATGGCGGCGGCTGCGTAACTTTTCTCGTATCGTGGCTTATCTCTTTAGGGTTTTCGCGACGGAGAGGCTTTATAGGCGGAAGGGCAGCCTCGGAGGGGTCCTGGGGGTACCACACAATAGGGGGGCGCCCCCCTTGGCCGCGCCGCCATGTGGGGTGGGGCCCCTTGGCTCCCCTCTGGCCCCTCTTCGGTGCTCTGGAACCTTCCGTGAAATATAAGATCGTGGGAATTAATTTCGTCCAATTCTTAGAATATTTCCTGTGTAAGATTTCTGAAACCAAAAACAGCAGAAAACAGGAACTGGCACTTCGGCATCTTGTTAATAGGTTAGTGCCGGAAAATGCATCAAAACGATATAAAGTATAAATAAAACATGTAGGTATTGTCATAAAACTAGCATGGAACATAAGAAATTATAGATACGTTGGAGACGTATCAAGCATCCCCAAGCTTAGTTCCTACTCGCCCTCGAGTAGGTAAACGATAAAAAGAATAATTTCTGTAGTGACATGCTACTTACATAATCTTGATCATACTATTGTAAAGCATATGAGATGAATGAAGTGACTCAAGGCAACGATCTATAGTTTTCTAACAAATAGATAACATATAGCAAAACTTTTCATGAATAATACTTTCAAGACAAGCATCAAAAAGTCTTGCATAAGATTTAACTCATAAAGCAATAGATTCTTAATAAGAGGTTTTGAAGCTACACAAAGGAAGATTTAAGTTTCAGCAATTGCTTTCAACTTTCAACATGCATATCTCATGGATAATTCTCAACACAAAGTAATACAATAAGTGCAATAAGCAAGCATGTAAGAATCAATGCACAGTTGACACAAGTGTTTGCTTCTAAGATAGAAAGGAGTAGGTAAACTGACTCAACATAAAGTAAAAGAAAGGCCCTTCGCAGAGGGAGCGAGGGATTAAATCATGTGCTAGAGCTTTTTAAGTTTTGAAATCATATAGAGAGCATACAAATAAAATTTTGAGAGGTGTTTGTTGTTGTCAACGAATGGTAGTGGACACTCTAACTACCTCATCAACCAGACTTTCAAGAGCGGCTCCCATGAAGGACGTTATCTCTACCAGCAAGGTAGATCATCCCTCTTCTATTTTGTTTACACATGTATTTTAGTTTTATTTATAGATGACACTCCTCCCAACCTTTTGCTTTCACAAGCCATGGCTAACCGAATCCTCGGGTGCCTTCCAACATTTCACATACCATGAAGGAGTGTCTATTTGCAAAATTAAGTTGCTTACTGATGAATCAGGGCAAAACATATGAAGAGAATTATTAGTGAAGGTTAATTAATTGGGGCTGGGAACCCCATTGCCAGCTCTTTTTGCAAAATTATTGGATAAGCGGATGAGCCACTAGTCCATTGGTGAAAGTCTGTCAAGAGTAAATGACAAGGTTGAAAGATAAAATACCACATACTTCCTCATGAGCTATAAAACATTGACACAAATAAGGAGTAATAAAGTTTTGAATTTTTTAAAGGTAGCACATGAAGTATTTACTTGGAATGGCAGAAAAATACCACATAGTAGGTAGTTATGGTGGACACAAATGGCATAGGTTTTGGCTCAAGGTTTTGGATGCACGAGAAGAAATCCCTCTCAATACAAGGCTTTGGCTAGCAAGGTTGTTTGAAGCAAACACAAGTATGAACCGGTACAGCAAAACTTACATAAGAACATATTGCAAGCATTATAAAACTCTACACTGTCTTCCTTGTTGCTCAAACACTTTTACCAGAAAATATCTAGACCTTAGAGAGACCAATCATGCAAACCAAATTTCAACAAGCTCTACGGTAGTTCTCCACTAATAGGTTTAAACTACATGATGCAAGAGAAACATGATCTACTTGAGAGCTCAAAACAATTGCCAATTATCAAATTATTCAAGACAATATGAAGCATTTTCTGTTTCCATCCAAATAACAATAGGTGCTGCGGCTTTCGACTTTCGCCATGAACATTAAAGTAAATTAAGAACACAAGTGTTCAAATGAAAAAGCGGAGCGTGTCTCTCTCCCACACAAGCATGAATTTATTCAGAGAATGAAAATAACAAAACGAAAATAAAAGTACACAGATGCTCCAAGTAAAATACATAAGATGTGACGGAATAAAAATATAGTTTCACTAGAGGTGACCTGATAAGTGGTTGATGAAGAAGGGGATGCCTTGGGCATCCCCAAGCTTAGATGCTTGAGTCTTCTTGAAATATGCAGGGATGAACCACGAGGGCATCCCCAAGCTTAGACTTTTCACTCTTCTTGATCATATTATATCATCCTCCTCTCTTGACCCTTGAAAACTTCCTCCACACCAAACTCAAAACAAACTCATTAGAGGGTTAGTGCATAATCAAAAATTCACATATTAAGAGGTGACACAATCATTCTTAACACTTCTGGACATTGCCCAAAGCTACTGAAAGTTAATGGAACAAAGAAATCCATTCAACACAGTAAAAGAGGCAATGCGAAATAAAAGGCAGAATCTGTCAAAACAGAACAGTCCTTAAAGACGAATTTTTCAGGGGCACTTAACTTGCTCAAATGAAAATTCTCAAATTTAATGGAAGTTGCGTACATATCTGAGGATCACACACGTAAATTGGCAGATTTTTCTGAGTTATCTACAGAGATTTCTACTCAAATTCGTGACAGTAAGAAATATGTTTCTGCGCAGCAATCCAAATCTAGTATCAACCTTGCTATCAAAGACTTTACTTGGCACAACAATGCAATAAAATAAAGATAAGGATAGGTTGCTACAGTAGTAACAACTTCCAAGACACAACAAAACAGTAGCAAAATAAAAACATGGGTTATCTCCCAAGAAGTGCTTTCTTTATAGCCATTAAGATGGGCTCAGTAATTTTAATGATGCACTCGCAAGAAATAAGAGTTGAAGCAAAAGAGAGCATCAAGCAAATAAGAAACACTTTTAAGTCTAACCCACTTCCTATGAAAAGGAATCTTGTAAATAAACAAGTCATGTAAGCATAATGCAACAAGCATAGAAAGGCAACACAAGTGCAACTTCAAGATTCTCAACATAAAGAGGGAAACTTAATATTATTAAGATGCATATAACCATGTTTCCCTCTCTCATAATAACTTTCAGTAGCATCATGAACAAATTCAACAACATAACTATCACATAAAGCATTCTCATTCACATGCATAAAAGTATCATTACTCTCCACATAAGCATAATCAATTCTATTAGTAATAGTGGGAGTAAAACTATCAATACAATCATTATAATCATCATAAATTGCAGGCATGATAGCATCATAATAAACTTTATCCTCCATAGTAGGTGGCACCAAAATACCACTATCATTATAATCATCATAAATGGGAGGCAAACTATCATCAAAGAAAATTTTCTCCTCAAAACTTGGGGGACTAAAAATATCACAACTAGCTTCCCCAAGCTTAAATTCTTCCATAGCATTAGCAATAATAGTATTCAAAGAGTTCACGCTAATAACATTGCTACAACTACTTTGCAAATAAAGTTTCATGGGTTTTTTAATTCTCTCTTCAAACACATCATGTCCTAATTCAATATAAAGTTCATAAAGATCTCTAATTTTTTTTTTGTTTTCCATTAAGCCTAACTAGTGAAAAATAAAAACAAGAAACAAAAAGATGCAATTGCAGGATCTAAAGGAAATAGCTTCGAGCACTCACACACCGCAACAAGTGCTAGGAAATAGCTTAGTGGTCGGAGGATGTGAATACCTTTTACCTTACCTCCCCGGCAACGGCGCCGTGAAAATAGCTTGATGTCTACGCACGCTTCTATTCCTCGTAGACAGTGTTGGGCCTCCAAGAGCAGAGGTTTGTAGAACAGCAGCAAGTTTCCCTTAAGTGAATCACCCAAGGTTTATCGAACTCAGGGAGGTAGAGGTCAAAGATATCCCTCTCAAGCAACCCCGCAATTACGATACAAGAAGTCTCTTGTGTCCCCAACACACCTAATACACTTGTCAGATGTATAGGTGCACTAGTTCAGCGAAGAGATAGTAAGATGCAAGTGATATGGATGAATATGAGTGGTAATAGCAATCTGAAATAAAGATGGCAGCAAGTAAACATGCAGTGGAACAGTAAATAAACGGTGATTCGATGCTTGGAAACAAGGCCTAGGGATCATACTTTCACTAGTGGACACTCTCAACATTGATCACATAACTGAATGAATAAATGCTACACTCTCTTGTTGGATAACAAACACCATTCATTGTGTAGGGCTACAAAAGCACACCTCAAGCCGGAGTTAACAAGCTCCACAACTTCATAAAGGAAACACACACGATGCACACACCGTCACCGTCACACCGCGGAGAGTGAATCCGGAGTTCATATTAAAGTAACCTATAGAGTGTATAATAGTGCTACTCTGGATAACTCTCCTAATGGAATCACTAATCGTGTAGTGGCTACAAAAGCTCCGCTCGCAGTTCATCAAGTACTTGACAAACACCACTCATAGGGATATCCACGTCAAATCATAAATCCAAGATAATATATTTATCATAGTGATAGTTAACTTCACAATCTATAAGAGATCACAATCATAACCTACGCCAAGTACTACATGATGCACACACTTTCCACTTTACATCATGAAGGAGGAATAGACTACTTTAATAACATCACTAGAGTAGCACATAGATGATATTCAACTAGATCACAAAGCTCATGATCACATAAAGATCACATGGGAGAGAGAGATGAACCACATAGCTACCGGTACAGCCCTTAGCCTCGGGGGAGAACTACTCCCTCCTCATCACAGGAGACAGCAATGACGATGAAGATGGCGGTGGTGTCGATGGAGATGCCTTCCGGGGGCAATTCCCCGTCCCGGCGGCGTGCCGGAACAGAAACTTCTGTCCCCCGAACTTGGCTTCGCGATGGCGGCGGCTGCGTAACTTTTCTCGTATCGTGGCTTATCTCTTTAGGGTTTTCGCGACGGAGAGGCTTTATAGGTGGAAGGGCAGCCTCAGAGGGGTCCTGGGGGTCCCACACAATAGGGGGGGCACCCCCCTTGGCCGCGCCGCCATGTGGGGTGGGGACCCCTTGGCTCCCCTCTGGCCCCTCTTCGGTGCTCTGGAACCTTCCGTGAAATATAAGATCGTGGGCATTAATTTCGTCCAATTCCGAGAATATTTCCTGTGTAAGATTTCTGAAACCAAAAACAGCAGAAAACAGGAACTGGCACTTCGGCATCTTGTTAATAGGTTAGTGCTGGAAAATGCATCAAAACGATATAAAGTATGAATAAAACATGTAGGTATTGTCATGAAACTAGCATGGAACATAAGAAATTATAGATACGTTGGAGACGTATCAATGGTCCGGCAAGCAAACCGACACGCTCAAATCCACGCCAGATTGGCTCCTAGTGCACAAGACTGGACCGGTTTGAAACCGGCACGCCGACTCCCTCGCCAGTTCGGAACCGGTGCGCCAGAACCTTTCAGCGCCCCCTAAATCGTTCTCCGATATTTGATACGTCTCCGACGTATCGATAATTTCTTATGTTCTATGCCATATTATTGATGATACCTACATGTTTTATGCACACTTTATGTCATATTCGTGCATTTTCTGGAACTAACCTATTAACAAGATGCCGAAGTGCCGCTTGTCGTTTTCGCTGTTTTTGGTTTCGTAAATCCTAGTAACGAAATATTCTCGGAATTGGACGAAACAAAGACCCAGGGGCCTATTTCGCCACGAACCTTCCGAAGACCGAAGAGCATACGAAGTGGGGCCACGAGGTGGCCAAACCACAAGGCGGCGCGGCCAAGGGTGGGCCCGCGCCGCCCGTGGTGTGGGCCCCTCGTCGCCCCCGACTCGCCCTTCCGCCTACTTAAAGCCTCCGTCGCGAAACCCCCGATGCGAAAAACCACGATACGGAAAACCTTACCGAGACGCCGCCGCCGCCGATCCCATCTCGGGGATTCCGGAGATCTCCTCCGGCACCCTGCCGGAGAGGGGATTCATCTCCCGGAGGACTCTACACCGCCATGGTCGCCTCCGGAGTGATGAGTGAGTAGTTCACCCCTGGACTATGGGTCCATAGCAAGTAGCTAGATGGTTGTCTTCTCCTCATTGTGCTTCATTGTTGGATCTTGTGAGCTGCCTAACATGATCAAGATCATCTATCTCGTAATACTCTATGTTGTGTTTGTCGGGATCCGATGGATAGAGAATACCATGTCATGTTAATTATCAAGTTATTACATATGTGTTGTTTATGATCTTGCATGCTCTCGTTACTAGTAGAGGCTCTGGCCAAGTTTTTGCTTTTAACTCCAAGAGGGAGTATTTATGCTCGATAGTGGGTTCATGCCCGCATTGACACCGGGACAGTGATGAGAAAGTTCTAAGGTTGTGTTGTGCTGTTGCCACTAGGGATAAAACATTGGCGCTATGTCCGAGGATGTAGTTGTTGATTACATTACGCACCATACTTAATGCAATTGTCTCGTTGCTTTGCAACTTAATACCGGAAGGGGTTCGGACGATAACCTGAAGGTGGACTTTTTAGGCATAGATGCAGTTGGATGGCGGTCTATGTACTTTGTCGTAATGCCCAATTAAATCTCACCGTACTTATCATGACATGTATGTGCATTGTTATGCTCTCTCTATTTGTCAATTGCCCGACCGTAATTTGTTCACCCAACATGATTTTATCTTATGGGAGAGACACCTCTAGTGAACTGTGGACCCCGGTCCATTCTTTTAATACTCGAAATACAAATCTGTCGCAATACTTGTTTTACTCGTTTTCTCTCGCAAACAATCATCTTCCACACAATACGGTTAATCCTTTGTTACAGACAAGCCGGTGAGATTGACAACCTCACTCGTTTCGTTGGGGCAAAGTACTTTGGTTGTGTTGTGCGGGTTCCATGTTGGCGCCGAATCCCCGGTGTTGCGCCGCACTACATCCCGCCGCCATCAACCTTCAACGTGCTTCTTGGCTCCTCCTCGGTTCGATAAACCTTGGTTTCTTTCGAGGGAAAACTTGCTTCGTGCGCATCATACCTTCCTCTTGGGGTTGCCCAACGAACGTGTGAAATACACGCCATCAAGCTCTTTTTCTGGCGCCGTTGCCGGGGAGATCAAGACACGCTGCAAGGGGAGTCTCCACTTCTCAACCTCTTTACTTTGTTTTTGTCTTGCTTTATTTTATTTACTATTTTGTTTGCTGCACTTATATCAAAACACAAAAAAATTAGTTGCTAGCTTTACTTTATTTACTATCTTGTTTGCTATATCAAAAACACAAAAAAATTAGTTTACTTGCATTTACTTTATCTAGTTTGTTTTATTTACTATTGCTAAAATGGCCAACCCTGAAAATACTAAGTTGTGTGATTTCACTAGCACAAATAATAATGATTTCTTATGCACACCTATTGCTCCACCTGCTACTACAAGCAGAATTCTTTGAAATTAAACCCGCTTTACTCGAATCTTGTTATGCGAGAGCAATTTTCTCAGTGTTAGTTCCGATGATGCTCGCTGCCCATCTCAATAATTTTGTTGAACTATGTGAAATGCAAAAGTATAAAGATGTAGATGGTGACATTATAAAATTAAAATTGTTTCCTTTCTCATTAAGAGGAAGAGCTAAAGATTGGTTGCTATCTCTGCCTAAGAATAGTATTGATTCCCGGACTAAATGCAAGGATGCTTTTATTGGTAGATATTATCCCCTGCTAAAATTATATCTTTGAGGAGTAGCATAATGAATTTTAAACAATTGGATAATGAACATGTTGCTCAAGCTTGGGAAAGAATGGAATCTCTGGTTAAAAATTGCCCAACCCATGGATCGACTACTTGGATGATCATCCAAACCTTCTATGCAGGACTAAATTTTTCTTCGCGGAATTTATTGGATTCAGCTGCTGGAGGTACCTTTATGTCCATCACTCTTGGTGAAGCAACAAAGCTTCTTGATAATATGATGGTTAATTACTCCGAATGGCACACGGAAAGAGCTCCACAAGGTAAGAAGGTAAATTCCGTTGAAGAATCCTCTTCCTTGAATGATAAGGTTGATGCTATTATGTCTATGCTTGCGAATGATAGGACTAATGTTGATCCTAATAATGTTCCAATAGCTTCATTGGTTGCCCAAGAAGAACATGTTGATGTAAACTTCATTAAAAATAATAATTTCAACAACAATGCTTATCGGAACAATTCTAGTAATAACTATAGGCCATATCCTTATAATAATGTTAACGATTATGCTAATTCTTATGGGAATTCTTACAACAATAATAGGAATACACCCCCTGGACTTGAAGCTATGCTTAAAGAATTTATTAGTACACAAACTGCCTTTAACAAATCCGTTGAGGAAAAGCTCAATAAAATTGATATTCTTGCTTCTAAGGTTGATAGTCTTGCCTCTGATGTTGATCTTTTGAAATCGAAAGTTATGCCTAATAGGGATATTGAAAATAAAATTGTTACTACAGCAAATGCCATCCAAGTTAGAATTAATGAGAATATAAGATTAATGGCTGAACTGCGTGCTAGGTGGGATAGAGAAGAAAATGAAAAACTAGCTAAAGAGAATAATGTAGCTAAAGTTTGGACTATTACCACCACTAGCAATGCTAATGATTCACATGTTGCTGCACCTCCTACTATCAATAATAAAATAATTGGTGTTGGCAATGCTTCTACTCCTAGTGCAAAGCGCGCAAAATTACCTGAAACTGCTAAACCGCTGAAACTGCTCGTGATAAACCGCTGAAATTTTTTCCAACCTTGGGGATGATAATCCCATTGCTTTAAATTGTAATGATTTAGATTTTGATGATTGCCACATCTCTGAAGTTATAAAGTTCTTACAAAAACTTGCTAAAAGTCCTAATGCTAGTGTCTGTAAACTTGGCTTTCACAAAACATATTACAAATGCTCTCATAAAAGCTAGAGAAGAGAAACTAAAACTTGAAACTTCTATTCCTAGAAAGCTAGAGGATGGTTGGGAGCCCATCATTAAAATGAGAGTCAAATATTTTGATTGTAATGCTTTATGTGATCTTGGTGCAAGTATTTCTGTCATGCCTAAAAAAGTCTATGATATGCTTGACTTGCCACCATTGAAAAACTGTTATCTGGATGTTAATCTCACTGATAATGCTAAAAAGAAACCTTTGGGGAGAGTTGATAATGTTCATATTATGGTTAACAATAACCTTGTCCCCGTTGATTTTGTTATCTTGGATATTGAATGCAATGCATCTTGCCCCATTATATTGGGAAGACCTTTTCTTCGAACCGTTGGTGCTACTATTGATATGAAGGAAGGTAATATTAAATATCAATTTCCTCTCAAGAAAGGTATGGAACACTTCCCTAGAAAGAGAATGAAGTTACCTTATGATTCTATTATGAGCTAAATACACCCGGGGTCCCAGAACTTGTCTTACATGTGCTAACTAGTCCCACTACTTTAAAAATGTGAAACCGCCGTCCCAAATCTTGTTACACCTTGACAGTCGGCTGTTAATAGTCCGAAACGTGACATGCTGGCTCGTTAATTTTGCAACCGAGCCCTTCGTACTACCAAGAATTTCAACCGGGGTCCTAGCAAGTCTCAGGCATAGAGGCTCCGTTCGTTTTTCCTTTTATTTTATTTCCCATCCTCACCTCGTCCTCTTCGACAGCAACCGCGCGCGCCGCCGTCCCCCACCTCGTGTTCTTCGCCGGCGCCGGATTGGCCGTGGCGTCGTCTCCGCGGCGTCTCCGGCGCGATGCCGCACCACCGTAACTGGGATGATAGTCCGCCAGACTATGGTACGTTTTCCCCCTCTCGTGAGCTTCTTCTCTGTTCCATGGAGGCTGGTTCATCTAGTTCTCTATGGCGCCATGATCAGTAGGATTTAGTGGCCTTTCCCCCCAAAAAAAGAGCATGATTAGGTGACGGTAGCACAGGTACACTGTTTTTGATGTGAAATATTGCAGATTGATTAGGTGGTGGTAGCCATCTGTATGCGCCATATGGAGAAGAAGCTCCGTTCCTATGGAGGATTATCATATTTTGCTATGTATTTGGCCAAAACTTGCATAGTAATGTGTTGAAGTTTTTTCCTTTTCGTTCGAATTCCCTGTGGTTTGCTCTCTGTTTTGCTCTGTATTTGGCCAAAACTTGCATAATAAAGTCATGCTTTTTTGGGTGATTACTGTGTGTCTATGTGTATTAATTTCTGAACTTTTGCTATATATTAAGTATTGAACTTTTTCTGCCAGTATTGCAGTGTTTGTCTATGTGTACAGGGTATAATTGATATTGCACATAACCAAAAGTGTGGATTTCTGACCAGACTGCTAATACAACCAACAGTTTTTGATGCAGGACAAAGTGATTCTGAGCTTTTCTCCATTGCATTGGAACACAATGGGTTTTTCTGCGGTTTGGGAATAAACATGACTTATGTCAGTTCAACTATTGAACACTTTGACTACTGCAGTACTGCAAACTTTTCTCTTGATGTGATAGATGAAATTCTGGGAATATTTGGCTATCACAGAGATGAGAAGCTACATGTATATTGGTGCTTGCCAGGGAAGGGAATTAGTGATGGTTTAGTGGCTATTGACACAGATGCAGACACAACTGAAATGATTAGAGCCAGTCGGTTTCACAAGACTCTTGTGCTAATGGTTGATCACTCAAACTTTGTGAGGATTTTGAGAGATCATGTCATCGTAAAAGGAGGTCAAAGCTTCCCTGCTGTCATTAGTCCAAGGAAAGTAGCTGCACCCGTTTCTTCAGATCATGGAGAAGCGTCAAGTTCAACTTCTCTAATTGTTGAAGCACAGAAGAATGGCACCGAAGGATGGCAGCCTGCTGATAGTGAGAGCGAGTCTAACTGTGATTTCCATGATAGTGACTGCAATGTTGAAGATGGAGACGATGACTTATTTCTTGATAATGTTGACAGAGAAGTAAATGATCACAATGAGAGGGTTGCCATTGAGGAACGTGAAGATGAGGATGCACTAGAGGATGATGACCTGAATTTGGGAGAAGATGAAATGGACAAGTTAAAGTACAAGTTCAAAGTATTTGATCCGGATATTGACATGGATGCCCCAGTTTTCAAAGTGGGGATGGGTTTTGCTAATGTGAAGGAGGTAAGGAGTGCATTGGAAGCCTATGCAGTGAGAGGAAGAGTGAAAGTAAGGAAGACGAAAAATGATCTAAGAAGAGTAGAAGCAAAGTGTGATCCAGATTTTGAGTGCCCCTGGTCTTTCAAAGCAACAAAACATAGCAGGCATGAAGGAGGATTTGTGATAACTGAATATGAAGGCCATCACACTTGCGAAAAAATTTGGGACATGAGATCTCTCACTTCAAAATTTTTGAAAGAGAAATTCATGGATGAGTTTAGGGACAATCAGAAAATGGATCTGGCCACTTTTGCTGCAAAGGTGCAGAGGAAATACAATCTGTGTTCTGACCGATGGAAGCTGATGAGGGCAAGAAGAGCAGCTTTGTTAGATATACATGGAGATGAAGAAGGTCAGTTTAAGCAGCTGAAGGTCAGTTTAAGCAGCTTTGGGATTATGGGCAGGAGCTAAGGAGGGCTAATCCTGGCTCAAAGTTCTTCATCACAACTAACAAAGTGAACATACCTGGAACTGAAGAGATGAAGGAACACTTGGCCACTCTATATTTTTCATATGATCCATGTAAAAGGGGGTTTTTGGCAGGATGCAGACCCATAATATGCATTGATGGGTGTCACATCAAAACAAAGTACAAAGGCCAGTTATTGACAGCAGTAGGGATAGATGGCAATGATTGCATTTATCCCATAGCTATGGGCTTGGTTGAAGTTGAATGTACAAGTTCATGGGAATGGTTTCTCACTACACTAAGGGATGACTTAAACATCACCAACACTTCTCCTTGGACCATAATGAGTGACAAGCAAAAGGTTAGTTTCCTTTGCTGCAACTCATAGTGGTTTTACTAATGCAAGCATGCTATTTTTGTTACTGTCCTTGAGTTGTCCTTGGTTTACTAGTCGTCACCGACGGCTAGTCGTGAACCATAGGTCAATGACGACTCATCATCGACCGGTTCACGACTAGTCCTCGTTGCCGACTAAGCATAGGTCGATGAGGACTCGCCGTCTAACTTTTCCTTCTGACTTTACATTCTAGGGTCTTATCAATGCTGTTCAAAAAGTATGGCCAGATGCTGAACATAGATTCTGTGTTAGGCACATGCTGCAAAACTTCCAGAAAGCAGGACATAGAGGTGAGACACTCAAGAATGATATTTGGGCCATTGCTAGGTCCACAAACATTCCAAAGTGGGAGAAAGCCATGGATACGCTAAAGGCTGATAGTGAGGCAGCATATGAATGGGTTGAACAGCTAGTGACCAATACGTGGATAAAAGCATTTTTCAGTGAGTTCCCTAAATGTGATATGCTTCTTAACAACCACTCAGAGGTGTTTAACAGGTATTGCTTAGTTCCTTGTTAAAAATATTGACATGCTCATGCTTGCTACTCCTTAGTGCCTTGTAAAAATTGACATGCTTTTCTTGTACAGCTACATCCTACAAGCCAGAGAAATGCCATTCTTATCAATGCTAGAAACTATCTTCTACAAGATTATGCAAAGAATGGCATCCAAACAAGATGAAGCTGAAAAATGGACAGGAAGGATTTGTCCCAAGATCAAGAAGAAGTTGGATAAATACACTGAATGGAGTGCACATTGTATGGCTAAGGGTGCAGGAGATCACCGTTTTTCTGTCAGTTCACATGAACTGGAGCAAAAGTATAGTGTTGATTTAAGAGCAAAGACATGTGACTGCAAAAGGTGGCAATTGACGGGTATACCTTGTCACCATGCCATAGCTTGTTGTAGAGCAAATAGAATAAACCCAGAATCACTAGTGCATAGTTGCTACACAATTGATACATACCTCAAAGCATACCAGTTCAAATTAGTTCCACTGAGAGGGAGGGTATTCTGGGAGAAGATGAATGGAGTGGTGATTCATCCACCTCTATTCACAAAAGTTATGGGGAGGCCTAAAAAGAATAGGAGAAAGGCACCAGAGGAGAAAATTAAAAATGGTGTCAAGAGATTTACCAAGTCTGGGGTAACAATTCACTGTTCCATCTGTGGGGTAGCTGATCACAATAAAAAGGGCCATGCCAAATATGTAGAGAGCCAACTAGAACAGCAACAACCAGAACATGTACAAGTGGAAGCTGCTGAGACGGATTACATGCAGGTTAGAACATTATCTTACTACATGTATTGTTGACACCATGAACTAGAACATTATCTCATTTTCTTACGATTTATGTTATTTCTACATGTGCAGCATTTACATGTACAACCACGAAATCCAACTCTGGATCCTTCACATCAGTTGAACAGCATGGTTTACAACCTTGAGCAAGAGGTTTGCTACTTATTTACCAATTAGGTGCATGATTTTATTCAGTCCTAAGTTCTCATATTATCTTACTAACCACTCATTATCATAATATTTGCAGGCACAACAAAATGTGCCAGTGAGCAGGTATCATGGCCCTCTACCAGAAAGTGCATTTGTGGATGCTGCTAGAGAGAGCATACCACAGGCTAGAGTTAGGATAACTACAGCAACAACAAGGGGAAGAGGAAGAGGAAGGTCTGCTGCAACTACACCAGCAACACGGGAGGAAGAGCCACAAACGGAAGCTTCTAGGGGAATAGCAAGAGGAAGGACTGCTAAAACTGGGCAAGCAACAGAGGGGATGTCCAACAGAGGCAGGGGAAAAGGAAAGAAGAGCAAAGCAGCTGAACCAGATGAACAACAAGGCAACCGAAGAGTGGTACTAGATTTGAATGCTGAGGCTAATGAAGAAATTTAGATAGTTCTCCTCTTTGAATAATGCATATTTTCTGATGTAATTAAGTTCCAGTACTGTGAGGTTGTTCCTGGTTAAGTTTAAACTGTAATGTGAGTTTGAACTCAATACTATACTGTGAGGTTGTTCCAAGTACGGTGAGGTTGCTCCAGTATTTAGATAGTCCTCCTCTTTAAATAATGCACATTTTGTAATGACTCAGTTCTTGCGATCTATATAATGTGAGGTTGAATCCATTTTGTAGCATTTTGTTTCAGTACTATACTGTCTATAATGGCTCAGTTCTTGCATGCTATCTATACAATGTCAGGTTGAATCCATTTTGTAGCATTTAGTTTCAGCTTGCATCAACATCATTGCTCTGCAAATTTGCAGCACTATTAGTAAACTGGACCAGCAAAATCGAGCAAGCTTGAATCAACAGGTCAATTTTTTCATCAGCTACAGACAATGTCGACCAGACCCTTATGGTGACAATTCGCTTGAGAATGTCGACCAAACCCTTCATTTCGCAGTCATAGTTCCCGTCGACTTCCCTCTAGTCGCAGTCCCCGTCTCCTTCCAGCTCTCGCCACCATCCTAACCGCTTCCGTCGCCGACGACACCTGAGTCCACGCTTCCAGCAACGAGGAAGCGCCCGCCTGCCTGCGCCGTCGCTGCAGGAAAACTACGCCCGCGTCCGCCCGCGTCGTCACTGCCGGCAACTACGCCGGCGCAGATTACGGTTGCCGCCGTCGTTAGGATTGGGGATCACGTTTAGGCACAGCCAGCACAGCCGCACAGGGGGTTATCTGCAAGATTACAGAAGCTGGTGGGTGCTTCTTGCCACACGTGTAGGCTCTGCAGCTAATCTTGACCAATAACAATCCGCATGACAAGATTTGGGACGGCGGTTTCACATTTTTAAAGTAGTGGGACTAGTTAGCACATGTAAGACAAGTTCTGGGACCCCGGATGTATTTAGCTCTTCTATTATTAGAACAAATTATGATGTTGATGCTTCATCTTTCGATGTCACTTGAGATACACTTTCTGCGCCTAGCTGAAAGGCGTTAAAGAAAAGCGCTTATGGGAGACAACCCATGTTTTTACTACAGTATTTTTGTTTTATATTTGAGTCTTGAAAGTTGTTTACTACTGTAGCAACCTCTCCTTATCTTAGTTTTGAGTTTTGTTGTGCCAAGTAAAGTCTTTGATAGTAAAGTAAGTACTAGATTTGGATTACTGCGCAGTTCTAGATTTCTTTGCTGTCACGAATCTGGGTCTACCTCCCTGTAGGTAGCTCAGAAAATTAAGCCAATTTACGTGCATGATCCTCAGATATGTACGCAACTTTCATTCAATTTGAGCATTTTCATTTGAGCAAGTCTGATGGCCTAATAAAATCCATCTTTACGGACTGTTCTGTTTTGACAGATTCTGCCTTTTATTTCGCATTGCCTCTTTTGCTATGTTGGATGAATCTTTGATCCATTAATGTCCAGTAGCTTTATGCAATGTCCAGAAGTGTTAAGAATGATTGTGTCACCTCTGAACATGTTAATTTTTATTATGCACTAACCCTCTAATGAGTTGTTTCGAGTTTGGTGTGGAGGAAGTTTTCAAGGATCAAGAGAGGAGTATGATGCAATATGATCAAGGAGAGTGAAAGCTCTAAACTTGGGGATGCCCCGGTGGTTCAGCCCTGCATATTCTAAGAAGACTCAAGCGTCTAAGCTTGGGGATGCCCAAGGCATCCCCTTCTTCATCGACAACATTATCAGGTTCCTCCCCTGAAACTATATTTTTATTCCGTCACATCTTATGCACTTTGCTTGGAGCGTCGGTTTGTTTTTGTTTTTTGTTTTGTTTGAATAAAATGGATCCTAGCATTCACTTTATGGGAGAGAGACACGCTCCGCTGTAGCATATGAACAAGTATGTCCTTAGGCTCTACTCATAGTATTCATGGCGAAGTTTCTTCTTCGTTAAATTGTTATATGGTTGGAATTGGAAAATGCTACATGTAGTAACTCTAAAATGTCTTGGATAATTTGATATTTGGCAATTGTTGTGCTCATGTTTAAGCTCTTGCATCATATACTTTGCACCCATTAATGAAGAAACACTTAGAGCTTGCTAATCTGGTTTGCATATTTGGTTTCTCTAGAGTCTAGATAACATCTAGTATTGAGTTTTGAACAACAAGGAAGACGGTGTAGAGTCTTATGATGTTTACAATATGTCTTTTATGTGAGTTTTGCTGCACCGTTCATCCTTGTGTTTGTTTCAAATAACCTTGCTAGCCTAAACCTTGTATCGAGAGGGAATACTTCTCATGCATCCAAAATACTTGAGCCAACCACTATGCCATTTGTGTCCACCATACCTACCTACTACATGGTATTTATCCGCCAATTCCAAGGTAAATTGCTTGAGTGCTACCTTTAAAATTCCATCATTCACCTTTGCAATACATAGCTCATGGGACAAATAGCTTAAAAACTATTGTGGTATTGAATATGTACTTATGCACTTTATCTCTTATTAAGTTGCTTGTTGTGCGATAACCATGCTTCTGGGACGCCATCAACTATTCTTTGTTGAATATCATGTGAGTTGCTATGCATGTCCGTCTTGTCTGAAGTAAGAGAGATCTACCACCTTAATGGTTGGAGCATGCATATTGTTAGAGAAGAACATTGGGCCGCTAACTAAAGCCATGAATCATGGTGGAAGTTTCAGTTTCGGACATATATCCTCAATCTCATATGAGAATAATAATTGTTGCCACATGCTTATGCATTAAAGAGGAGTCCATTATCTGTTGTCCATGTTGTCCCGGTATGGATGTCTAAGTTGAGAATAATCAAAAGCGAGAAATCCAAAATGCGAGCTTTCTCCTTAGACCTTTGTACAGAGCGGCATGGAGGTACCCCATTGTGACACTTGGTTAAAACATGTGCATTGCAAAGATCCGGTAGTCCAAGCTAATTAGGACAAGGTGCGGACACTATTAGTATACTATGCATGAGGCTTGCAACTTGTAAGATATAATTTTCATAACTCATATGCTTTATTACTACCGTTGACAAAATTGTTTCATGTTTTCAAAATAAAAGCTCTAGCACAAATATAGCAATCGATGCTTTCCTCTTTGAAGGACCATTCTCTTTACTTTTATGTTGAGTCAGTTCACCTATCTCTCTCCACCTCAAGAAGCAAACACTTGTGTGAACTATGCATTGATTCCTACATACTTGCATATTGTACTTGTTATATTACTCTATGTTGATAAATTATCCATGAGATATACATGTTACAAGTTGAAAGCAACCGCTGAAACTTAATCTTCCTTTGTGTTGTTTCAATACCTTTACTTTGATTTATTGCTTTATGAGTTGACTCTTATGCAAGACTTATTAATACTTGTCTTGAAGTACTATTCATGAAAAGTCTTTGCTTTATGATTCACTTGTTTACTCATGTCATTACCATTGTTTTGATCGCCGCATCCACTACATATGTTTACAAATAGTATGATCAAGGTTATGATGGCATATCACTTCAGAAATTATCTTTGTTATCGTTTTACCTCGCTCGGGACGAGCAGTAACTAAGCTTGGGGATGCTTGATACGTCTCCGACGTATCGATAATTTCTTATGTTCTATGCCATATTATTGATGATACCTACATGTTTTATGCACACTTTATGTCATATTCGTGCATTTTCCGGAACTAACCTATTAACAAGATGCCGAAGAGCCGATTCGTTGTTTTCTGCTGTTTTTGGTTTCGAAATCCTAGTAACGAAATATTCTCGGAATTGGACGAAACAAAGACCCGGGGCCTATTTCGCCACGAACCTTCCGGAAGACCGAAGAGCATACGAAGTGGGGCCACGAGGTGGCCAAACCACAAGGCGGCGCGGCCAAGGGGGCCCGCGCCGCCCGTGGTGTGGGCCCCTCGTCAGCCCCCGACTCGCCCTTCCGCCTACTTAAAGCCTCCGTCGCGAAACCCCCGATGCGAAAAACCACGATACGGAAAACCTTACCGAGACGCCGCCGCCGCCGATCCCATCTCGGGGGATTCTGGAGATCTCCTCCGGCACCTCGCCGGAGAGGGGATTCATCTCCCGGAGGACTCTACACCGCCATGGTCGCCTCCGGAGTGATGAGTGAGTAGTTCACCCCTGGACTATGGGTCCAGCAGTAGCTAGATGGTTGTCTTCTCCTCATTGTGCTTCATTGTTGGATCTTGTGAGCTGCCTAACATGATCAAGATCATCTATCTGTAATACTCTATGTTGTGTTTGTCGGGATCCGATGGATAGAGAATACCATGTTATGTTAATTATCAAGTTATTACATATGTGTTGTTTATGATCTTGCATGCTCTCCGTTACTAGTAGAGGCTCTGGCCAAGTTTTTGCTTTTAACTCCAAGAGGGAGTATTTATGCTCGATAGTGGGTTCATGCCCGCATTGACACCGGGACGAGTGATAGAAAGTTCTAAGGTTGTGTTGTGCTCGTTGCCACTAGGGATAAAACATTGGCGCTATGTCCGAGGATGTAGTTGTTGATTACATTACGCACCATACTTAATGCAATTGTCTGTTGCTTTGCAACTTAATACCGGAAGGGGTTCGGACGATAACTCTGAAGGTGGACTTTTTAGGCATAGATGCAGTTGGATGGCGGTCTATGTACTTTGTCGTAATGCCCAATTAAACTCACTCGTACTTATCATGACATGTATGTGCATTGTTATGCTCTCTCTATTTGTCAATTGCCCGACCGTAATTTGTTCACCCAACATGCTTTTATCTTATGGGAGAGACACCTCTAGTGAACTGTGGACCCCGGTCCATTCTTTTAATACCGAAATACAAATCTGCTCGCAATACTAGTTTTACTCGTTTTCTCTCGCAAACAATCATCTTCCACACAATACGGTTAATCCTTTGTTACAGCAAGCCGGTGAGATTGACAACCTCACTCGTTTCGTTGGGGCAAAGTACTTTGGTTGTGTTGTGCAGGTTCCACGTTGGCGCCGGAATCCCCGGTGTTGCGCCGCACTACATCCCGCCGCCATCAACCTTCAACGTGCTTCTTGGCTCCTCCTGGTTCGATAAACCTTGGTTTCTTTCTGAGGGAAAACTTGCTGCTGTGCGCATCATACCTTCCTCTTGGGGTTGCCCAACGAACGTGTGAAATACACGCCATCAATATTCCATTTGGCATATACCGGAACAATCCGGCAACCGCCAACACAGTTCGATGGTGATCCCAGCACCACCGGTTCCTATGCCGGTTTCATAGTGAACCCCTCAAACTGCATTTTTATCAAAGAACTAAACTTTCCCAAAAGGTGTGATCAATGTATTTGGTGGCAGGATGTGTGTGCATGTCTTTGACAACATCCCCAAGAAGCTCATCGATACCACCCCTCTTAATAGTGCGGTGTTTCATGTTGACCAGAGATAAATCAAGAGAAAATAAAACCAAAACACTTGTATAGCAAATGGGGGGTCTCACCACCTTCCAACAACACTTGCGGACTAAAACCTGCGTAGACTTTCATAGGTAATATTAGTCCACACTTTAGCTCTGGTATCATCACTAACCAAAATAAAGGTTAAGGGTAAAATACCCTTAGAGAGGCCTAGTCGAGCCTCTGTGCACCGGCCTCTGCCTCATAGTGTGCTCATGGATGAGGGAGACCGCAAGCTGAAGAGCCGTCCGTCTCCTCTTCTGACTAGCTGTCAAGGACATCCTTGATGAATAACTCGACCGACCGCCCGAGGTCCATCTGCGGGGCAGCAATAATGGATCAATGGCCTGCCTACTTGCCGCAAAATGGCCGAAAATGGTCCAGGGTTTCGTACCGAGCAATTGGCCAAACATGTCTTGGGCGTCGATGTCAGTGGGTGGTTTCGAGCGGAAGGGGGTGGGGCAGGGGCTGCAACGAGGTCAGCAAGGGAACTCCACAACGTCGACACCAATAGTGTCCTCCGGTGAGTTGCGGTCCAAACAAAAGGCGTCGGCAATGGTGAGCAGCAGGGTAGGCGACGACGTCGCTCTAGGGATTTAAAGGGAAGAGAGGGACGCAAATTGGTGTGGCGGGCCCTGGGTTGAGTAGAGGAGGAGGCGCGCAGACTCATTTGATGTCCACGAATGCATCGATTTTCTGACCACCGAATACAAGCGGACACTTTTGGTCCATTAATGATGGGCCGCTGGAGATATCCTAACTATGCTCGCCAATTATAATCTAAATATATGTTAACTGTTCACTTAACACAGTAATTCAGGCTAAAGTGGCCTACTAGCTGAAACTGTTATGATAAATTGCTCGTACTACTACTTGTACATTTGTACATGGGCCCTTTTTTCCATAAAGCTATACATGGGCCCTAGATTTACTACTCGTATATGTGGATTCCAGTGTACCCAACCCTGGTCGACCGACCCTTGTAGGGAGTTGTCTCGCGAAGTGTCTGGTGGATACCGTCTTATCCTCTCCCTTGCCTCTCTCCACTGCAGCTAACTCCGGCCTCTCCCCCCCCCCGTCGTCGGCGGCCAAGGTGGCCGGCGGTGGGTGGGAGGGAGGTCTGGATGTGTATAGTTGTAGGTTTAGGGTTTCTCGGCTTCATGCCGCTCGGGATTCTCTCGCCAGAGCTCGCGGTCGTGGTTGGTCGGTTCCTTCCCCCGGCGATTTCCATGGTGGAGATTGCTGATTGGTGGCGGATCTGGCCGGATCCCTTTCAATAAGGCCGCTTTTGTGCCGAATCGGGAGCGGATTTCTCTTCTTATTGGGTTTTCTTCTTGCTGCCGTGGTGGTAGGAGAAAGGAAATGGAGGAGTTGGGGAGTTCGCGTCTCTATCCGGTGGGGTTTGAAGCTGTTCTTTTTTTCTATTGCGCTGTGGATCAAGCGGATTGAAGGAGGGCGGGTCTATTTCTTTTTTGTTCCGGCCTTCGCCGGTGTTCGTCATAGGCCTGAGGTCAAGAAGAGCATGGGGATTCCCGGCCGATATGCGTCAACTGACAATCGGATCCTGTTTCAGCGGGTGGTTCTTGCGGCTTACAGAGCAAATACTGCGATGGTGCTCCTCTTGGTCTGGATTGGGAAGCCGGCGATCTCATCCTGCGATGGTGAGGTCTGGCGCAGCAGTGCAAGGAAGAAGAAGGCAGAGTTATCTAGGGGCTCGGTTGTGATTTTTAGTTTCACTAAGGGGCTCTGTACTTTAGATGGAACAGCTTGCCAGTTTCGTGGTGTGTGTGTTAGGTGTGCTCGTACGTGTTCCTGTACTTGTATGGTGATTGTATGAATACGAGTATATCTTTCTCAAAAAAAAAGTATATGTGGATTCCTTTATAGTAATCTAGCCCACATAATTTATACAATAGCAGATACTACCTTCACCCAAAGTTTAATGCTTTTTTTAAAAGTCAAATCAAGTAAAGTTTGACCAAATTTTTAGAAGAACATATCAACAAATATGGTATTCTGTAGATATAATATAAAAATATATTATAATATCTATCTAATGATATTTATTTTTGCGAAAATTCTGCCAATCTATTAATAATCGTCAATAGCAGTATAAACATGCGACCACCTAGCGAAGGAACACAAAAACCGATCGGATCACATGAGAACCATCGGGCACACGACTTCACGCGCCCTCCACCAATGCAAGACGCACCGCTACAGAGAGAATAGGGCGGGGAGGACCTTATTTTGACTTCAAGATGGAGCCGTCGGCTCACATCCCGAAGAAGACATTGAAAACAACATAACATGAAACGAAAACTCCCCGCTGGCGAGAGTCCGTGGTCCACCACACCTCCAAGGCCCCAAGGCCACCGGAGACGGAGCGGACCAACGGCGTCGCCAGCGAGGGGATTGAACCCTAGATGGGTTTTCCTGGTCGCCTTACGCTCGCCTCCTCCTGAGACCCGTACGTACCGGTTGAAACTTGTGTTCACATCTATCTAATGATATTGATTTTATATTTTGCATGTTAAAGATTTTTGGTAAAAACTTAGTTAAATTTGATATAGTTTAACTTTCTAGAAATAATATAAGTCTTAACCTTTAGGATGGAGGTAGTATCACAAAACCATAACTGATGAGGCTATTTACATAACCCAAGGGAATAATTTTCGAAGTACGTTATGTTGAAATACATTGCTTGCGAGAACAGTCGAGTGATCTAATTTAAAATTTAAGACGATGTCAAAACCAGGAGCTGTCAAATTAAGACCCGACTAACCAATATTAATAGCCTAACCAACAAATTACTAAAAAATAAAGTTGTTCCCTTCCTCGATATCACCTCTTAGTCCTGTTCGATCCTAGATGTGAGGGAGAGTGTTGCTGCCTTTTTCGTTTTTACTCGTTACATGTACTTTTTTAATACTATAACTTCTTCAGATTTTTGGCCGAAGGTAAAAAAAATAAAGAAACGTTCAAATAGTTTGTTCAATCTGCAGGACAAAAGAGAGGAGAGATCCATATATTACGC
Source organism: Lolium rigidum (assembly GCF_022539505.1). Taxonomy (NCBI): domain Eukaryota; kingdom Viridiplantae; phylum Streptophyta; class Magnoliopsida; order Poales; family Poaceae; genus Lolium; species Lolium rigidum. The sequence goes on from NC_061511.1 coordinate 255,742,673, forward strand.
CATGTGGCACCTGACCAGTGGGTCCAGTTTGTCTGAATCAATGCCAACCCGACTTAATTCATGAGAACTGAGTTGTCTGAAATAACTTACTCAAAAGCTGTTTTTTTTATAAAACGTTCTTCCTTTGTAAAATCCTAACCTCAATAATTATGTTTTTGTTATCTTTGCTCTTTATACATAGAAATAGCACAACAATATACTTCCATTTTGTAGGATGGAGAGACAAGTCGCTTGTTTTGAAATTTACCATGGAGAAAATTATCATGGATAAGCCAAGTTTTATTTGTTCAGTTGCTGCTGCTCATTAGAATGCTGAAGCAAAGTCAGAATTTTACTCTTAGGCAGTAGTTGTAATCAAATGCTGCACATCCTCGCAAAGAAAACTCTCCATGGTACTCCCTCCGTTCCTTTTTAATTGACTCGAATTTAGTACTTAGTTACACAACTGTTGGTTACTGTTACGTACACACCAAATGAACCAATCAGCAGAGATACCTAAAATTGAAACAACAGACGATGGTCTAAACTTCCGTCATTTTGACCGTGGTATAGTACATGCGTCAGTTGACACTTGTGCAGCTCATGGTTTCTTACCAATAATATACATAAACAGCAGGATCCTTTCATGGTTTCATCCAAGGAAATCTTGCCATCAATCTGGCTCTGAACATGTAATACGGAGTATGAAATTCTTCAGGAGCCAGGTGAAACACATATCTCGAACGGCCGCGTACATATAGGTCGGTTTGGTGCCTCGGTTCGATGACGATCGAGATCTTTCTGTCTGGGATGATCAGGAAGCTCCCTATCTGGTGTGACATGCCGAACTGCCGACGTACGTAGATGCTTTAATATTGTTCAGCGACTCTCACCGGCTATCCGTTGCGTGCAGCGGCCGCCAGCTCCAGCAAGGATGCAAGACGTCGACTGGCGCCGTCCACGCGCAGCTGACGGCGGCGCTCCGGCGCGCACGCTGCACGTCGGCAGTTTTCCCAAATTCCATCTCCGTTTGCTTTGCTTTCTGAAATATTCAGAAACAGAGTACGGCGCTTTGAAGTTTGAACCGTCAGATTGGGAACAACACTCATAGGATGACTGTCGACACACTGCCGCTCTGAACTGTTTACATTATTTAGGGGTATATATGTATTTGGAGAGTATTTGTGTGCTTTGTATTGGTCGTTTGGGGCGTGCCGGCGAGGGCTGGCCTTCTTCAGAGGGTGATGTTTTCGTTGGACTTAGAATTTGGAAGCTAGCTAGCAGCAGACCTCAGCAGATATTCTGCGTAGCTTAACCTGCCGCCTCAAGCCTGCGAGATGCTCCTATATTAACGCGCAAGCGGAAGGTAGGCGGCCGGTCGACGACCCGCCCCAGACAATACCAAGAGAGGAAGGTAGCAGGCTGGGGCCGCTCAGAAGGAGAGAGCAGTCAGGAAGGAAGGATCAGAGACGACGCTAATGGAGAGGAGCTTGGTCTGCGCCCGTTTCTTCTTCTCCTTCCCCTGGGCTTCCTCGCTCCGGCTCGGCTGCATCCTGCTCTTGCTCCTCTCAGGTAGACCCCCAAACACACCGCTTTTGGTCTCGGTTTCACTTCTTAATTTCCCGTATGTGCAGTTGTGCATGCATTCATGGCAGCGACAAGTGTTTCTTTTGCAGTAGTAGTTCCATAGTCTCCATACACACAGAAAAAAGATCCAATTAATAATCCATTTATGTTTGATTAATTTCTCTCTCATTTCAATCTGGAGATTCAGTGGACGGGTAAGTTAGTGTAGACTGTTCCTCACCATAGAGCTAGCAGTGTTCGAGTTTTTTTTATTTTGGAACGGAGGCAAAAAGGGTGCCAGTCTATTAATTAAGAAAAAGTCTTATAACAAGAAAAAGAGAAAAGATTACAACCGGACTACTATCCCAGCACAATTTCACTCAAACGTTTCGCTCCAACCGTCACCCAAAGCTTTGTTCCCTTCTCAATCTTTTCAAAGATCATCAATGGTGTCCCATGTTTATTGTGAAAATCCCTTTTTTTTAGATAAAAGATAACTTTATTGCTCGACTTTAACTTAATAAAGCCATGGTAGCATACATAGTTCAGGATTGCAACTCACACCCGGCATACAACTTAGCCAAGTACGAAAAAGACAACTAAGACCCCCACACTTGGGCGAGAAAAACAACCGACCTCCATAGGAAGAGAGCAAAGTAGAAGAAGGATCAACTCTTCAGGTTCTTCAAGTTCTTGGCTTCATGGACGCGTACATCCCCTTAGCTCGCACTCCATCCAGCTGAGCCCTTCCTTTTCCATTCCCTTGAACTTTGGCCTTCGGAGCTGCAGAAAAACCACAGTTTTATAGATAATACCAGCAGGATGGTTAATGACCTTTCTTTCTATGGTAAACTTGTTAGGCGTATTCCAAAGAGCACAGGATTGCGCTAAAACATGATCCAGAGAATACGCCGAGTGAATCCAGAAAAACTAGAAAGGATTGCATGGAATTGTGAAAATCCCTCACAATTTCTTTCATTTCAACTTCCGAAGATGTGAGCAGGCATTAAGGCTGGGGTTTGAGGGTGCGGTCATATCGACTATCGAGCGACCAAGACTAGAGGGATCTTGTTGGTCATTGATAAAGAGCAAGAGAGCATAGCCCATGCCAATCTTTTATGAGCATTCAAAAGCGAGTGGTGAAGTGACAATGAACGTCCACCATCGACTCGGTGGTTCTTTTACAAAGTGAACAAATGCCACAATTAGGTCAACCTCTCTCTTCAAAATGATCTGCTAGCCAAATTCTATTTTGCACGTTCGCACGAGCTTTGAACATTCAGGCGAGAACAAAATTTTGCAAACTGGGCGTCGACAATGAGGTCCTACATAGTACGGGTACTGTAAAACAGCTGTACTGGTATTATTCAAAAAAACGTGGAGCTGTAGCGACTGCTCTTGTGTATATCAGGTCGTTTTCTACGGATTAGCTTTGATTTCTTTCAGTCGGCAGTCCGACGTGTCCTTGACAGGGAAGAAAACGAGTTTTCCGTATATCATCCTATGGAAATCAATAAATTTTCAACGTCATCCCGGTGACCCCCTGTTGAAACCATGCACATTTGATTTTGACACTTGTTCGTGTATTTTGTTTTCTCTGGTTGTTGCGTGCATCACGAAATGCTACTATTTCTGTACATTTTTGGCCGCGAACGACCTCTTATCTGAAGCTATTTTTATAGAAAACAACAATTTGTAAGTCGATGCTAGACTAGAGCCACTCGATCTAAACATTAAGATTTATGCTAGTACAAAGCTATGAGAGGATCTTTATTGAGTAAAATAAATATATAGTACTGAAAAAGTACTGAAAAATTAATCACACCCCTATGTTTTCCAAAAAAATATATCATGTTCTCATTACCTGGATATTTTCTTTCTAATCTTTGACCTTGAAAGAGGAACTTCAATTTTTTCTAAAGAAACCAAAGGGAAGAGGCCCTTGGCTATCTGTATAGAAGATTTAGTGAGTACTACCTTCATTACAATCAATAAGTCTTATATTTCTTTCTAAAAGTTAAACTATGTAAAGTTTGATAAATTTTTCCTAAAAAATCATTAACATGGATAATACAAAATCAACACATTAGATACATCATAAAATATATTTTCATGTCATATATATATATATAATTTTATAGTTATTGATAGTTTTTACTAAAAATTTAATCAAACTTCAGTTAACTTGATTAAAAAAATATAAGCTTTATTATTTATTAAAATGTAGGTAGTAGTACAACCTAAGAGCAACTCCAATAGTATAGCCGGTTGTTGGCTATAAGCAAGATGCCATGTCATCTATAGCCAACATATTTCCAATAAGTATAATAGTTGACTATAAAGATGTACTAAGAGCAAGTACAATAGAGTCCAGTCAGCTAACTATAAGACATTAAATAATACTCCCTCCGTTCCTTTATATAATGCCTATTGTTTTTTCTCATTTGTTTCAGAATATAAGAGTAAAACTATGTTTTCTTTGCAAAGAACCCCTTCCACCGATCAGGTCAAGTCTAGAAAATCTGGAAACCGAACTGGTCATGTATTTCTGAGATCTGTTTTCAGTTTCCTATTTTTTCTGTGATATCGCTAGGAGGTTTTGTGTTAAAAAAAGGCTCGCGCTAATTTCCGTGCCAAAAAACAATAGGCACTATAGAAAGGAACGGAGGGAGTATATTTTAGATGAGTTGGAGGAGAGAGAAGAGGAGAGAGAAGGGAGGTGGGCTACTATGCAATAGCCAGCTCTTGCACGTGCTTCTAGGCACCTTGTGAGAGTGAAAGGTGGACCATATATTAGTAAAGTACTACATTCTTATAGCCAACTATTGTACATGTTAGCTATATGATGACTACAAATGATATGACATCTTGTTATAGCCAACAGTTGGCTATACTATTGAAATTGCTCTAAGTACTTTTTCAATGAAGTACCCACCTTTCATTCACATAACATGCCTAGGAGCACGTGCTAGAGCTAGCTCTTGCATAAGAGCTCACTTACATTCTCTCTCCTCCAACTAGACAAAAATATACTATTTTAATTCCTGTAATCAGCTGACTAGGACTTATTGTACTTGGTCTAACTCTTTCACTCTCGTACCCAGGCGGGGAGCATGCATCAACCCATGCCTACCTACCATACCAGCTATGAACTTCACATCATAGTTGCTTCTTGTAGTAGTACAACAATTTATTTATTTTAGAAAGACAGAAGCAAAACGGCGCTACAAGTCTACAGCTATATATTCATTCAATATTTTGATGTCTTCGGGGTTCGGTCTTCTGAATTTGTTTTCTTTCACTCTCGTACGTATGGCTCGACGCTGACCTCAGCCAATGGTTTTGTATCGGCGGCGACGGCGCCACTGAAGTTCGGCATCAACTACGGGCAGATAGCGAACAACCTCCCGCCCCCGACGCAGGTCTCCGGCATCCTCCAATCGCTCAACGTCAAGAGGGTCAAGCTCTATGACGCCGACCCGTCCGTCCTCAAGGCCTTCGCCGGCACGGGCGTCGAGTTCACCGTCAGCGGCGGGGACCTCGTCCACATGTCCGACGCCAGCAATGCCCGCGCCTGGGTAACGCAGAACGTGCAGCCCTTCCTCCCGGCCACCCGCATCACCAGCATCATCGTCGGCAACGAGGTGCTCTCCGGCGATGACACGGCCGCCATGCAGAGCCTCCTCCCCGCCATGCAGGCAGTCCACCAGGCGCTGGTGGACCTCGGCCTCGACGGCGAGGTGAACGTGTCGACGTCCCAGTCCGTCAACGTGCTCGCCAGCAGCTACCCGCCGTCGTCCGGCGTGTTCCGGGAGGACCTCGCGCAGTACATGGAGCCGCTGCTCGACTTCCACGCCCAGGTGGGATCGCCGTTCCTGATCAACGCGTACCCGTTCTTCGCCTACAAGGCGAGCCCGTCGACCGTGTCGCTGCCGTACGTGCTGTTCGAGCCCAACCCCGGCGTGCGCGACCCTGGCACGAACCTCACCTACGACAACATGCTCTATGCCCAGATCGACGCCGTGTACGCGGCCATGGAGGCCATGGGGCACACCGACGTCTCCGTGAGGATCTCCGAGACCGGGTGGCCGTCCAGCGGGGACGCCGACGAGGTGGGTGCCACTGTGCAGAACGCCGCCGCGTATAACCGGAACCTGATGAAGAGTCGCGGCGGGGCAGGGAACGCCGCGAAGGCCAGACGTCCCCGTCGACGTGCTCGTCTTCGCGCTCTTCAACGAGAACATGAAGTCCGGCCAGGCGTCCGAGAAGAACTACGGGCTGTTCTACCCCAACGGCACTTCTGTGTACGATCTCGGGCTCGACAATGGCACGTCGCCCGGCACGTCGCCGACGACATCGGGGTTTTACTCTTCTTCCAAGCAGATGGTAAGATATTTCTGAATCTTCTGCCTGCTGTATGCATATTTCACATGTTACAGGACTTCTAAATAACGTTTAAGCAGACGGTTAAAAAACAAAGCCTGTCTGTTTGCTTAACTAATCAAACGTCTCAATGAAACTTGGCAAAACCAGCATTATATAAGAAGCAAAAATGAGCTACATTGAAATCTTAATACATCACCGTCTGACCATGGCTGATGGCTCTGTCACTGTAAACTTATTACCACTCTTTCACGTTTGTTCACTCTTGCAGATATCGTTCCCGGTGTGGGTGGTTGTCCTACTTGCAGCATTTTTCTTGTAATAATCACCGTCCACAAGTTTATAATACGCTCACCCACGATTGAGATTGTTTACTAACTGATAGCTCAGTTTGTGCCTACATAGGCACATGAGATCAGCCTATACATTATTCTGACATTGACATTGGAGCTAGTTATCTTGATTTCTACAATACTACTAATTAATTCAGCTGTTCTTGATATTTCAAAGGGGATGCCCAGTAGATTTTTTTGTTTTTTTTCATTAGCTCATAATTGATTTTTGGATCGTTGTCTACACCTTTTTTTTCTTCTTCCTCCCCCACCAAACCGCGTGTCCCCCCTGCCTATGACCGGGGCCACAAGTAGTCGTATACTCTCATGACTTTACCCCCACGGGTCTTTTCGTCGCCCCAACCACCCCTCTAACTCCAAGAGGCTTGGTTTTCTTTCCCTTTGTCGGTGTCTACCTCCCAACTCCAACCCGTGTATCCCCACTCGTAACCCCTAAATCTAGCAAGGTCAAGTGAGCATAATTGTATTGATATCCTACATAACCTTCGTGTCCTTAACCACCGTTTATTCATTCATGTAATTCAGGTCTAGGGTTAGGGTTTAGTCGGTCCCTGTATCTTATATTTGTGTATATATACACACCCTATACATAAATATAAGATGTGGTGCATAATCTTCTCCTTCATAGTATCAACCTTCTCTCAATCCTAAACCTATCTACATAACCTTGTGCACCATCTCCTCCCATGGCATCTAGCCCCTACGGCTCTTCCTATTCCGACGGCTTCATCCCCGTGGGCAATCCCTTCACCACGATCCGCAGCCACCCCATCTGCCACATTATCCCACTCATCCCCGACCTTGAGAAATCCACCTCCTCCACATTGCACACTTGCTACATGGTTTGTAGATCTACTTGAACTCCCAAGATCCATCCATGGTGAAAAAACAACGAGATAGATCGAGGTTAACTCACCGAGAGGTTACAGAAGGCTTAGTGACGACTCCGATTCGAGTGATCCCCGCATTTAGGAAAATCCTAACAGTGAGGATATCTCCGCCTTGCTCCTTCGACCGAGCGTAGGATCTCTCCACCGGTATGCACATGTACAGTCTAGCAATCCGACAGGGCTCCGCCATCCAAGGAAAAGCTATGTCGGCGAGAGTAATTCATCCTTCCAGCATATGCTGTTGTCGAGAAGAACCCAACACGCAATATGAAGAGAGAGAAGATCCTTGAGGCAATATTATTTTACAACGAGAGAGGGGTGCTTGGTTTAGATAGGAGGACCAATGGGAGGTAGGGCTTGGGGAAGGGTCATCCTTGGTACCCCCATATAGAAGGTCTAGTTGTCGCCCCTCCCTTATGGAAGGTTTGGCCTGGACCCTCCCAAAACCCTAGCCTACCTCCCCACGTGGAAAGGGTGGGTGGCGGGGGACCCCTTACTTATTTGTCCTCTCCAAATTGGGGGTTGGTGCGACAAGCCAAGTGGGCCCATGGGGACCATGCAACCACCCCTCTCTTGGCCATCCCCTTCCGAACAACCCTCCAAGTGATTCTAGACTCATCTGGAACTTTTCCAAAAAAACACCAACACCCTAATTCTCCAATATAACTGAAAGGGCATTTCCTTCCCTAAGTGAGTTTTGTGTTTTGTGTCAGTACACGAAAAAGTTTTACCCTATGCTATTTGTCTTAGGTACATTCGCTGATACCCAAAATATGGTGTCGGATGCTTCGAAAAGGAATAATGGCGTTAGTTTTATCCGAGATTTTATAGTTCGTTGGTTGTAGTGATCCCTAGGGAAAGCAAGGTGGAAACGTGTTTCTCACACGCACAAACCAGAAATGCACACTACCACAACCTTCACAATCTCCCAAAGATCATTCTCTTGCATATTTTCTGAGCTAGTTGTTTTCCGCCCTGCGAGCCGACACTACCGCCCCATCCTGCTCAGCTGCTGATGTCAACAAGTGTCATGTGGAAGTAGATTGTTTCGAATAGAAGAGTATCGAATAAGTGAGGAGCTGAATTGCAATGGTTTTATTGTCTCTTGTTACTTTTACTAAGTTGTACCTACTGTTATTGTCATTGCATATTCGACGGTACTCCGGTGAGGGGAGACTCATAGAGGAGGGAGAGAGAGGGAGCCATGGGGCGAGGAGTCACTAGGACGGGGTCACACGAGTTACCCAGCTTCAGACTTTGCAACGGCGACGAGATCCTACGTGTTGCTGTAATTCACTATAAGGCAACAAGTGCGTGATTACAATGAGTTTGTCTTGCCGCAAGAGTTCCCAGAATCCGGCTTATAAAGGCTCCGGATCTAGGGTTACAAAGTAGGTCGTACGACGGACGCAGTCGATGAACCGGACGCAGTCACATGGCGAGCGTAGTGGATCGGCGGGGCCGTGCAGCTTTAGCCAGAAGTAGTCGATGTAGCGGATGTAGTCGACGAAGTGACGGATCCTCGACAGGTAAGACCCCGAGTATATCGGGTCAGCGATAGGCGAGCCCCCGAGTATGACGAGTCCGCGACGGTGGGCGGTCAACCGAGCAGAGTAATTGAAGTTTTGTTTCAATCTGCAGTTATAATGTAGTGCGCAAATTTGCGCACAAATAATAGCACGACCCAAAAATATTTGGCCAAATAAATTTTTGCAAGTAAAAATTAATTGGAAATATAGCACCTGACATTTTTGTATCGGATGTTTATCGCTGATGAACTGGATGGCTTGATCCATGTAGGGGAGTAGTAGTTGATGAGGTGAACGTGTGATGACGAACGGGGTCGATAAAGCAAAGTAGTCGAAACTTATTCTCGATCTGCAGTTATATTACGGCGTAAAAACTGTACGTAAATAGTAGTGCGAGCCAAAAAAGTATTTGACCAAGTAAATTTTGCGAATAAAAATTAGCTGGAAAAATAGCACCTGATAGTTCTTGCGTCAGATGGAGATGGAGTTACGACGGCGATTGAGTTGGATTTTATTTTGCTGCATCGTGGTGGCCGAGTTGCTGTTTTTGGTATCCAATAGTCTTGTGCTCTTCTCGATCTGATTTTTGGATGAAAGAAAAACGATCGTATCCCGTTGAGACTTGTGAACAACGTGCACTTAGAGCATCCCCACTCGTTGGCGCTCCCCACGCCCAAATCCGGACGAAACTACCGCCGGATTGGACGAAATTAAGTCGTGGGGAGTACCATATTTCCAGTCGTCCACCCGGAGTTCGGCGGATAGAGTTTAAATTCAAACAAATCGCCGTCCCGCGCTACAAGTACGGGCAGTTGATCGGCAAAAGGAGCAAAAGGATCAGCCACAGATCGGCGATCGGAGGGAAATTACACGGAGACAGGCTCGTCGGCAGTCCCGGCCGGCACGGCGGTGTCCGACGGACCAGTTTCCTCACACGCCGTGGCCGAAGCGGCTGCGGCGGGCGACGATGAAGCAGCGGCGGCAGTGGACGTCGAAGCAGCCGCAGTCGACGAGGTAGATGGTGAGGTAGACGAGGTAGGAGCCGGCGGAGACGACGTAGTGGCTCGGAGGATGTCGTTGCGGTGGCCCCGGTACCAATTCCTCGTCTCCTCGTCCATCGGTTCCATGTCGCCGCCGCCCATGAGGAACGCCAAGTCCGTGTTCCTCTTCTTCGTCGCCACCGTCGTCTTCGGCAGGGCGATCCGGGCGCCTTGGTTGGCGAGCATCTCCCGCCACCTGCCGTCGAACTTGTCGTTCCTCCCGTCGGCGTGCGATCTCAAGTCGGCCCAGCACTTGTCGATCGACGCCCGCATCCTGTCGGCGGGATTGTCCGTCCGTTTGAGCTCTTTCTGCTTCTTCGGCCGAGCTCGGGGCGCCCTTCCGCCGCGCAAGCCGGCGGAGCGTCGGGGTTGTACTGCTCGGTCTTGCTTTTCGAGAGGGACGTGCGAACTTCCTTCCACTTCTCGCACTTCTCGAGGCGGGCGTAGACGTTGAGGAACTTGAACTGCAGGCCGGTGTCGTCCGTGTACATGTCCAAAGCTCGGCGCAGCTGGGGAAAAAAGAGCACGGCGATACGGGTCAGCTAACGACGATGTACCTCGGTGGTGTAGGGCCGGCGGATCATACCCTTTGCTCCATGTCGTGGCCGCTGATCGGCCGTTTGTCGATCTCCTCCGGTACGCCGTGCCATTTGCTGCACGCCGTCTGCATGATCCCCCAATGGGTGGCCATTGCCTTGTCTCCCCGGTACACGTTCATGTTCGTCTTGTTGAAGTAGGGATCGACGAGCTTGCGTTCCTCGTACGCCTGCCTCACTCGAAACCAGTATGTGTCGAACGACTGATTGGCCCCGATTATGCCGTTCGTGGACACGGTCATCCAAGCTTCGGCGAGGCACTCCTCTTCCTTCGGCGTCCATTTGATACGCGGTTCGGCAGGTGGCGAGTCCTTCTTCCTCTTCTTCTTCCCCTTCGACAGGTTGGCGGCGGCTTCAGTTGGCTCTTCTTCTTCCTCGCCTTCTTCTTCGACGGCTTGGCTTCCGTCGGCAACATCCTCCCGATGCTCGTTGCGCGCCGCCACGGCTGCCGTCGCCCTCGTCTCCTCTTGCGTGAAGAACCCCGGGCACGCAGCGGCGGCGGTCATGAAGAACCCCGGGCTCGCAGCGGCGGCGGCGGAGCCGGAGGTGATCATCTCGTGGATCTCCTCTTCGTTCGGCGCCGCCATCGCACCGAACGCGAGCGGCCCTCGTCGCAGGGCCGGCGAGGTGCCCTCGAACAGGCCGACGCCGACGTCAAGCTCGGGCGGCGACGGTGTGGGCTTGGACGGTTGGACGTAGGCGCCCTCTTGGAACACGGCAGTCGGCGACGGCGAGTACAGCGAAGGTGAGAAGGAAGACGGGGAACTTGTTGTACCTTGCGTCGGCCATTGGCCGGGAACACGCCGCCGCTATAGGCCATGCTGATTAACCTCAAGTGTTCGTCTTGGGCCGCCTCCGCCGACCTCTTGGCGGCGGCTCTTTTCACCCTCTCCGCCACGGCGCTTGTTTCCACGTCGCGCCGTTTCTCGTCCGCCGCCCACTCGGCGTTCGACATGCCCGGCGGCTTCGTCTTCTTCTTCCGCATCTTCCTCGCCGGCGCCTTCGGCGGCATTGTGGTGGACGAGAAGACGAGGAGGAGAGTGGTGGTGGACGAGAAGACGCCGCCGGGAACCGGAGCTGGAAGACGAGGAGATTGGGGGATTTCGGCGGGAGAGAATGGGGATATGCAAGCAAATTGGAGGGAATGGGGAAATGCAAGCAAATTGGAGGGAAAATCACAGGATTTGGTTTTCCAGTCGCCGACTACGCGGGTCCACACGCCGTTTCGCGCGCTTTCGTTTCGTCCGGAGTCCCCGAGCGCGCCCGGGGGCCGGGGGTGGCGTGGGCTCGCCGGATGGATTAAGGGCCAAATCCGGACGAAAACGAGGAACCGGGGGCGCGACTGGGCCGAATTTCGCCGTCCGGATGGAAAAAACGTCGCTCGGGGGCCTCGTCGGGGGGACGAGTGGAGATACTCTTATTCTCTTCAGACGACTTGCTTCTGGTCAGGTGATGCGTGTGTCCGGCTGAGCGTTCTCCTGGGGACTTGACCCGATTGATTCCGATCTCTGCTCCTCTGCGTTGGTTCTCTTGGATCCTTACAATGCACAATGATCCGACTGATTTGACTAGCCGATGCGGCGGCATGTGCAGGAGAGCTACCGCGAGGGCAGCGTTGATGTCGATCCTGGCCGCGCAACTCGAACGTCGAGTTACAGCATAAACGATCTTCCAGCGAATCTTTCAGATGTGATCTCGCTTCTCCTTCTTGTCTTTAATCTCGATGTTTGTTGATGAACTCGATGGATCCCGTCCGGATAGCGAAATCCAGTCGTCGCGATTCCCACAGACGGCGTCAATTGACGAGGCATCACCTCGTCAATGCCTACGTATTGTAGACTTGGGTTTCAGGAGAGAGCGACGATGGAGATTCCGGGAGCGAGATTAGACACACGATATACCCAGCTTCGGGTTCCCTCGGTGGAGGATCCCTACGTGCTGCTAGCAATCTAGTATATGAGCACAAGTATGTTTACAAGGTGCCGCCGTAGGCGGAGCTATGTGTCTTATCTTCTGTCTATCTCCCCTTCTATCGGGTACCCTGGCTGGCTTTATATATGCAACCAGCCTAGGGTTTTACAAGAGTCCTAGTCGACTACTTCTTCGGGTTGCCTTGTTGGGCCTTCTCCATATTGGACCGAGCCGAGCCAGGTATACTAATAATAGGTACCTAAAGGGTATGCCCATGTCAGGTGCTGAATCGGAGGCGTGGGTCGATGATGGGCTGGAACCACATCCAGCAGAATCGCCTCCTCGGCCACGAGCAGCTGATGGAGGACTACTTCGCCGAGATACCTACCTATCCGTCCCATCTATTGCGTAGGAGGTATCGCATGCGTCGTAGTTTGTTCGTCAAAATCGTCAAGGCCTGCGAAGCCGGTTCGCATTACTTCAAGCAACATAGAAATGCCGCCGGCGTGATGGGATTTAGCCCGTTCCAAAAAAATCTCTGCTGCCATGAGGGTGATTGGGTACGGCATCCCTGCGGATTACACCGACGAGTATCTTCGAATTGGCGAAGATACTACATCGGAGTCGGTGCGTAGATTTGCTCGCCTGATTATCAAGTTGTTTGTGCCAACCTATCTCCGATCTCCTAATGAGGATGACACCAAAAGATTGATGGAGATAAATGAGAAAAGAGGTTGGCCGGCCATGCTTGGTAGTCTTGATTGTATGCATTGGACAAGGAAGAATCGTCCCAAGGCATGGCATGAACAGTACTGTGGCAGGAGCAAAGATGCAACCATTATACTTGAAGCTTTTGAAGCTGTTGCATCACAAGATTTGTGGATTTGGCATTCTTTTTTGTTTGTTTGCCGGGAACACTCAGTGACATCAACGTGCTGCAAAGATCTCCTTTATTTGCTAAATTAGCAAATGGGGAAGCACCCACTTGCAACTACAAGATCATGAACAATGAGTACACAATGAGATATTACCTAGCCGATGGCATCTATCTGGATTGGGCAACTTTTGTTTTGTTAAGTCTATCAAGGATCCCCACGATAGAATATAAGCTAAATTTGCTAAAGCTCAAGAAGCAGCTCTCGCAAGTACATTGAGAGAGCCTTCGGTGTTTTGCAAGCAAGATTTGCCATTGTTCGTGGCCCAACCTGATTTTAGGAGAAAAGCCCCTTGTTAATATCATGACATGTTGTGTGATTCTTCACAACATGATCATGGAGGATGAATGAGAGTTTAGCTTGCCCTGCTTCTATGACAACGTTGGCACCCGAGTGAAACCCAGCGCAATCCGGATCGCATTGAAGCTTTCCTTGAAACTCATCGCCAGATTGAGAATGCCAGTACCCATGCCCAGCTAGTTTATGATCTGAAATGCACCACTGCAGCGACATGGGCGTCACCTTTGATCCTACCATTTCATTCATTTATTTGTCACATGTATCATTGTTGAGATATTTATTCATTTATCCAATTTTTCGAGAATTGTTGTAATTTGGTTGAAACATTTTTTTATTTGTTCAATTTTCCTAAAACTGTTGTAATAATTTGATTCAGACTATTGTTTATGTGTTGTAATAATTTGGATGATTATTTGATTAATAATGATCGACTGTTGTATTTGTCTTGCCTATGAATTCTATGAAAACCCTTCCTTTACAGGTTCAGAAGCCATTTTTCGACCCGTAAACACGAGTTCGGTGAACTGAACTCCGGATTTTCAGTTAGCGTTTTTACGGGCTCTGCTAGAGATGCTCTTCCTGCAGCAGCTGATTGATGCGTTCAAGAGGTTGTTCCCATGGGGAGGAGATTGGCAAGCTAAAGAGCATGTGAAGAAGCAGTTTCTGGTGAGGTTTGTCTCACCTCAGCGGCTGGAGGAGATGATTAAAAGGGAGAAAAAATGTGATAAGGATTGCTAATGGAGTTTGTTGCAGATGATTTCTCAAATTGTCTACTGTTTGGGTCAACCTTACAAACTGTAGTGATTGCGAGGAATTCTAATTGGATATGTTACGGAGAAGCACAGTAGCAAATGGTAAGGGACGCTTAACACGCTGTATTTCTCTGTTTGCTGCAGCATAGGCTGTACCGGGATCAGCGGTTGCCCAAGATACATTTCAGGTGTAACAGTTATAGATGGAGAATTATTTCCCCCGCTCTTGTTTGAATCACAAGAGAGCTATTTTGCAGGTAAGGTTATTTATATTACGTACAATCGCAAACAGAAAATGGTCCAAACTAATGTCTCTCTTGACACTGGAATAATATAAACAGTGAAGAATTAGACTTATGTGCATAGGCTAACTATATTGTGTATTTTCTTTATTAATTTCAATATCACATAACAAATACCATTGTTTCCATTCCAAGATTTGATCTTCGTGCACAGTATTGATCAGGCTAGCCAACTTGTTCCGATCTGCAAATATTACTTAGCCGGCCTATCCAAGAAAGTGCAACCGAAAAGATCATATTTGCACAATTTGTGCTTCTCAAAATTCCTTTTCTCCTGTCAATGGACTCTCGATGAAAAATCGGCATATAACTTTGTGAATAAGGTGAATCGTGTTTTCAAAATGGCAAGGTCCCGGTCAGCCGGATGTGCTCGAGGGTGCGCTTGAGGCCGTACTGGAGAACAACCCGGTTACCGGCCCTGAAGCCGTCCCCGTAGGCCATGGAGGTATCCGATTCGATTTGGTGCTTAAAGAAATCACCGAGTTTCCGCTCGAACTGTGACCGCCCGCCTTTTTTCGATGATGTGGATGATGAAGAGGACGACGACGTCGATGTTGCGTTGATGCCTGACCCCCCCATGATCTCCGACTCGATCCACATGTGAGCAAGAACTTGGCATATGCCTTCTTCTATATCTGGACTAAGTGTGCGGTATCCTGGGAATACATATTCATTAGCATAAATTGTCCATATATCATTTTTTTCTACTAGATATGAGATACTTAATGATAGTAGCAAGCTGATGCAAACTCTTCTTGCTAGATAAACTAGTGTTAATTGTTTTATTATTCAAATACAGTTGCAATTATGGTCTTTGTAAGTGTGGACCACGAGCAATTGCCTCAAAGTCTTGACAGCAACATGACACAACTTCAAGCCCACAATATCTCATATAGTACAGTTGCTAGTTCGGATATCACATGGCAGTCTCAGACAGAATGTAAGGTCCTGGCCATGGCAGGAAAACAGTTCTCGATCCTTACCGGGATTGCTAAAGCATTCCTACTTCCTAGCCACACTGAGAAATACGGCTTCTGGTAGGAATCTTGAACCCCGATATTTTATTGTTAGTCTTTACTGTAACCAAGTAATTCCGTTCATATGCTAAAGAAGCCAAAGGGAGTAAATTTGCCACGGTTAAATTGATTGTCATTAGTTTACTCTCTTATTTCCTTCTCGTTCTTGTTTTCGCTTCCTTTCATTTCTGTTGGGTTTCATATCTAGCCTACCCTAACTTGCTTGGGGAAAAGGCTTTGATGATGTTGTTGTTGTTAAATTGATTGTCATTAAAATGATTTTAGTGAGACGGAAAGTGTGTCATTCAATAGGTTCATCTCTATTCGACTTTTAGTATACTAATAGTCAGTATGCTCCCTCAAAAAAAAAACAGTCAGTATATGCTATTTTAGTATCAACACAAGAACACAAAAGTAAGTGCCGCAAGAACTTATATTACCTTTAAGTCGCAACCATGCATGCATCATCTCATGAGCTAAAATGGAACCTGTCAACAATCTGCAAAAACAAGAACTAATAAGAAACTCACAAAGTCAAGAAACGTATCCAGGGTTGCTCAGGTTCCAACTTAGTAGAGGCAAATGATGACACGATGAATTGTTCAAGTGACAGGAAAAGATACACTGATGAGGCACAGTATTAATAGTTTTGCTCATTAGTTAATAGTATTAAATATCTCCAAATAATCCATGCATTCCTTTTTTGCCAACATGAAAGGAATAGTATTTCGAATCAGTTGAAACAGTAGGATCATTTTTGTAACTGTTCCCACTACTTTTCCTACTGGAAGCTGCCAACTCTTACACTGTTATTATTTGTTTAAGAGACAGTTAAGACATTAAACCGCAATGCTTTACCAGCAAAAAAAAACCGCAATGCTTTACCTTGGGAGACCATAGAGAATTAGAATTGCAGTGACTTCACATCGCCGTGTCAACCTATATGGCTCTGTTATCATCTCCATGATTTTGTTCCCCGCCATTCTCGGTCTCCTCAATATCTGAAAATAATCTTTATTATTAAGTCTGAATCGGTATGGTACGTGCAATTCGTATGAAAAAACCAGCAACACCAGATCTCAGTCTCCTCTTACAAACCGTTCCACGATATCAAAACTGCTCTCCTGACCTCCTCAAGCGGAGAGAAAAACCAGGACTTTGTTTGGCCGTCCTCGGCTCCTCGCTCGCGATCCCATGCCCGTGAAACCAGCACCCCAGAATAAAAATCTGTATCTATCCCGTCCCTGTACCCGCCCCGATTTTTCCATCGCGCCGACCGCCGAACGGCGAGCCCTGCCTCCTCCACACCAGTCAACCTCACGCCAGCGCCCAGCTACCCTGCGAAGTCACGGCCTCTGCCGCTCCCGCTTCCCACGCAGCTTACCCGGCAACCCGTGCCCCTCGAGCTTCTTGCCTCCCTGCCCGGCACCTGCAGCCGCCCTCCACAGAGATCCCAAGCCGCCACGGATGCCCTCGCCGCAAGGCTAGATCTAGGCTATCTACTAGGTCCCCGCCATAACCGGTTCTCGCAACCCCAGGCCTCCACTGTCACCGACAGGGCCTCGCCTGATTACCCTCCACTGTGTTGCTCAACCCACGCGAGTGCCTTCTTCCCCCTGCCACTCAGTGCTCTCCAACCTCCCACACCGCCGCCGGTTGCCAGTGGGGCATCACCTCGCTCCTGCCCAACTCCTGCATCTGTTTGTGAACATTGGGATGGCCAGGACACAGTTTCCTTGACCGGATGCTGCTCTTATTTCTTACCTTGTCTTCTTGTGAGAGCTAAAAATGGTTATTTGGAAGTCCCCATGTTCTCTCCGTGCAGTCATTCTTTTTCTTTCATTTCTCTTTGTGAACTGGAAATGAGTGTACTACAATTATATTCAAAATATGATGAATCCTTTAATGTATGCTATTACAGAGAACCCTCTAGCTCCGCTCCATCCTTTTTCTCTGTCCTCGATGATCAGCGCCAGTGCACCAGCACAAGAGATCCGACTAGGAGTAGAGGAGATCTGCAGCTACATAGTGCACTCCTTGTCAGTCTGCTAATATGACGATGCCAGGAACACATGGCAATGAGATGCTCCATCTCACTCATCACACCATCGACCAAGATGCCATACTCAACGTGAAGGAGCGACTTTCCGTCACGGTGGAACGGGGATGCATTGGGTTCAGATGCTGGATAAAAGGCGGTCCATTGAGGTAAACCTGAGAATGGTTCTCTCTTTAGGGTTTGTCTAAACTGGGTGTGTTGGGTCGGTTTTCTCTTAAGGGTTTGTTTGGTTTGGTTGTAAATGGGCCGAGTTTGACAACAGGTTGGTGTAGTTTGGTTTTCTGTACAGACCAGTTGGGCATGGTTGGGTACGAGTTCAAACAGGTCCGGGTTCCACACAAGTTGAACTCGTGGTTTTTACGCGGGTGGGGAGATCAGTTCGTCCACAGCCCTTCCCGAGTTTCAGTCTCATATACTACAGTGGCCACTGCTCGTGCCCCGCCTCTCCAGCCAGCCTGCCGACGACCCGCTGCTAACCCGGATCCCTTCTCTGCTTCCCAACTCTCTTCTCCCACACTTTAACCAGGAGTCCAGCAACGCCCTGACCAGGACCTCTAGCCCCGTCCCTGACGTAGGAAGCAACATGGTGGGGAACTGCTGTTGACCTATAGACAAAAACCAGTGAGAATTGTGGTGCCAGCCATCGGTTTAGTTAAGTTCAGGTGGAGTCAGGACATGGTTTAGTTTGGTTTGGGTGTGAATAAATCCCAGTGGGTTAGTTAGATTTGGTTTGCCCTCATTTGAGGTTTTGTTTAGGTCCCCAACCATTCTCAGGTTTACATCGAGGTGGTGGCAATGCAGGGGAGAAGAACTAGAGTGCCGCATTTTATGGGGACATCGGCTTAATATTTTTGTGCATTTTATGTTTACACATGCAACATGCATGAATATAATTTTGTAAGGGGCCATGGCAACGCACGGGCATTCAACTAGTATTATCACAGTCAAAACCCAGCAGATCAAGAGTCGGATTACAACTTGGACTAGATGATGTTTGCATGAACCATTTATTTTGTGTTTGGAACAGTACTCACCGTACTGACAGTCTGTTCTTCCGATAAGCACAGACCTCTTGTTTCAGGAAGATGGTGGTGGCCCTGGTTTCCAAAGAAAACAAAATAGTTACAACTACTGATATAGTAAAAATATATTTGGTTGTTCAGTTCAGCATAATAGACGTACAGCTTTCTCTCCTTCCATGGCTTCATTTAAAGCCTGCCTTTCTACCAGAAGCAGAGGAACCTGTTGTTCTACTTTCATATTGAGGCCTTCATAAAATTCTTGTATTTCGAGATAAAGTGGTTGGCACTCATTCGTATCCATAACTGCAGAGTCGAGACACTCCAGACAGAGCTTACGACCATCATCTAGCAGTACATATCTTGATTCCCTTGGCTGATAAGTAAATGAACCATATTGGAATGAAGTGAGCCAAATTTTGCAGAAAGCAACTTATCTAACCACTCAAGACAAAACTAATAAAACCAAACATGATAACTGAACGATACCTCCATTCTTTCACAACTGCAACATCTTGGAGTTCCATCCACTTCATGTGATGGACAGTATTTTTGTAACCAAAACGGATGTGCCCTATATTCAATAAGGCCATTCATATTCGTAGGAATCTGAACAAGAAGGAACCATCAGGTGGTGCATATGGAAACCAAGAGAAGGAACAAGCCAGCTGCTAACATAAATAAAATCCTTTCACATTATATCTAGAATTTTTTTTGATTTCTACATTCTTCCAGGCTTATAGGATTGCAATAAGAATGAAGAAAAGACATGCATAAAATCAAGTGTTTGCAAAACTAAACATTGCAATCATAAAGGAGAAAAAAATCACTTCATTCAACAGTGAATAAATATTTCTGGGTGAAGAAATGTCAAACAAAGAGAACCCTGTAGCGCGAACATATAAGAAAAAAAATGATGAAGTGGTTCTCACAAATTGCTTGCAGACATCACATTTTGGGTGAAAGCGCTCCTTGTAGCATGTTTTATGGTACGGATGATTTCCCGACATGGAAAACTGCATGACTTTGTTCGTAAGGTCAATATATTATTGCAACTGTTTAATAAGTGAACAAATAAACAAAGACCTACCTCATAGTCATATATTGGTAGATTACAAGCATGGCAGCAAAAGCATTCAGGATGCCAAACAGCCCCCATGCAACTAAGAAAACGCCCATGGCCTATCTCACTGTGACATCCAGCACATGTCCTGAGGAAAGAAGTGAGCTGCGCATTAAATCATGCAGAGTGACAATTCTAGTGAATCTTTTCTCGAAAAAACGCAAAGACTTTGCATTTCTTTTCATTGAACAGAAGAAGGGTAAGCCTCCTAGGAGGTGATTACATCATTCGTTACAGAGAACTAGTGGACGTCCCAGGTTGTTGGGATGATTATTTTTAGGGCCAGCAGCTCCAGCTTTCGCCCAGAGTGCCGCCTCTACTCTAATCCTTACTAGGAGCTTGGTAACAGGGGACTGCTCGTTTTCGAAGATGCAGGCATTGCGATGTTTACAAACCATCCAGGCTGTCAGCAGAGTTTTTTTAGACCAATACAATATCCTCCTGGTATTTTTAAAGAGCAAATTGTACATATTTTATATTTCTTTTCTTTTGACACTATTGAGAGATTTTACACACCCAAGGCACTTCTTGTAAAGATATAATCCTACCAGATGGAGCTTCCACACTTCAACACTTGTATGCCATGGTTTATCCAATTAGCACAATTTTAAAGTTTGGCGAGTAATTTTTCTTCACTTTTATGTTAGAGCTCTAAATTTCAAACACGTTTTGCAATATTTTCAGAGGCATTTTAAATTAGTATGTAAAGGACCAAATGATTAGGTTTAAGTGCACAGTTTGCAAAAGTCAGATAGAAATGCTCAGTTCAACACCTTAAGTTGTAGACAATTGTTTCAGAAGAAATCATGAGAGCCTTTGAATTTTCTAGTGCATTTCAAAAGAACATTAAGACCTTGCTATTGTAAGTATGCACCCAAGACATATTATACCACTAAGCTATATTGATGAAGCTTTTAAACAAAATATCATATCCAGGGAGTGAATTACCAACATCGACATGACATGCCCTGCCAAAAAAACATCAAAATGACATGCATAATTGAAAGAACAATATGTTATGTCTCAGAATTTGCTTAAATACTACAACCTCCATTTCTGAAAAGAAGGCCTATAGTTTTTTTACATAAGTCAAACAATGTAAACTTTGACTAAACTTCTAGAAAAAACTATGAACATCTACTCCCTCTGTCCTTGAAAGAGTGGACGTCTCAGTTTTTCAAGAGAGATTAAAAATTTTGCATTGGGAAGGTGCAACTTATCATTCATTCTCTCTTTAATTTCTTCACCACCAATAAGGTAAGTGCATGTAGAAAAGAGGAGACCAAGTGATAGATGTTATTGGGCTTGATTCCCGTGCGATGAGAGCGAAGCAATTTTATCTTCTTTAAAGTGCATTGGAAAGTGAGAAGTACACTCTTTTGTGGACAAAAATTAAAGCTAAACGCCCACTTATTTGAGGACAGAGGGAGTACAATACCAAGTAAATATCCTTGGATACATTATTAACTAAATATATTTTCATATCATATCTATAGTCTTTTAATTGTTGATTGTTTTACCAGAAACTTGGTCAAACTTTACACCTATGGGAAAAAGTTACAGGCTTCTTTTCAGGAAAGGAGGGAGTAGCATGTTGCAGGTATGGCTCTGGATTTTACTAATCATATAACCTTTCTGACTAATTCTTGTAACAATTTAATGATGTGGCACTTCACATCGATCAATCAAACATCAAAGTATAACGTTCAAATTAAGTACCTTCGAAGAAAAACAGTTATGCACACCTGAATCCAGAAGAAAACATATATGGTAATTGTTGAAATGAATGGCCGCCGTTGGAGCTTCCATTTTCACGAGGACGAGGTTGTGAACTGTGTTCACGCGCACGAGGGGGTGAGCCATTTTCCCGAGCACGAGGGGGTGATTCAACATTCAAACTTTCTTGAATAGCTCTTGCAAATAATTCATCCTCATCTAAATGCAGATCCTTTCCTAAAATAAAAAAAAACAAATAAAACAAGAAAGTATTACAAACTATAAATGCATAGAATCGTTAAAGCGTTTGAGGTAAAAATAGCTTGACAGAAATATCCAAGCGAACATACAATATTCTGACAATAGCCTCGTTACAATACAAAGACTAGTACATCAATACATGAAATGTTTATCCCAAGAATTTTGATTATTACATGATTACATCTATAGCAATAAATTTACACCAAACTTTTCTCGAAACCATCTTCAAAATAAAATTACTTATAATGATCCAATGGTTGCCATAACAAATAATAATAACACATATCACATATGTATGTTCATTTTTTTATTCCATTGCCAGAAACCATAAGTGCCGCTACAAGGTGATGAAGTAGATCCACAATTCAGGATGAAGTGGACATGTCCACGGATGTGCCCGCAATAGCCACGACTGAAAATTGCAGGATTAGCAGGTGCCCGCAGCCGTGTGCATGCCAAATAACACGTTCGGCAGGTTTCGCGGGACTAACTATCCGCAACATAATAGGCAGGTTATGAGCAATGTGCAATCAAAGCTAGTTTTGTATGTTTGAATTGCTTCCGTCAAGTTCCCGTGAGAAGCAATCGAGCCAGCTCTGTTACAAAGGATTGATTAGCTCTTGCAGGTTGGTCTCCATCCAACGGAAATCGGCAAGTTGCATCGGCACAAGCAATCGAGCCTTAGGCCAAATACAGCCTGCGATGAACGGTGGCGAAGGCGCCTTGCTGCACTCTGCGGGTGCTTGCAAGTGCAAGTGTGTACAGGCTGATAGCAGGACATGCAGGCTTAGCAGAATATGCGTACTGTGCCCGTAAAGCTCACTTAGCTACTGCAGTTTGTCCCCGCCGCCACTAAGTCAATTTAAGCGTGGCTGGAGCGGGCATGCGGACGTCCACAGGTATCTGTAGGAAATTACTCTCAAAACAAAAATGCCATAAGAGGACAGCCACTGTGTGAAAAAGGGTTTCAGCTTTTTTCAGAAAACGTGAGCAGCAGGAATAATATTTACAATACTAACCTGCTCCCTTTGACTTTCTGTGTTCCTCTTCTGACAGAGAAAGTGCTATAGCACGGTCAATATCCTCAGTGTCAAATTCCGAAATGACATCCTATATTGAATGTGAAAATTGAATCAGCTATATAGTCACAAGAAATGGACGTTATATGTATTTAAACCTAAGTTTCAAAGACTAAAATAGTGGATAATTGTACAGAAACTGACCGGTCCATATAGGTATCTAATAAATTCAGTGGAAGTACAGTACCATTGGCAGATAAAAAAAACAATTTTAGTATTTTTTTTTTTTTGAAAAAGAGGCAAATTTTAGTATATATCACATAGTAATATCATGACAAGGTTACCAATGGCAGGTCGGCAGGTAGCAAATAATTTAAGTATCACACAATATAAATAACGATAAGTAAGGTAGCCTTTCTTGGATGGTAAGTTGGTAACAATATGATTTTCAATAAGGGGTAATTGCATCTATGCAACCATAAAGTACAAAATAAAAGATTTTCCATGCTCCTGCAGAGCCAAAGCGGAGAGCCAAAGAGCTTCACGGTGTCGCTTCGGCGAGGTCTTCTTTTTGGTCGCTTCTTCGGGGAAGTCGGAGTCGCTGCAGAGTGATGACGATGACGCTGGTGGGCAACCTCGACGACGATCTTCGCTTCAGTGGTGTTTGTGCAGTTCATGTGGGTTGCCAGGGTGGCTGTGTGTGCCCTTGCGACATTCATGATCCACGCCGGTCGGCGAGGGTGTTTGTACCGGTTTTTGGCTGGTTTCCCATTAATAAACTGGCCACCTTTTCTTCTCTATTAATGAAAATGGAAAGTCTTGCCTCGTTTCAAAAAAAAAAAAAGAGGCCTACATTGCTTCTGATCAACCATATTTTGCCTCTTCCTCGTCAAACACTGCTCACATTAGTGTTACGGTTTAAAATTAGTTAGATTTTGAAGGGAGATCTGAAGCAGCACAAGCTTCTGGAGGAACAACTCCACTTTGCTGCTACAATATGGACAACACAATTGTTGAAGGAACCGCTTCAATGTGCTAAGCTAGATATCACTCTAGGGGCAGGGAATCGCTAAGAGTTCAGTACAAACTCTTAACACACTAGATCTAGTCCAAGATCCAATACAAGAACACAAAGTTCTCTTTATTGATAGAAAGAGGATACATAGTCTGGTTCCATACTTAGAGGTGTGGACCTCTATTTATAGGCCTCGTGAGCCTCCACTACTTAGCTCTACTTATAGCTAGAAGGTTCTAGAGAACACTACCGAAAGCTAGGAAAAGAGATACAAATATCCTAGTTACGGGGTGTTATCTAGCGCGTATAAATCTGCTACTGGAGAGGTCTCCTCTATCTAAAAACGTATAGCCAAGGGGGGAAATCTTCCCCCATTGGTCAACGTTTTTAGAACACTCTAGGACACACTACAACATATATGACAAAGGACCAAGTTATCTAGAATATAGTGGAAGTATGTAGAAGCCAGAACAGATTAGACTTCTACTTTTATTTTATTTTCATTTTATCTATTGTCCCTCATCAAGATCTCGAGGCATTGGTGGTATATCTCTTTTCTTCTCTATCTCTATATCTACTTCTATAATGCACCAGTTTTGAACTAGGCCTTCAATTCTGACCGCTGGTTCCCTAAATCTAACGGTTGAGAACGGTGGGATTCGCGTGAACAGTAGACCACAGCTGCCAGCCAGCCACCATGTCGTTCTAGAACCATCCCCAACGCCCTTCACGCGCCCGCGACAACCATCACGTGCAGCACCCCAACCCCCGCGCATGCCACCGCGGACGCTGCCTCCCGCGACTTTTTTGGAAGAAACGCCGTATCCGCCGCCACCGTCGCGGACCTAGCCGGGAGCTCAAGATTCGCCGTCGCCGCTGTGGAGCTCGCCGGTATGATTCTTTTGGTCAGTGAGAGCAGTGGATTCGAGAGCCGCCGTCATGTTCCCCACACCCACCGATGATCCATACCCACCTCGACGTCTTCCTGATCCTCGACGGCAGGGTCTCGCTGGGCTCCGGCCGCACATCTTTATTTTTGTCACTGCTCCCGTTCGCCTGATGCTTGCTAGAGTAATGGAGGCATCAGGTCAGTGTGACAGTTCACTATTGTTTCACTTTCGATTTTAAAAGATCGGAAGGAGGATGAGTAATCTATGCGTCTTTAAAGATTGGAGGGGATTCATCTTGGGCATCGATGGCCGGCAAAGGTCTAATTTGCTTGGTGCTTTTGAGGAGTAGATTCCTTGGCCTGTGGTATTGGCTGTTGCAATTTGACTACGATTATATTCTGTTGACATGGGAGACAAAACAATTAATCTTCCGTCATATTGCTTCAATTATTCCTGAAGAAGTTGAAATTGACGGAGCACAAAAGCTGAACTTCAGTACAGTTTGAGAAAGAAATGTTCAGTAAACAAACTGAAAGTTGTTCAGATAATGAAAATGACAAGATTAATTAAAAGTGAGGAAGATTCTGGCTTTTTAACAGATATCACCAATCATGTGCCACAATCCAAAAAGAGAACAGGCTCTGTAGCCGTACCCATGAGGCCATGAGTCCCTCTACATCAAATTGGGTGTCTACTGAAACGAAAGGAAACAAGGTTCGTCGTTGCCCCCTACATAAATCGTTATTTGATTGTAGTAGTATTGTCTTTAATCAAGGTTTGCTTAATTGTCAGCTCATAGTCACAAATCATGAGATGATGAAATCTATCTATACTTCCAGCTGAGTAATAACAAGGTTCCCCAATAGTGGAAATACTTCAGATGCTAATATTTGGATCATAGCTAACATATTATTTTGCAAGTCTGTTATTTTTACGAGATTAACGGGGTCTCCAAGATTTGTATTTACCAGTAAAGAGAAAATAGTGAGCCCAAAGAGAAACATGAAGAGCCACACACGTGCTGACTGAATGATGTTTTAACAATGTAGTCAAATTTTGTATTTTACCTTACTGTTGCTGCGGTTGTTGGTTCTGTAGTATTTAGAATCCTAAATCTACTAAAATGGGATTAATTACTCCAATCGCCCATTCTGAATTGTTGGTATCTGAACTTAGTGCTCCCTCCGATTCATAATAAGTGTCGTCGTTTTAGTTCGTTATTAGTCAATTTTGAACTAAAATCACGACACTTATTATGGATAGGGGGAGTAGTACTAATATATTTGTTTCACGGCATGTTTTTGCAAGGTGTTGGAACTATTGGCTGATATCTGTTGGCGATGTTCATTCGAGTAAATAGCTTAATGATTTATACACATCAATATTTGTGAAAAACGAAAAAGGACTAAGTTGTCTTAGTTCATTAGTCAATACGTGCGTGCAATATTACTAGTATGGGTACACATGACAGTTGGAAAATGGTAATTGTACATGTACCACAATGGCATATATTTTATAAACAGCAGAAGCAGCAAAGTAAATTATCCTATCAGGTAACGGGGGTACAATACTATATGCATGGGTTCAATGCCCGAGCTTCCCTGAAGCCAATCTCATATTTGTCTTATTGCTGAGGGGGGAATGTATCCCAATGAAGTATTTGCAGTCACAACAGTGAACCCTTATTGCTGAGGGGGAAATGTATCCACTGAAGTACTTACAGTCACAACAGTGGAACTGGAGGGTTCGTTCCATGTTGCCTCTTCTGCAGGCTTGCTCTGATGTTGCCCTTCAGAGATGTTGTGGGTTGAACCTCTAAATATTTTGGTCAGCCAACCCATATTGTCCCAAATGGCAATGAAGGAACACCGTAATATCTGCAACCAACCGATCATGTTAGGGCATAAAAAAAAGGAGACAAGATCGATGCTGAACGATGACATTAACAGTAAGAAAAGCTAATTAACTTTGTAGATCAATAGTCCTGTAAATCGTTAAATTAAAATGCTGACACCAAGCAAACCAAGAATAATCTATCTAGCTCGAAAAATAGTTAACATGACAGATAGTGGTCGGATAAGGAGACCCACAGAGCAAATACAGCATATGAAATGGACTTGTAAGGCTGAGGTTTCTATCTATCACTAGCAGCATCACGGAAGAAGTTAAGTTCAGAAAGGAATTAGAAAGGGCACAATATATTATATGACACCTCAAAGAACAGCATTCAAGGATATGCAATTACATATAACGAAATTCAATGCCTGCCACTCTAAGAAAATGTTTCACCGGGAGACACGCGGATCCAGTTGGACACACGCACAATAAAACCATCAAATAAATTCAGTGCATGCTCTCAGCAAAGAACAGAGACCCAAGATTTATTAACTACAATATGCATACGTTTTATTCAACTTAGTGGTTTGAGTAACATCCCACCGAAGGAAACATCAAAGAAGTACCACCAATATATATTTGTCATTTACAGCAGCACACCGTCCTGGTTGAAATGCATTCTAACTGAACTAGAATACATACTAATGAAGATGCAGTTGGCTCTATTAATAATCAGAATCAAAACACGTGCATGGAAACATTAGAAATAATCGGGGCTGCTACTCGCGTTTCTTACAAGTTCCAATCTCGAGTCAGTATTATGCCTCCCAAATAAGTCAAATTACTAACTGCAGAAAATTGAGTTTGTACCATAAAAATGTTGCATTTCTTTTGATCTTACCACTTCCGCGAAGTCCCCCTCAGCGTTGGAGGAGAGGGAGCGCCGGCAAGGGCAAGAAAAACAGGCAGAGCCGTCGGGGAGGTCGGGTTTCAGTGAAGAGCTTGCCGCTGTCACGGAGGCCACGAGTTGAGGACGAGCAAGGGGAAGAGCTTGGGGACGGCACGAAGGTCGTACCGCAGCCGGACGAGGTACGGCGGGGCGGCCGCGGCGGCGATGTCACAGACCGCTTGGGCTAGGGCTTCAGGCGGCCAGCTGGGACCATTCTCTCCATGCCTATGGGAGCTGGCTTCGCCGGAGATCAAGGGAAGCTTCAACGGCGGCGCGGAGACCGGGAGACGGCAGCAAAGCAGAGAACGGGAGACGGTGGCGGCAGCGGAAGGTTGGCTCAAGAGGGGCGTGTGGGCTGCGTTTGAGAGAGTTCACTCGAGAGGAAGTGATGGACGTGTGGGCTGTCCCTGGGCTAGCTTGGCTCATCCCACTCAGCCCGTACGGGATTAATGTAATTCCTTAAGCCTCGTTCAGTTGCTTGGGATTGAATCCCTGCCTGGAATTGATCCAGATGGGGTTTTAGTGGATCCCCATGCTCCACCCAATCCAAACCTGGATAATTTCACGTCTGGATTGAATCCATAGCATCCTGAAAAACACTTTCGTTTATGCCTTGTTGTGTGCAGCGATTAAGCACATTGTGATTGCATTAATTTAGCAGTCGAATGCGATGATGTTGTTCAGTTACTAAGTCGTGAACTAGTTACAGTCAAATGCGATGATGCAAACAAACAGAACACACAATATCATTCGATTGTTAAGTGTAGCCTTACAAAACCTAAATTACTCATAGTACTAGTACCAAGTACCATGTTGAATAAAGCTAGAAATCAGTAACACTGCAGAAACCTCAAATAAGCTTTAACCAAAAAGAACAGTTGGAGCCTAAATAAAGTAGCACTGATGGTGTACTAACAGTAATAGTTAAGTGCACACAGGAAACAACTACTAGCATCATTATGTAACATAGAAAAGAGCACACAACATAGAAGAGAAGAACGTAGTAAAATAAATACCTTCCAGAAACGGATCAGGAACTATATCCCAGGATGGAGCAGGCTCGTCTTCTCCAACTTTCACAGGGGCAGGTTCTGAAAATCAAATTCAGAAAATGACATCTCAGGTTAGCAATGTCCTATTACAGAAAAAAATCAGAGCTAAAAGTTGGGGTCGAAGTAATAAGCTAATGACATGTTACTAGTCTTCTCATAACCTTTAATAAAAGAATGATTTGAATTTCTGCGCCTAATTGTTTCTACTATGCATTTGAATCTGACTGCGCATGCATGCTACAAAACTAATGCTAACCATTTAAAACTTAAGTGCCATAGATGTCCATCTTGGCCGATTCTTCCGCCCAAAGAGTGGACACGGGTTCATTTTGTTCAACAGGGTGATCTACTACTATACCATGTGTATCATGTATGCCTTCAAGCAGTTCAACGCTGCCACCTCTACAGGGATCGTCAATGGCAACAATTTTTACACACTTTCAGAACGGCCACTGAAGATACATTTCAGCCATTCTGTTAATCCCAGCCAGGCTAAAGTGTGACGAGCTTGCTTACACTATACGGTCAAATACGCATTATCACCAATTCACCATCATCTTCTCTATGCAGTGCCCTTGACAAACAGAAAATTTCACAAGAAAGCATAAAAATGTTCCCATGTGAACTGGGACTAAAAAACCATAAAATGTTCATCACATTTATTCATGATAAATATTAAAAGGAAATACCAAATAGCTTTATAAAAGTATTTGTCAAGAAAGGTAAGTTGACCAAAGGGGAATGAAAGTAAACAACTGCACTGGCCATCATCCTCTAGAATCCCTGTACCATTCTGTTGCTGTGGTTGACACTACTGGACAGTAAAAGATTTGCTCAAGGGAGAATATGTACAGACAGAGGACAATACAGCTAGTAGGGGGTACTACTGTAGTGAGCCAGCACAAGCGCGTCCCGTCAATCGTGTTCAGCTGCGCGCAGAAGAGGACGGAGAAGGCTATTTGGAGATCGACATGGACGCCGTCCCGTCAATCGTGTCCAGCTGCGCGCAGGAGAAGGCTATTTGGAGATCGACATGGGCGCCGCCCAGGACCAGCTTTCTCAAGATTTCATCTCCGGCCATGTTTCCCCAAGATTTCATCTCCGACCAAGATCCTACCGAATCCTAGCTACGAGACGGGAAGGATGAGAAGTAGGAGGGGGGCGTACCGGGGAGAACGTCGCCGACGGAGGAGAGATCCGGAGGCGGAGGGGAAGGCGCCTCGTCGCCGTCGCCGTCTTCGCGTCCGTTCGCTTGCGCTCTCTTGTGGCGTGGAAACTTTTCCAAGCAGGTTTGGTGACGATTATTTTTTCCAGACCGGTTTTTTTTTTAGGACCGGCTGAGTAGAAATGAACGACAAGACGAAAGAGGAGAACTATGATTCAAGCCACCATTCCTTTGACTCACTAGATGATTTCCCACACGTTGCTGTGGGACATGAATATGTAGGTTTATATTGCACTTAGGAGGAAGAAAATAAATAAAAAACTATGCAACAACAAATACACTGAAGTTATATAATCAACGTTTCTTCTAGATAACCTCAGAGTAAATCAGATCTTGTTTTTTTTTTGAAATAGGAGGTGCTAATATATTAAAGTAACAGGAGACGGGTACAATATGCATATGCATACAGGCCCCTAACAGAACTCGCCCTAAAAAACCTAATATTAGAGGATAAGGCATGCAACTTTACAAAGAACACCCCAGAACAAAATATAAAAAAGCAATCAGGTCCTGGGGCGGCGCCGTCGTCGCTCGCCGGCATCCTCGAAGCGTCGCTGCCAAGGAAAGGAGAGAAGGAGCTCGAACTCTTCCGTCCGGCGAGAACCCACCCCCACTGGCAACCTGCTCGCTTGTTAATTGGATGAATGGGGAAACATGAGCAATATAATTGAAATAGTATGAACGAGAAAATACTTGTTAATTGGATATCTTTGAAGCAAAGCACGAGAGATTCTAGAATCGTTAGCGTACCGAGGAGACAACAAGTTGAACTTGCAAATCATGGTGACAATACAGATGAGGCGGCGATTTACCTAGGCCCAAAAGGTTGGGCAGTGAAGCTCCAAATAAACATCGTTGTGGATCTAATAAAATAGACTGAAAATATTGTAATTAAGACATGTAGCAAATCAAATTAAAACCATCTATGAGAACCAACTTGGGGTTGGGTGGTTAGGAGGATGATTGTATCCCCAGCCCACCAGATCAGTCCAAACCCAGGGTTTGACATCTGCGTGTCTCATAAAGGCGGAATATTCATTCAGTGGGAGTGGGAGACGACTTCCCGTCGACAGCGAGACATCTGTGGTGACTTCGTCAATTCTAAGATCCAATATACCAGCTCATTCTTTTGGAGGGGTGAGTGTATGCACGTATATGTGAGCGTCTACGTTTGTACTATGTTTCTCAAAAAAAAAGCCATCTATATGCTAGAATGTTCATCCATGTGGTGTACCGATGGTAATTCTAATGGTATTGTGTCAACACAGATCCATAAAAAAGATAACTAACTTTCTTCAGTACATAGCAAACCTAAAGATAAACGTCGTCGACCCATTGTTGATGCTATATATGCTGGTGCAACATGCAATACAAAATACGGAAACAAATCAAACTGTTTCGCAGAGAAAAGAGAGGGCAACACGAAGAATACAAAACACATGGAACTAAATGAGATATTATTTTCTTTGACGTGATACCCTGGTTGAAGTCAAAAGAGAAGAAAAGAGTTGCTCTTTACTGAGTTACCTCCATGTAATCAGCGCATCAAGTTAGATTTGTGCAATCCAATAAACAAAAAAAGGAACTTGGGTTACCTTTTGATGGAGTGATGATGACAACATGGGCTTCCTCCATGCAATCAGCAGATCAAATTAGATCGATTCTTCAATATCTAGTACTATTTTTGCATAAAGAAATGGATATCTGGATGTACCTAGAACTTACATCGTGTTTACCTTGTAGTTGTTCCTAATCACGCCGATGCTACCGCAAGTTGGTGCTACTTTTGGCTGCAGCGCGCGCGGCCAATTCAGTAAACGGCGAGGGCATCCAATGCAAGAGAGCTGATCTGCCAGTTCACCACCAGAAAAATATGGACATACAGTATGAAAACATGGGCGTGAAAGAGAGGAGAGGAGAAGACACACAATCATTCATAATCCCTTTGTTAAGCGGCCGACTGATGCAATATATGGATGTTTGATCGGGTGGTGGAGGTAGGGAGGAATTAAACATGGGTCACCAGAAGTTTTTGAAGATGAAAGGAATAGACCTGGAGAGCTAATTGCTTGATGATCCGTTGAAGGTAAAAAAATAACATGGATAGCTCACCACCGGACATGCATGGGAACGTGATGGATCAAACGGCATGTGAACCGAATTAGAGATGACGTTATGTTGCTAAAAAAATGTAACGTGAAATGCTAAGCATGCAATTTGTTTATTGTGAGGTTGCTCCTTTGCTTAGTGGATAGCTTGCATGTGTAGAAGGGGTGGGATCGTTGAGGTGGTATAGTTGAAATAAGTTAGACCATCTCCACTCATTCCCAGTCATCCCCATAAAAGCCAGAAAAACCAAAATGGAGGACGCGCCCAATCGGTCCCCTAAAACCTCCCCAAATAACAAACTTTAGCCGGCGGTCCCAACCAAAATCCAGCCCATAGGAAGGCTGCTGGAGGCGCCGGCGTGCATGCAAATGATATTTTATTCTCTCTTCCTACATGGCTGGTCTACTGTAATATCCCAGGTTTAGAGGCAATAAAATGAGAGAACACCAAAGTGTGCATTGCATTCATGCATAGAAAATCCGGGGAATTTTCGCGCTTCAAATAAAACTTACCACGATGAATCGAAGTTTCACTTGACTTGCTCGGAATTGAAGTAGATCATCAAGTCAAGCGCTATAAACTTCATCGTGATCTTTGCTAAACCTTGTTTTGGGTAGAGATGATTTGATCTATGTATTAGATCAAATGGAATTAGATTTACACAACACTTAAAAGTTAGCAACTACCTTTGTGTGTAATTTAATTCACTTATAAATAAGGTAAACCATAGGGTCTAAAATGCATAAAAGCCACACATTCTTATTTAAATCCTAACTTATTAAATACATTGAATATCATAAAACTAAATCCGTTTACATTACGAATTATAGTCTAAACTATTTGTATAAAATTAACTATGAGTATTTTGAAACTCATATGATCATGCCTTGGTGAAATCAAATCCAACTATCCAAATTTGAGGAATAACCCTCAACTTTGACCTTTTCACCAATATTATAATATAAATCCAATCAAATATAATATAGTGACTCATCAACAATAATAAAACCATCCACAAGATATTTAGTAGCAAATGCCACTTGGCTATCCAAAATAAATCATATGAGGGGATAATGATCTTGCCACATGGGATGAAAATATCTACATGACTTGCATCCCAAGCTTTGCCACCTCATGCTCAAAGGATTGCTATGGATGAGGGCATGACAACCAAGCACCTTACTCATCAAACCAACACAAGAGTCACCACCTATGTGTCATGACACTAGAGCTTGCCCAAGCCTATAAATAGAGCCACACCCTTCCTCCATTTGGACACCTTGTACCATGCTACAAGGAAACCAAACACTTGAGACCTTCCATGTGAATTAGCTAGGATCAAGATGAAGAAGCTAGGAGGTGGAGGCATACCACAAGATGCAGGTTTATCAGATTTCCTGAAGAACAAGCTACATAAGATTTCAAGGTAGAATTCCTAGGCAAACCATCTATTTAGAGGATCATATCATCATCTCTTGAGTAGAACCTTAGGATATTCCAAGATATTGAGAAGTGAGAGAGGTTATAGATGCTAACCATATCCATGTCTATCCTAGAGAATATTAGAGTAGTATTAAATTCTACTTGTTCAAACCAACCTTTAATCTTGTAGATGAGAACCATGTACCATTAGTGAAACATAACCAAAGCTTATGCTCATATTTTAATCCTAGTTGTGTATCACATTGGTGATCACCACTTAAATCCTAAACTACATTTGAATTCCAACCCATGGATTAACTTGGATTATAATTAGAACCCTACCATGCCTCATGCCTAGTTAATACTTCAATTAGTGAAGCATCACCAAAACCCTAAACCTTTCACCTAGGAATCAGTTCACATAAAATATTAAACCCTACCTTTCCATCTTAGTAGACCAAATGAAGTAGTGTTCTATAAATTAAACCATCATTAGAAAATGCATTACTACTTATAAACATAGGATCCATCTTAATTAGTTCAAGCTAAAGTTTACTAAAACCAGATTAGTGATTATAGAACTTTCTTAACCATCTTCTTAAAACCTTAGGAATAATTCTCCACATAAAATCATGAACCAATTCCATTTCCTTTACCATTTGTTAAACCCCATAATTAAATTATATGTGAGTAATCACTATGAATAAGCACTAGCACAATAGAATATGTTCACCTTCACATGTTCTCAATTTCAAATCCTTTAAAACAGAATTGATTCCTAAATTTAAAAGGCAATTGAGATGAACCCTAAATCTATACCTATTTTAAATTTTGAGTTGTGTCTCATGAGAACATAAAATTAATCAATTATAAAATGGTTGTTTAAAAACAAAACAATACGAGTGAGAAACATTATCAAATTGTTTTGATACTCAAATAATTTAGAACCTGCAAAAGAAACCAGAAATCAATTTGAATTCAAATAGCAAATTCAAATCAGAATATAAAAACAGAAAATTGAAAAGAAAATAGAAAACAGAGAGAGGGGCTTACCAGGCTTACCTCTTCGTCGCAGCCCAGCACCGCACCCACCGAAGCAGGCCAACGCAGCCCGAACGCGGCCCAGCCCAAAGCCACATACCGATTCGATTGCTTTAAATTTCGTGCGAGAGGAAAAACGACGTCGTCGTCGTCTCCGAGCTCGAGAGCGCGGAGGCGCCGATGAGACGCTGTCTCCGACGAGGATAAGAACGCCGCCGGACGCTGCAGGCACACTCAAAGCTCTATCTAAATGATTCACGTCCGAGCTTATCCTGGAGGAAAAGATCTTCGTCAATAGGAACCCTCCAGACACCGACACCTCTCCGATCATGGCCGTCGCCGTGTCGTAGCCACAGTGCTTCCCCCGACCTATAAAAACTCGAGCAGAAGCTCCGTGAAGCCCTTGTTCATCATAGCCAATCCTTATCCTCCCTCGTTTCCTAATTCTTCCTCTAGCTGCAAGTCTCTGTCGCCGGCGACCTCCATGGCACCGTCGATTGAGAGCATCCCGGAGTTCATGGCGTAGCTCAATCGAAGCGCCTGATCGAGTATAGTCATCTGGAGGAGCAGAGCATCAAGGAGGGCCCGGTACAACGCCAATTTCAGATTTTCCCCTTGCGGCGGATCGCCGGAATCCGCGACGGTGAGCTCGTCTCCGGTCACCTCAAGCCTCACCGAGCCCACCGAGCATATTCGGGTGACTCTTGCGCATCTCAGGGACCATCTCGCTCGCTTAATCATCAACCGTAGCCCCGATTTGATATTTGGCCGACGTGCGCCGCCGCAGATGGTGCTCGCCGGAGCAACTCCGGTGACCATTTGGCGGAGGCACCACCACCGTTCGGTTCGGCGTTTAGTGTCTGCGTCGATTAGGCTTAGTCGCACGTCCGCGGGAACCCCTAGCGCCGCCGTCGTCGGGGGTCAGCTCGCCGGAGTTGAGCCCCGGGTCGGTCAAACATTTTGACTCGGTCTTGCTCACGTGGCTGCCACGCTGGACTTGGTCCCACTCGTCCGTCTCTCGGAGCTAGATAACCAACCGGTACATTTAGTGTTTTCGTTTTATTTCAAATTCCGATAAATTGCTGAGACTTTGCAAAATTCTAGAAAATTCATATCAACTCAGAAAATTTTGAATAATATATCAAAATGTTCACAAAAATAAACTCCATTCAAATAAAATATAAAATAAAAATGTGTGTCAAAATAAAAATTCACTTATTTTTAATTTTCTTAATTATGCCATTTCATTTATTTAAAATGCAAATATGAATTCAATAATTAGTGAAGTTTAAAAATTAAATTTTAACTATTCAGTAACTAAGTAAAATGTTAGGATTAAATTTTATTTACCATATTTACATTAACTTAATTATTAGTAGTAATTCATAAACCCTAATTTGCAATTTACTATTTTCTATTTTCTTTAAATAGTAATAATCAAGAAAATATTAAAAGCCAAAATTATTTTGATAACTCAAAATTTTATAACTTAAACATTCTTTAATTAACAAGTTAATTATTTTAAAACCTAATCACAAATTGTTAAACCCTAATTCTCAATTAAACCTAAATAAAAGTTACCCTAAATATTAATTCTTGTAAAAATTAATAAAATGTTAAACCATTATTAATTTTGTTTCAAAGTAATTAGTTACCACACCTTTATTGCCAATTATAATTTTAGGAGATGTACCATAATTTAGAAACCCTAGTTTCAATATTGAGTAAGACCTTGATCTCATTAATTCATGTGATCACCCTAAATTAGAAACAACTCCAAAACCCTAGTTATGTGTTACATGTGATCATGTGAATTTCACCTTACATAGAGAACCTTATTATGTGACCAACAAATACAAGTCAGGATCTACCAACATAGAGCCAATTCACATGAGTCATCATTTCATGTCTCTAATTCCAATTTAAAATCTATATGATCCACTAGTGCCACCTAAATATAAACCCTAGCTTGTTACCACATGTTAGCACCATTGATCATCAATCCATTATACCATACCATTAGGATCAACCTCAACCATTAAACCCTAGTAGAACTATAATGATGAACCCTAGTACCAACCTTGTGTAGCAATTCACATCACATGCTCCTATTCAACTAAACCCTACTTAGGAAATGATAAGTCACTTAACTTAGAACCATTAGAGATTATTTAGTAAAGCAATTGTGAAGCCATCGTAAACCCTAATAGCTAATTTATAGAACCATCTTAAATAACCATCCTTTGATATGATGCTTAGAAGAAACCATAGCAATAAAAACTGCCAATACTTGTTATATAGAAACCCATTCTATTTAAGAAACCAACTAGTTCCTATTAGTGAAACTAGATGAACCCAATAGTAAACCCTAGAAAGCCATAGCTCCTATGTATAGTAGATCATATTCATATTTAACCTGTTCTTCAAAAGTTATTCTTTTGAAGTACAAATGTTAATCAAACCTTAGAAGCCCTAATCCTTCTTTGAAATACTCATTAATTCTTAATTAACATGTTCTTCAAAAGTTATTCTTTTGAAGTATAGTATAAGTAATCATCAATCATGTTCTGCAGAATTTAAAATTAACAACTGTTCTTTACCTATTATTCCACCATTATTCCTTATGTGTATGATTGTTATGATGTCTTATATCACTTGATTATGATGCTAATATAACCAAACCCTAATAAGAACCTTGTTTGAGAACCATTCTAAAAGTGCAACACACCCTAAAGAAATCTGTACAACTCATCAATCTTAAATCATCGGGATTAGGTTACGCTCGGGACGATTGCATTTCATACTATGCATTATAGCATTATTGCCAGTTCTTTAAACATTGTCCTTACCGGACGATGATGGTATTTCAGCATTTGGAGTTCTCACGTATCGAAGCTTTTGCCTGCATAATCTTGCAGTCAAGAAAGGCAAGTTCATCGCTTGCTCATGTCATTTGATTATTTGTATCAAACTATATGCAAAGTACTATACTTATCACTCATGCATTGAAAAGCAAAGTATTATTTTACAATTATGAATATGACTATGTGGTGGGCAATGGAACCATGGTATGTGTTGATATGGTGGAGGTTCCATTGCAATGGGTTATATCACCCTAGGATTAATTACCAATGCCGTCCGGTGATTCTAGCGCCGTACAAACCGCGTTGACCATGAGATCTATAATGGCTCTGGGGAAGCCAGCCGTATCTTTTCCCTTCTGCACGCCAACGGATCGGAGAGACGGTGGGGTGCCGGAGGCACTGCCGCAATAGGTTGGGAAATCCTTTTAAATCCCCATCCATTGGTGATGTTAATCTCTTCCGATCTATGAAGGATTGTCCGGAGTACACCATGAGTAAAGCCGTATTATCGGGGGAAGTCTACTGGAGGTGTACGGGTCGGACAAAAGGGTGGGTTTGCAGTCGCGGAGAAGGCGGTGTGGGCTTGGATCTTACACCTGGCCTCACACCAAAGGAAGTGTGGACGGGAAAGCCGACGCCTGGTTGGCAACAAGGATAAGGTCTCTTATGGGAAAAGTAACGCACCTCTGCAGAGTGTATCAAATTGTGGCTGTCACTCCCTGTTCCGGGAAGGGAACTGCGAACGCGGCGGGAAAGGAACTCCACGAAGTTCTGGTCAACCTGTGAAGACTGACGGGCATAGTTTTCAGAATAAAATAAACCTTTTGAAGAAATGTTTACAAAAACTTGCATTGGCCTATGACTTTCTGGTCTATGGCTGTAGCTAGTGCATGATACACATATTTCCTAATATGAACTTGCTGAGTACGCTCGTACTCATTCTATCTCGTTTGAACCCCCTTCTTAGAGCAATGCACCGAAGGAGAAACTACCGTGGAACTCGAAGACAAAGGAGTCAACTGCAACAAGATGAAGAATCCAATCAACGTAGTCAATGGAGTCAACTCCTGCATCAGTTATTATGGAAACCTAGACTAGCAATAGAAGGGAATCTTTCCCTAATCCTAGCACCTAAGTAGCTAGATTTCTATAGCAAGCCAAGTAGCTCTTGAACTTGAGTTAGCAATAAGATAGATTACGAGTCGTTCTTCTGGAGCTTTATTTGAAGTTTTACCTCACTGTAAAGTAGGAGGTTGTGTGGATCTTATGTAAACTGTTCGTGTGTACTTCTATAGACATACCTTGGACTCGCATATGTTTCTGTTGTACCACTCTGAGAGATGTAATATGGGTGGAACGGTGTTTCACTTGTGTTATGTCAACGACTTGTGTACTACACCATGCAGTGGTACGCTGGGTCATCACAGCTGGTATCAGAGCAAATGCTTTGACCTTAGGATTAAAACCCTTTAAAGGAGACCTATAGGTTTGGTAGTGTCTATAGGAAGTGTTTTAACTAAACCAACTATTCTTTTGACTTGAGATGGGTATTCACTTGAGAATAATCCTGACACACTTGAGTCAATCTTTCTTATCTATCTTTCTTAAGTAAAGTTAGTTAGTTATCTTGCTTCATTCCAAATAACTAGAACACCATTGGAGCTTAAGATAATTGGTGGTAGTAGACCACAGTTGGTATACAATACATGGTAGTCCAAAGAGAGGATACAACCATAAGGAAGATATCCTATTGGAAGAAGTATACCAATGCAAGTTATGGTTAAGTAAGAGTCATTTAAAATGTCAAATGACTGATGTTAAGTAATGTAGATAAGTAATATGAGGTAGTATATGTCTATGATGAGTCAATCATAGGAGGTAAGGAAGAGTGATAGGAGTTATACAACTCTACTTTTCAATAATAAAGCTAGGTACTCATATATGATTCACTTGAGAATCATGGTATGATGGAGTAGAACATCATCAGTACGATAACAAAAGAATGATAAGGAGTAGGATTTAGGGAAGAGTTCGAAAGCTTAGGCCTTAAAATCCTAATAACTGTACCAAGTATGTTAGAACCATAGTCCTTAAGTTAAAGAAGGCTTATTTAGAGCATATCACATAGAGAAATCCTAGAGTTATAGGTGGTATATTCTAAACAATCATGTGTTTAGAGTAGACATATTAGAAATAATTGTATTATAGGAGGTAGTCTTCAATAGCACATATAGGGTATACTATTTTGTTAGTACTTCCAAAGAAAACTAGGTTAACTTCAACTATCCCAAGCCATTTTGTTTCAAGTTTGTCTCATTGCAAATGTGCAATTAAGATAAATGTTGAGACAAATAGTAGAAATTCACGTATAAGTGCTAAGTATCACAACCTAAGCCTATCTTATGTGGTGTTATATATTGCACATCTGATCCTGATGTTTAGGGATGTCTTACCCAACTATTATATTCAGGCATAGAAGGATGTGTATTATAAACACAAAGCTGAATCTTCTTGGATTTTATTGGATTTTCATTGTTTGACTAGATCCATACATGAAGTTTGACTTTGATATGCAAATGCATGTTGCAATATCAAGCTCTTACTTGATGTTATAGGTCTAGAGGGTAAAGGTATTCGTGTGAGGAAGTGACGAATTCTGAAGATTTTGAAGACAAGATGAAGGTTCACTAGAAGAAGGAAGTAAAATTGTGGGAAGCAACCACAACAATCTGAAGGAAGGACCAATCAAAACTCACTTTTATCCTCAATCAAGGAGTACTTCAACATGGAAGTATCATGAAAGTGAGAAAAATAGTGAATATGGAGTAGTAGAAGTGGAGCCATATTCACTATGGAAGAAGGGAATGCAAGTGAAGTCACTTATAATACTATTTTCATAGTGTCAATAAGTGGTTATCTTGCAAAACAAACCCTAGAAGAAGGAAAATAGACAAGTGAAGTCATAGCTGGTATAATAAGACCATAGCTGATATAGGATAACCATGAAGAAAAAGAATGTAAAGTAAGGTATATCTTAACTAAAACTATGTAAGTAGCCACAGCTGGTAAGTAGATATTGACTAGAACCATAAAATAGCCACAGCTGCTATCCAATAAGCCACATCTGGTACTAGGTAGTCTGCAGCTGGTACCAGATAGCTCACAGCCTGAACATTTCTTTACCTAAAAGAAAGGGGGATTCCGCAGCTAGTATTTCATAGCTGGTATCTCGTGGTTAGTAAATATTTAGTCGGAGGATTCATAATGGATACCCACAACTGTGTGGATACACCAGAAAGAATTCTTGATGAGACTCTAGAAAAGTACAAACTACAAGCTAGACCAAGATCAATCTTCTAACCTTGGAGTTTAATGATTAGAAGAAAGGAAGTTTGAAGATCATTAGTAAACTCCAAGGGGGAGAGGAAGGCTGAAGGAGAAGTATTTAAATATGATTTGGATTATGATGGACCAAGAAGAAGGTCTGAACTGAGAGGAAGTCCGATCTTATTTTTATAAGGTTGTTGGGAAGTACCCATATAAAAGTACTCTCAGGAGGTTGTCAGACCAGAAGCCGAGGTTCATATCTCGAAGAAGTAAGAGTTAGACCCTAACTTGAGTGGGTAATTGTTGATTACTCGAAACCAAGAGAACTCAAGTAAGTTTAATACTGATGAAGTTGGATGAAGAAGATATCGGAGGACAATCAAAGCCTAAGAAGATACAAAAGATCGAAGGAGTTTGACTATACCAAAACTAATGATTATTAGAAAGATTCCTTTCATGGAACCTAAAGAAACCAAAAGGAAGATAACTAGCTTATAAACTAGAAGCCATGATTGGATGGACTAAATGAGTCTAATCCATTCGTAGGACTAAACAACCAGGACCATGCCTATTGTAAATACCTTACCAAGTACCATTACTTTCGTTATGGTAGTAAGGGAAAACAATACCCTACTTTAAATGAATCCTTTAGAATTGAGGTTTGAACATCGCAGCTGGTACACCATAGTGCCATATTACATCGCAGCTGGATTACCGCAGCTGGTAGAACCAAGTTTTAAGTACCTAAATAGGAAGATGTCACCATAGCCATTAGTAAAGTCCATTAACTCAATAAGATGTCCTAATCCAAGAATCTTTGGAGAGTAAGCCTATAAGCTTAGAGTGTTGGAAGAAACCATAGAATTGAAGAGAATATCAGTGCCAGTCATCAGAAGTCTCCAGGAAGGATCTGGACAAGGGATATATTCCACTATATCTAGTGGGATCACCATGGAGTTGAAGGATGGTGATCTGTTCAAGACATTTCAACATTCCGAAACATGAGGGCGTTCGAACTTCGGGACGAAGTTCGGTTTAAGGGGAGAGGCTGTAATATCCCGGGTTTAGAGGCAATAAAATGAGAGAACACCAAAGTGTGCATTGCATTCATGCATAGAAAATCCGGGGAATTTTCGCGCTTCAAATAAAACTTACCACAAGAATCGAAGTTTCACTTGACTTGCTCGGAATTGAAGTAGATCATCAAGTCAAGCGCTATAAACTTCACTGTGATCTTTGCTAAACCTTGTTTTGGGTAGAGATGATTTGATCTATGTATTAGATCAAATGGAATTAGATTTACACAACACTTAAAAGTTAGCAACTACCTTTGTGTGTAATTTAATT
The DNA here is from genome assembly GCF_022539505.1 of Lolium rigidum. Lineage (NCBI taxonomy): Eukaryota > Viridiplantae > Streptophyta > Magnoliopsida > Poales > Poaceae > Lolium > Lolium rigidum. The sequence goes on from NC_061511.1 coordinate 255,784,499, forward strand.
CACTTATAAATAAGGTAAACCATAGGGTCTAAAATGCATAAAAGCCACACATTCTTATTTAAATCCTAACTTATTAAATACATTGAATATCATAAAACTAAATCCGTTTACATTACGAATTATAGTCTAAACTATTTGTATAAAATTAACTATGAGTATTTTGAAACTCATATGATCATGCCTTGGTGAAATCAAATCCAACTATCCAAATTTGAGGAATAACCCTCAACTTTGACCTTTTCACCAATATTATAATATAAATCCAATCAAATATAATATAGTGACTCATCAACAATAATAAAACCATCCACAAGATATTTAGTAGCAAATGCCACTTGGCTATCCAAAATAAATCATATGAGGGGATAATGATCTTGCCACATGGGATGAAAATATCTACATGACTTGCATCCCAAGCTTTGCCACCTCATGCTCAAAGGATTGCTATGGATGAGGGCATGACAACCAAGCACCTTACTCATCAAACCAACACAAGAGTCACCACCTATGTGTCATGACACTAGAGCTTGCCCAAGCCTATAAATAGAGCCACACCCTTCCTCCATTTGGACACCTTGTACCATGCTACAAGGAAACCAAACACTTGAGACCTTCCATGTGAATTAGCTAGGATCAAGATGAAGAAGCTAGGAGGTGGAGGCATACCACAAGATGCAGGTTTATCAGATTTCCTGAAGAACAAGCTACATAAGATTTCAAGGTAGAATTCCTAGGCAAACCATCTATTTAGAGGATCATATCATCATCTCTTGAGTAGAACCTTAGGATATTCCAAGATATTGAGAAGTGAGAGAGGTTATAGATGCTAACCATATCCATGTCTATCCTAGAGAATATTAGAGTAGTATTAAATTCTACTTGTTCAAACCAACCTTTAATCTTGTAGATGAGAACCATGTACCATTAGTGAAACATAACCAAAGCTTATGCTCATATTTTAATCCTAGTTGTGTATCACATTGGTGATCACCACTTAAATCCTAAACTACATTTGAATTCCAACCCATGGATTAACTTGGATTATAATTAGAACCCTACCATGCCTCATGCCTAGTTAATACTTCAATTAGTGAAGCATCACCAAAACCCTAAACCTTTCACCTAGGAATCAGTTCACATAAAATATTAAACCCTACCTTTCCATCTTAGTAGACCAAATGAAGTAGTGTTCTATAAATTAAACCATCATTAGAAAATGCATTACTACTTATAAACATAGGATCCATCTTAATTAGTTCAAGCTAAAGTTTACTAAAACCAGATTAGTGATTATAGAACTTTCTTAACCATCTTCTTAAAACCTTAGGAATAATTCTCCACATAAAATCATGAACCAATTCCATTTCCTTTACCATTTGTTAAACCCCATAATTAAATTATATGTGAGTAATCACTATGAATAAGCACTAGCACAATAGAATATGTTCACCTTCACATGTTCTCAATTTCAAATCCTTTAAAACAGAATTGATTCCTAAATTTAAAAGGCAATTGAGATGAACCCTAAATCTATACCTATTTTAAATTTTGAGTTGTGTCTCATGAGAACATAAAATTAATCAATTATAAAATGGTTGTTTAAAAACAAAACAATACAGTGAGAAACATTATCAAATTGTTTTGATACTCAAATAATTTAGAACCTGCAAAAGAAACCAGAAATCAATTTGAATTCAAATAGCAAATTCAAATCAGAATATAAAAACAGAAAATTGAAAAGAAAATAGAAAACAGAGAGAGGGGCTTACCAGGCTTACCTCTTCGTCGCAGCCCAGCACCGCACCCACCGAAGCAGGCCAACGCAGCCCAAACGCGGCCCAGCCCAAAGCCACATACCGATTCGATTGCTTTAAATTTCGTGCGAGAGGAAAAACGACGTCGTCGTCGTCTCCGAGCTCGACAGCGCGGAGGCGCCAGTAGACGCTGTCTCCGACGAGGATAAGAACGCCGCCGGACGCTGCAGGCACACTCAAAGCTCTATCTAAATGATTCACGTCCGAGCTTATCCTGGAGGAAAAGATCTTCGTCAATAGGAACCCTCCAGACACCGACACCTCTCCGATCATGGCCGTCGCCGTGTCGTAGCCACAGTGCTTCCCCCGACCTATAAAAACTCGAGCAGAAGCTCCGTGAAGCCCTTGTTCATCATAGCCAATCCTTATCCTCCCTCGTTTCCTAATTCTTCCTCTAGCAGCAAGTCTCTGTCGCCGGCGACCTCCATGGCACCGTCGATTGAGAGCATCCCGGAGTTCATGGCGTAGCTCAATCGAAGCGCCTGATCGAGTATAGTCATCTGGAGGAGCAGAGCATCAAGGAGGGCCCGGTACAACGCCAATTTCAGATTTTCCCCTTGCAGCAGATCGCCGGAATCCGCGACGGTGAGCTCGTCTCCGGTCACCTCAAGCCTCACCGAGCCCACCAGCATATTCAGGTGACTCTTGCGCATCTCAGGGACCATCTCGCTCGCTTAATCATCAACCGTAGCCCCGATTTGATATTTGGCCGACGTGCGCCGCCGCAGATGGTGCTCGCCGGAGCAACTCCGGTGACCATTTGGCGGAGGCACCACCACCGTTCGGTTCGGCGTTTAGTGCTGCGTCGATTAGGCTTAGTCGCACGTCCGCGGGAACCCCTAGCGCCGCCGTCGTCGGGGGTCAGCTCGCCGGAGTTGAGCCCCGGGTCAGTCAAACATTTTGACTCGGTCTTGCTCACGTGGCTGCCACGCTGGACTTGGTCCCACTCGTCTGTCTCTGGAGCTAGATAACCAACCGGTACATTTAGTGTTTTCGTTTTATTTCAAATTCCAGTAAATTGCTGAGACTTTGCAAAATTCTAGAAAATTCATATCAACTCAGAAAATTTTGAATAATATATCAAAATGTTCACAAAAATAAACTCCATTCAAATAAAATATAAAATAAAAATGTGTGTCAAAATAAAAATTCACTTATTTTTAATTTTCTTAATTATGCCATTTCATTTATTTAAAATGCAAATATGAATTCAATAATTAGTGAAGTTTAAAAATTAAATTTTAACTATTCAGTAACTAAGTAAAATGTTAGGATTAAATTTTATTTACCATATTTACATTAACTTAATTATTAGTAGTAATTCATAAACCCTAATTTGCAATTTACTATTTTCTATTTTCTTTAAATAGTAATAATCAAGAAAATATTAAAAGCCAAAATTATTTTGATAACTCAAAATTTTATAACTTAAACATTCTTTAATTAACAAGTTAATTATTTTAAAACCTAATCACAAATTGTTAAACCCTAATTCTCAATTAAACCTAAATAAAAGTTACCCTAAATATTAATTCTTGTAAAAATTAATAAAATGTTAAACCATTATTAATTTTGTTTCAAAGTAATTAGTTACCACACCTTTATTGCCAATTATAATTTTAGGAGATGTACCATAATTTAGAAACCCTAGTTTCAATATTGAGTAAGACCTTGATCTCATTAATTCATGTGATCACCCTAAATTAGAAACAACTCCAAAACCCTAGTTATGTGTTACATGTGATCATGTGAATTTCACCTTACATAGAGAACCTTATTATGTGACCAACAAATACAAGTCGGGATCTACCAACATAGAGCCAATTCACATGAGTCATCATTTCATGTCTCTAATTCCAATTTAAAATCTATATGATCCACTAGTGCCACCTAAATATAAACCCTAGCTTGTTACCACATGTTAGCACCATTGATCATCAATCCATTATACCATACCATTAGGATCAACCTCAACCATTAAACCCTAGTAGAACTATAATGATGAACCCTAGTACCAACCTTGTGTAGCAATTCACATCACATGCTCCTATTCAACTAAACCCTACTTAGGAAATGATAAGTCACTTAACTTAGAACCATTAGAGATTATTTAGTAAAGCAATTGTGAAGCCATCGTAAACCCTAATAGCTAATTTATAGAACCATCTTAAATAACCATCCTTTGATATGATGCTTAGAAGAAACCATAGCAATAAACCTGCCAATACTTGTTATATAGAAACCCATTCTATTTAAGAAACCAACTAGTTCCTATTAGTGAAACTAGATGAACCCAATAGTAAACCCTAGAAAGCCATAGCTCCTATGTATAGTAGATCATATTCATATTTAACCTGTTCTTCAAAAGTTATTCTTTTGAAGTACAAATGTTAATCAAACCTTAGAAGCCCTAATCCTTCTTTGAAATACTCATTAATTCTTAATTAACATGTTCTTCAAAAGTTATTCTTTTGAAGTATAGTATAAGTAATCATCAATCATGTTCTGCAGAATTTAAAATTAACAACTTGTTCTTTACCTATTATTCCACCATTATTCCTTATGTGTATGATTGTTATGATGTCTTATATCACTTGATTATGATGCTAATATAACCAAACCCTAATAAGAACCTTGTTTGAGAACCATTCTAAAAGTGCAACACACCCTAAAGAAATCTGTACAACTCATCAATCTTAAATCATCGGGATTAGGTTACGCTCGGGACGATTGCATTTCATACTATGCATTATAGCATTATTGCCAGTTCTTTAAACATTGTCCTTACCGGACGATGATGGTATTTCAGCATTTGGAGTTCTCACGTATCGAAGCTTTTGCTCGCATAATCTTGCGATCAAGAAAGGCAAGTTCATCGCTTGCTCATGTCATTTGATTATTTGTATCAAACTATATGCAAAGTACTATACTTATCACTCATGCATTGAAAAGCAAAGTATTATTTTACAATTATGAATATGACTATGTGGTGGGCAATGGAACCATGGTATGTGTTGATATGGTGGAGGTTCCATTGCAATGGGTTATATCACCCTAGGATTAATTACCAATGCCGTCCGAGTGATTCTAGCGCCGTACAAACCGCGTTGACCATGAGATCTATAATGGCTCTGGGGAAGCCAGCCGTATCTTTTCCCTTCGCACGCCAACGGATCGGAGAGACGGTGGGGTGCTCGGAGGCACTGCCGCAATAGGTTGGGAAATCCTTTTAAATCCCCATCCATTGGTGATGTTAATCTCTTCCGATCTATGAAGGATTGTCCGGAGTACACCATGAGTAAAGCCGTATTATCGGGGGAAGTCTACTGGAGGTGTACGGGTCGGACAAAAGGGTGGGTTTGCAGTCGCGGAGAAGGCGGTGTGGGCTTGGATCTTACACCTGGCCTCACACCAAAGGAAGTGTGGACGGGAAAGCCGACGCCTGGTTGGCAACAAGGATAAGGTCTCTTATGGGAAAAGTAACGCACCTCTGCAGAGTGTATCAAATTGTGGCTGTCACTCCCTGTTCCGGGAAGGGAACTGCGAACGCGGCAGGAAAGGAACTCCACGAAGTTCTGGTCAACTCTGTGAAGACCGACGGGCATAGTTTTCGGAATAAAATAAACCTTTTGAAGAAATGTTTACAAAAACTTGCATTGGCCTATGACTTTCCGGTCTATGGCTGTAGCTAGTGCATGATACACATATTTCCTAATATGAACTTGCCGAGTACGCTCGTACTCATTCTATCTCGTTTGAACCCCCTTCTTAGAGCAATGCACCGAAGGAGAAACTACCGTGGAACTCGAAGACAAAGGAGTCAACTGCAACAAGATGAAGAATCCAATCAACGTAGTCAATGGAGTCAACTCCTGCATCGGTTATTATGGAAACCTAGACTAGCAATAGAAGGGAATCTTTCCCTAATCCTAGCACCTAAGTAGCTAGATTTCTATAGCAAGCCAAGTAGCTCTTGAACTTGAGTTAGCAATAAGATAGATTACGAGTCGTTCTTCCGGAGCTTTATTTGAAGTTTTACCTCACTCGTAAAGTAGGAGGTTGTGTGGATCTTATGTAAACTGTTCGTGTGTACTTCTATAGACATACCTTGGACTCGCATATGTTTCTGTTGTACCACTCTGAGAGATGTAATATGGGTGGAACGGTGTTTCACTTGTGTTATGTCAACGACTTGTGTACTACACCATGCAGTGGTACGCTGGGTCATCACATCTACATGCAGCCTCACATGCATGAATCTTTTCTCTCGCTTCTCACATGCACATGGAAGCAAATGGGGGCTAGGACCGAAAGATTAAATAGGCCCCAAAGGCCATTAGCCGAATGTGAAATGAGAGGCATCGAGTGAAGATGCTCTTAGTGAAGATGAACTTCTTAGTTATATAGCTATAGATGGAGTCTCAAGCCCTACTGCTGGCAGCTGCGGTGGCTTTACTCTGAATCGGGGATGATGCTCCTTCTTTACATACAAGAAAGCTCTTGCTTTGGCGACTTCAAAAGGAAGCCCTTCTTTTCATCAGGTCCCTGACGACAAATGGTAGCTTTCGAAGCGTTGCACTTTTAATCTTTTTGCAGTTTCTTAGGTATACTTACCAGGTCTTGTAATTCCTGCTGTAAACTGCATTTTTTTTTTGACAAGACGTAAACTGCATATATGAGTTGATGAATTTGGCATTTCCGGCGCCGCGTCAGTTCCCATTCGAGAGACTACCCCCTGGTGACGTATTCCAAGCATCGCATAACCATCAGATGGTACATATGCGGCTGAGATAAACCAGCACCCCCGCTGCCCGCCGTGTGTCAAGATCGTGGCCGTCGCGACTCGCGCCGCCCGCCTTTCTTCAGTCCTCCTCCGCCCCGTCGTCTCCGCCCCACCTCGCCGATCCCAGCCGCCGCCATGGCGGTGCGCGCGACGGTCTCCCGCTTCCCCGTGACGCAGGACGCGCTGGACGCGTGCGGGGTCCAGTGGGGCATCTCCGTCACGCCCTTCGCCGCCGCCGACGAGCGCGGCCAGCCGCCCGCCGCCGCCGACCGCGGCGACCGCCTCCCGCGCTGCGAGCGCTGCTGGGCCTACTTCAACACCTACTGCGACGTCGAGCGCTGGGGCTGGGCCTGCGCGCTCTGCGGCACCCTCAACGGCTTCGACGACGACGCCGCGCGCCGCTACCAGCGCGCGGAGGAGCGCCCCGAGCTCAGCGCCTCCTTCGTCGACTTCGAGATCCCAGGTGCGTACTGCCGCCCGCCCGCCCGCCTCCCTGCTCCTGCTGCTGTCGTCTTGCGGTTTCCAGTTGGTTTCCCATGGATGGCCTTGCTTGCTTGGTGGTACAATTCTTCTGACCCCTGGATTGGATTGGGCTTGTGCAGTGGACGAGGTGGATGGCCTGCCGGCGCGGCCTGTCTATGTGGCGGCGGTGGATCTTGCCTGTAAGTCCAATTATCTTGCTTAACGCCTCGCGATCATGAAATTCTGTACTACTGGTGGAAGTTAATTTTGCATGTGAATTAGTAGTACATTTCTCATGATGTTTATACCCAAGTAATAAGCCACCTAGAAAAGAGAAGCATATTAAACGAGAATAGTTAGAGTGAATGCATATAGCTCAGATTCTTGTTGAGTTGTTGCTCTATATGATCAAATTGCCATCATGCTGCAATCAAATTCAGTTGGATCATCAAACAGTCTCCCCGAGGTTATGGTATGATTACTCTACATGATTATTGCTAGAATTGATTGTTGCCCTGTTTCACCGTCCTCAGGTTCTGAAGAGTTCCTGGAACTCATCAAGAGTGCGCTTCTGGCAGCCCTAGAAGGTTAGCATGTTTAACTTGCTGAATTTTGGGTTCTCAGGTCATTTTGTGCTGTTGGGTTGTCATGTTTCCATTTGTCCTTAATTGGGTTTCTCCATGCAACAGCTCTGATTCCAGGCTCCCTTTTCGGGCTTATGACATTCAGCCACAAGATTGGCTTGTATGATGTACAAGGTCCAATTCCTGTTGTGAAGAATGTGTTCATCCCTCCAGACTCAGAAGAAGATGGACCGCCTGTTGCCCTTGAAGATGCCATGCCCCTACTTTCGTTTTTGGCCCCTGTATGTTACATAACTATGATACTGAACCTATTCCACTGGCTTCAGGTTCTGAAGAGTTCCTGGAACTCATCAAGAGCTATAGCAAGTTTTACAGGTTGGTTTAGTCAATCTCAGGATTAACGTTTGATTGTGAGCAGGTCGATACATGCAAGGAACGAATTGCCGCTGCCCTGGAGACATTACGACCTACATCTTCGTGGGAGAGAGGCGCTGCTTCCGGGCAGGAAGCAGATACTGTTTTGCTTGGTGGGCGAGGTTTCGGAACAGCCATGTCTTCTCTAATTGACTACCTAAGTTCAGAGTATGGTTCTACTTTTGCTTTGGGTAAGTTAACACATCCCTTTCTGCGATTTTTAAATTGCTTCTTGTAATGTAAACAATTATGTTTCTTAAGATAATTGTATTTTGCAAAGAGTTTTCTACTTTCTGTTTTCATGCCTAACTACCGATTGTTTCTTGTTAATTTAACAACAGCTAGGGTATTTGCTTTTCTGTCTGGTGCTCCTGATTATGGAGACGGTCAACTAGATACTAGGAGATATGGCGAGCAATATGCTAGCAGAGGGGAAGATGCTGACCTTGCGTTGCTCCCTGAGCAGATACCTTTCTATAAAGATCTAGTAAGCTTCTGTTGATTTTGTAGAGAAAAATAAGTTACGTTTCCTTTACTCTGTCTACCCTGTAGTGAGCTTCGTGAAATTTTGAAACAGGCAGCTGTTGCTGTTCAAGCAGGAGTATGTGTAGACATATTTGCTGTAACTGATGAATATACTGATTTGGCTTCGTTGAAGTTTTTAAGTATCGAAAGTGGTGGCTCGTTATTTCTCTATGCAAATGCCGATGATTCAACACTTCCTCAGGACATGTGAGCTTGATCTTATGACTGCCCTCGTATTTTATTTTGGAAATTCTATCTGCCTAGGTTTCTGATAAAATGCGAATGGGGTTTTCCTCAATACCTTGCATTTCTCTCTGAACAGATATCGCCTGTTGAGTCGACCCTATGCATTTGGTTGTGTTCTAAGGCTTAGAACATCTTCTGATTTTGAACCTGGCCGCTCTGTAAGCAATCAAGCCACCTATTTTCACATTATCTGTCGGATTAAACCAGTGTATATCACTGCAAAGTTTTATAAAGCCACCTTAGGTGCCACTGACTTGTTTGGTGTGGACCCATATGTCATTGATGCAATGAGTGGTATAACGGTTACTGAAATTTGATGTGTTAGACAAGGATTTGACCCTTAACTATCCATCCTTTTGCAGTATGGTCATTTCTTTCCTGATCCGCAATATGAAAATGTGCAACATATTATCTGCTGTGATTCTTTTGCTACTTATGCCTATGACTTCAACTTTACCCATGCCGATGGCTTCTCCAGGTATTTTACTTTATTTTCACCATTAGACGTAGGTTGCTGTTAAATAATGAGTATCTGGAATTTAAATGCATGCCAATGAACTGCCGTCTACAATATCTGATATGCCTAATGATGTGGGCCCTGCTGTTCTCTGCGATATGATATGTTAAGTTTTTTTTGCATAAATTAGACTAATTCAGCATGTGTCCTGCTGTTATATTTGAGAGAAAATCCCACAATCAAATCCTTTTTGTTGCAATATTTTTTTGTAATCAAGGTAGACACTGACACAGGGTAAGTGCAAAGAATCAAATTTTTGTCCAACTCGTTGTTCAAACTTCATTTCATATCAGCCATATGAAGTGGTGTGGTATTTCAAATCATTAAGATATCCTACATAGATGGGTAACTCTACATACGCTATAAGCGGCTAATAATTTTCCGTACATGATCATATCGAGCTTCTAAAGAGAGCTTGCGCAATAAAAGCATAATTCATTTTCACTATTTGAAGAAACCTAGTTTTTGGTGGATCTTGTTAATCTAATATGCACGTGTGATACCCTTCACCAAAGGTCAGGTAATGTGATTTTCAATATTTTCAGGCACACAGAACCTGCTGTTGTACAAATTGCGTTTCAGTACAGTGTTGTTGAGCCTGTGGAGGAGGCATCAGGGAATGACCCACAGTCATATCCAAGGTACAAGACATGCGAGTTATTTAAGTTTCCAGAGATCCATCGTACTTTTCAAGCTTTAACTAGCTTTCGGACGCCTTGCCTCTTGTGATAATTGTATGTTTTGGGTTGTCTGAACTAATGCTTCTGCTTACATTGAGTAGTACACCAGAGTCTTGTTAGCATCTATTTTCATTCCATCTTTAATTATTCACTTTGTTTTGGTACTTTTGTTGTTTGCAATCCTACATCTCCACAGCTACAAGTTTTTTCTGAAGAGAAGGTTGAGAATAAGAACATTGCAGTATCGACCGGCTAAGGATATCAATGAGATGTATGACAGTGTTGATCCAGAGGCTGTCCTACATATCCTTGTTCATAAGGTAATCATATGTACTCCCTCCTTTCACTATTACAAGATGTTTTAGGTTTTTTTCGAAAATGCATGTATCTAGACATGTTTCAGTGCATAGGCTGATTAGGTTCACTCATTTCCGTCCATATCTATTCCACACTGAAATATCTAAAACATCCTATAATAGTGAACGGAGGGAGTAGTTTTTTAATCATGCACATAGCTTTCTCTGAAGATATTCAGCAGGTTGAGATAGGAAAGATAATTGTATAATAAATTTTGGAGGTGATTATTGCAAGAAATATCGATAAGATTAGAAATGGTCTGCCCAAGATCATGGAGTTAATTCTGTATGGATTTCAACCAACGAGCATTCTTCTAGCTGATCTGGCCTTTTTTGAGAAAGATGCTTCGCCTTTTCATTAGTGCACGCCCTGGGAAATTACTGTTTTTCCTTATTTAGTTTTAAGGTGCATACAGTACTATTTTTTGTCATCTTAATTTGACTCTCTTCTTGAACACTGCCATCAGGTTATTTTAGTTTCATTGGAAAATGGGGTTAGAGAAGGCAGACATTCAGTGCATGATTGGCTGGCTATCCTTATAACCCGGTACAATGATGTGTTGAGATCTGATGCACGAACTCCAGAATCACACATTGATATAGACTTCTCACAATTCCCACAGCTGCAAATGTTGCCTCAGTTTGTGTTTGCAATGTTGAGGAGCCCCCTTCTTCGCTTGCATGAAGAAGGCATCCACCCAGATTACAGGATATATCTGCAATGTCTTTTCAGGTATTCTATGTTTTTTTTTTTGTAGTGCTTGCAAGTCTTGGATAATGTCCAAAAACTTCTCTTGTGGTGATAGTTACTACAGCAATTTTTTGTTGTTGTTCCTGTGGTGATATCTCGTGCTTTCTTGTGAATTTAATTTCTCACTTGTGAGTTTATAATTCTCCTTTGAACTGTTCTCGCAGTGCACTGGAGCCATCTTCTCTAGCAAAAGCTATATATCCAGTTTTAACTTCATACTCCTCACCTAACAAGCAAGCATTCCCACGGCACACTTTGAGCCGTGCTGCTCTAACGATGAGTGAGAGCCCGATATTTCTTCTGGATGCATTTACCAACCTTGTCGTTTATTATTCATCCGCCGCTGATCCTTCACTTCCTTTTCCTCCACCCCATGACTGTAAGTATACCACACTCTTACAGTTTCTGGGGCATTTTTCTTAGTTGCATGTTTGTCTCAGCTGCTTATGTTCTTGGGCACTTAATACATATCCTGCAGGTCTGTTGAGAACAACGATTAATGCGCTGAAGCAGGACAGGTGTTTAACACCAAAACTGACATTTGTCCGTGGAGGAGAAGATGATTCATCATTGTTTGAGAACTATCTTATTGAAGAGCAAGATGTTGATGGTTCAGGGTTTACAACTGGTAAAGGGTTCATATCGTTCCGTGAGAGTATAAGGAATGAAGTAGCCGAAATCCTCAAGGAAGAAAGTGGCAGCTAGCCCCTGACCGCTTTGTGTCAATAGCTCTTGTTTTGACCTTACGGCGTAGACTGTAACTATTACTTAGCTGAAAATGAGAGATATAGCCATGGAGTAATAAAGAAGGGAGCTGTGTTCCGATCTTACAAGTAGTTGCTTGTGTCTAGGAATGATCTGTCAGAGAAGAACTTTTATGTTTGTGTATTCCCGTACATCTGGCACCGGTTAGTTTTCAGCCTGTGATGTTAGTAGCAAAGATGATGATGAAACACATGAATTTTACAGTAATACAAATATTCAATATACTGCTGGTGCTTGCCCAAGATTGATCTCATCTATCTGTAGTAGTGCCTTCATCTTGGGTGTGTTTGGTTGCTCGCACGGGTTTTTCGGTTTTGGCCTGCCAGTTCCCGCTTGAGTGAAAACCGAGCCTAGACATGTTTGTGCATTTAGTTTGGTTGGTCACAATGTGTTTTCGTGCAGTTTGGGCCTAATCTTTGTTTGCCCGCACCAGTGACTTAGCTGGGTGCTCTAGGAAAATTAAGGTGTTTGGTTATACGCAGCAAAATCTTTCTTATGGTTACCACTTCAAATTTGGTGATGTTACCTCCTCATAGCTGACAACACCTCACAGTTTACAGCACACACAAGTCGCACATATAACACAATAAGACATGCACCTAGACATGTAACAACAGATTAGTAAGCAGGTTTTACACACATGCAATCAGGGGTTCACATAAACTCCCCGATCAAAAGCCACCAGAGGCATTCCATGCCCATGAAACAACAATGGTTAAACCCCAGATCAAAAGGCAGCACACATGCTTGAAGGTTCATCAGTTCATCATGCTAAACTACTAGTAGATACAGACAGAGAGACATAAACAAGCAGGTTGTCGAGTAGCCATGGTTAGGGTAGGTGGCAGTGGAGCCGTCAGATTTGTAGATCATCACCGTCAGGCCGAAGGCCTTGATGTTGAACTGCAACGTGTCGTTATACTTGAAGATCATACTTGTGGACGATCTCCGGCGAGTTCCTCCCTAACACCATCTAGCTGCCGTAACATGCGACCTCCACCCACCCGTCACACCAGCGGCAGGCGGACACCGGCACACGCTGTGGGGCAGAGGGATCTTGATCCACTCTCTCAGGCCTAGCTGGAACGCTAGTGAAACGATGAACATGTGGAAGTCTTTCACGTCCCGTTGGACGTAGCACTGGCGAGGAATGAGGGGCATGTGCAAGTGCACGAGCTTGGGTTGGTGGCCATGGGCGTGCGGTGGCACCACAGCTGTCTGTACCCTGCACCAACGGCTTCAGCGCCTTGGTCCAAAGCTATTGCCACATTGTTTGCTCAAGGACTTCACTTACTAGGGAAAATAGAATAAATAAATAAATAATGCGCGGTTCAAGGGGAGATTGTCCTGGTACCGAGGTGGAAGATGCTAGCCCTTCCCCCACCGTGTCGCACTCTGACTTAACCACCTTGTTAGTACATAGACGAAGACGTAAGAAAAAGGGTTTACAATATAAAGGTAGTGGTGAACAAGATAATGGCACAAAACAACAAGATCATGGCACAGACCTACAAGATCATTGCTCCGACGAACATGATCATGGCAGTGACGAACAAGATGTACATGTACAACAATATATGCAACAAAACAAAAATGCGCTGCAATTGATCATGCACACACACATGAACAGAGATCATGCATAATCCGTGTATTTCCCAATTTGGAGGGTGCACAGATCTGACATGTAGACATTGGAGCCCAAATTAAAAAAAAGCAATCCAACTCTAATCTACTAGAATCTCCATCCATTCTACATTGAATGTAATAAACTAGCAATGTGAACCCCGCTTGCTTGCCGGAGTTGCAGAATCAACCGCTGGTAACCGCCTTAAAAAAACCAAACCTCTTTTCGAATCTATAGGATGGAAGACCTACCGTGAAGAAATCGGGGGGGGGGGAGTCACAGACGATGACCTGGATCTACCGATGAAGTTCCCCGACTCCGACTCTAGGACAAAATCCACCATGACATAGTTGCAGCCGCGGGCGGAATTTCCCATGGCGGAGGTGGAGGAACGCCGACCATGGAGGGCAACGTGTGCAGAGGAGGTGAGCGAATGGGGGTTTGTGTGGTGAGGACAGTGGAGTGGAGAGTTTAGGGGAAACGACTCGTATTCTCTCGCACTTGGTAGAGGATAGAGGATAGATACAACCGCGAAGAAGAAAAAGCACGCCCCAGCATCGCTCTGACCTAGATCAACACGTGTGACCAGTTCGCCCCCTCGCCCCGCTTACCTCCTCAGGAGCCCCTCCACCCTTTGCCGCCATCCGAGGTCATCGACGGCGTCTCTCGCGCCGCGGGAGCTGAACTCGCATCTGGATGCGACCGCGGGCTGTGAGCGGTGGTGGAGGGCGATGTGACGCAGCAGCCGTGGTGGTGCCCAATCAGCTATGCTGCCGACGGTGCTGCAGCTCGGGACCGATCTCGGCCAGAGATAGCTCGCTCTGCGGCTGCCCGGTTGGTGCATCATGTTGTTCTTGCTGCTGCTGCCATGCTCCTGTGCGTCAAGACACACAACTTTCATTTATATCATTTTTTTTTCATTTCAGGTAATCTTGAGAATGCTCCTTTGTAAGTCAAAAATGGTTATCAACACATATATTGATCGATCTCCGAGCCTCCTACTAGTATAATTGGCTATCAAGTCTGATCATGTCATGTCTTGACATGGTGGGCATGGCCGTGTCCACAATAAGGAATGATAAACTGCCTTTCCAAGTGCGCCACACCCGTTTTCTCTGTCACCGCTGGAATTTATTCATGATTAACGAGTGCTAACAAGTTGCAAAACTAGAAGGCCTCATAAGTTTATTCTGTCCGATAACCAAATGAAAAGGAGTTATACCAAGTTCACTAACCTAGATGCGAAAACTTATCCTAGTCGATCTAAGTAACAACACTCTCACCGGTAAAATACCGGTATTTAAACCCGTTGTAAATGTTTCCATCGATGCAAACATGTTTGAGTCAACTTCCTCATGGCGCGGGCGGATCAAAGCGGAGGAATGTTATGATCATTGCTTCTATTTGTTTCTCAATACCCCTTATTTGCATTTGCATTGGGATTTTTATATCTATAAAATGAAGGAAAAACCAAAGGTGGAGTACAAGCTAATAGAACGTAACGTTAGGTAGCTGCCGTTTGCAGAAAAAAGCAGCTATCACTGGAAGAGGTTCTAAGAGCTACCGAGAACTTCTGCCCTAACCGTATCGTAGGTAAAGGGGGATATGGGGGGGGGGGGGAGTAAAATGGATATTTGTTTCCATTAAGAGTCATGTTGGCACCAATGGAGTCAAGGGACAGAAGGAGTTTCTCGTTTAGATCGACGTTCTAGCCAAATTCCAGCATCGCAATATTCTTAACTTACTAGGCGGCTGCATTGAAGGTTCATTACGAGTTCATGAGTAAGAGACCTTTGTAGTGGCGGAGCTAGCCTAGGATATACCGGGGATAAAACTGAAAATATGTATCTTGGTAGGGGGGGGGGGGGCAACGCCCCCCTAGAGTTGGAAAAAATTCTTATTCCCAATTATCTCTTTAATATTGTTGCACCACATTGCATTATGTAAAAGTCCCATTCCTTTGTTCTATTTAGGTGTTGAACTTTTGTTAATGTAGTTCACATTGTGTGTTTACAGATCTTGGAATGGTAAGTTTAAAAGATCACATATACGCCTTTGGTGTGATACTGCTGTAATTAATTTCTGGAAAGAATGTCACAGCCAAATCATTTCCTGAATACGGATTAGGACCAACAAGCTTATTCAAAATGGAGGCACAAAGACTACTCAACAAGTTCAAGTAATCACACCAGTCTAATGGCCTTGCTCCCGAACAGACAACCCAACCACCACGAGCATGTCTACCCTTTTTCCGATGATTTTAAATTTGTATGCATGAATGCATGAGTAACCATGATACACAATACCACAGACTCAACAATCTAAAAATAGATGCATCACCATATAGATCAAACAAAGATAACCGGAAAATATAATGCAATATGTTAAATTTAGAGCAACGTTCTCTAGTTGGATGAGATTATGTGTTGATCCATTAGTCATGTCAGTACCATGGTCTTCTTAGTAGTTCTTATTCATTGTCTTACCCGAGCTTGGTCATGTTGGCCATGATAGCCTCAACGGGAATTATCAGGCTTGAGGGTGATTCAGCTACAATTCAAGGTATGAGAAAAAGCAATTCTGCTCTCACATTCCAAGTCCTAATGGGCTGAATAATTGCGAGAAATTTACGAACATTTGGTATGATGCTTCGTGTTCGTTCCCCATCTATATTAACTCACAACAAGTGAAAGTGCATGGAGCCCCTATCTGTGGTTTTGGTAATTAATGACAATCTCTATGGACTAATGTTTGCATTGAGTTATATTTGTAGGTGTTGTTCATAGGCAATGCTTGAACCATTTGTTGGCTTCAAGGTTGCAATAAGAAGAAATTAATGAAGGATATCAAGTGTCAAGTATGTCTTGAAGATGAAGATGAAGTGAGCCCTCAAGTTACTTCAAGACATCAACATAATGAAGTGCAAGTTCAAGATGAGCCAACTCGAAGAGATCATAAGCTTGAAGCTTGCCATGAAGAAATGTTTGAACCATATGTTGGCTTCAAGGTTGCAAGATGAAGAAATTGATGAAGGATATCAAGTGTCAAGTATGTCTTAAAGAAGAAGATGAAGTGAGCCCTCAAGTTACTTCAAGACATCAACATGATGAAGAATGAAGAAATGAAGTGCAAGTTCAAGTTCAAGATGAGCCATCTCGAAGAGATCCTTTGCTTGAGTCTTGCCATCCAAATGAAGAAGATCAAGTCTCAAGTATGTCTTGAAGATGAAGATGAAGTGAGCTCTCAAGGTTAACTTCAAGACATCAACGAAATGAAGTGCAAGTTCAAGATGAGCCATCTCGAAGAGATCCTTTGCTTGAGTCTTGCCATCCTTATGGTGATCATGGATATGTGAAGATGCGTCGAAGAAGAAGCTCTCCCATGGTGGATTATGGGGGAGCAATCCACAAGACTTCGTCAAGCAAGCACAATCAAGAAAGGCGTTCCATCTTGTTGAGGTCAATATCATCGTCATCGAGCTCAAGTGGAATGCGCAAGTATAAGGTTTGCTCTTGATAGGGTTTCTTTCTCACCGGTCTCATAGTGTAGTTGGAGACCGGTTTATAGTTTAGTTGCCGTACTATCAAGAGGGCTCTCGAGTGAGTAACTCGATCGTATCGTTCGGAGAGAGCTCAAACTTTTGCATCCTTGCATCATCTTTCTTGGTTGTTATTTGGACCTTATCCATGTGATGTTTTAGAGCTTGTGCTTATTCTCATGACAAGCTCTAGTTCATCGAAAACGGATTTCGCATAGATCACTTGTTGCGTTTTCGAGTTTGGTTCATCATCTTTCTTGGTTTTATTTGGATCTTATCCATGTGATGTTTTAGAGCTTGTGCTTATTCTCATGATAAGCTCTATTTCATCGAGAATGATTTTTGCATGGGCAACTTGTTGCATTTTCGAGATTGGAGGTTTTACCGGTATGTCTTTTTTAGATAGGTCAAACCTTTCATCATTTGTTTCTATCCTCCCTTGTTGGACTATGATGTTTTCCTGCATGATCTTGTAGAGCTTGTTCCTAGCCTCAAAACAAGCCCAAGATCATCAAAATCGGAGTCCGGATGCTAAAGTTATGCCCGTTTTAGTTTTGGTGTTTCTGCAGTTTTCACGGAGGCGGATAATCCGGCCCGAATGCCAATTCCGGGCAAATATCCGGCCAAATATCCGGCCCGAGTCCAGGGGCGATTTCGGGGGGCGGATAATCCGGCCCGGGGGCGGATTTTCCGGCCTGGGAGGTCCCAAACGGTCATATTTCGTTGGGAGGGGGTATATAAGACCCCCTTCTTCCTCCTTGGGCTGGTTGGTTCACTCTCTCTCTCTCCCCTCCATTGTTGTCCTTCAAAGCTTGCCCTAGTTCTTGATTCCTCCCATGATTCTTGCATATTCTTGAGGGAAAAGAGAGAGGAGATCTGTAGGAGAACGTTGCATAGAAAATAAAAAATTTCCTACCGCGAACACGCAATCCAAGCCAAGATGCAATCTAGAAGATGGTAGCAACGAGGGGGTATCGAGTCTCACCCTTGAAGAGATTCCAAAGCCTACAAGATGAGGCTCTTGTTGCTGCGGTAGACGTTCACTTGCCGCTTGCAAAAGCGCGTAGAAGATCTTGATCACGATCGCTTCCGGCGCCACGAACGGGCAGCACCTCCGTACTCGGTCACACGTTCGGTTGTTGATGAAGACGACGTCCACCTCCCCGTTCCAGCGGGCAGCGGAAGTAGTAGCTCCTCTTGAATCCGACGGCACGACGGCGTGGTGTCGGTGGTGGTGGAGAAATCCGGCGGAGCTTCGCTTAAGCGTGCGGGATGTGGTGGAGGAGAGAGACCGCTAGGGTTTGGGGAGAGAGGGGAGGCTAGGGCGCCGGCCAAGGGCAGCCCTAGGTGGTGCGGCCAAGTGTGGGCAGCCCCTCCCTCTCCTCCTCATTATATAGGTGGAAATCCCCAAGTGTTGGTATCCAAGTCTTCGAATAAGACCCCAACAATGAAACCTCCCATATGTAGGAAACCTACCCAAGGTGGGAATCCCACTTGGGGTGGGATTCCCCCTTCCATGAGGGGGTTGGCCGGTCACCCTAGGGGAGTCCACCTTGGACTCCTCCCCTTTAGGGTTGGCTGGCCATGCAAGGTGGAGTCCCTCCGGGACTCTACTTTCCATGGTGATTTCTTCCGGACTTTTCTAGAACCTTCTAGAACCTGCCATAAATGCACCAGATCATTTCCAAACTTGGAATATGACTTCCTATATATGAATCTTATTCTCCGGAACTCCTCGTGATGTCCGGGATCTCATCCGGGACTCCGAACAAATATTCGAACTCCATTCCATATTCAAGTTCTACCATTTCAACATCCAACTTTAAGTGTGTCACCCTACGGTTCGTGAACTATGCGGACATGGTTGAGTACTCACTCCGACCAATAACCAATAGCGGGATCCGGAGATCCATAATGGCTCCCACATATTCAACGATGACTTCGGTGATCGAATGAACCATTCACATACGATACCAATTCCCTTTGTCACGCGATATTTTTACTTGTCCGATGTTTGATCATCGGTATCACTCTATACCTTGTTCAACCTCGTCTCCTGACAAGTACTCTTTACTCGTACCGTGGTATGTGGTCTCTTATGAACTTATTCATATGCTTGCAAGACATTAGACGCCATTCCACCGAGAGGGCCCCGACTATATCTATCCGTCATCGGGATGGACAAATCCCACTCGTTGATCCATATGCCTCAACTCATACTTTCCGGATACTTAATCCCACCTTTATAACCACCCATTTACGCGAGTGGCGTTTGATGTAATCAAAGTACCTTTCCGGTATAAGTGATTTACATGATCTCATGGTCATAAGGACTAGGTAACTATGTATCGAAAGCTTATAGCAAATAACTTAATGACGAGATCTTATGCTACGTTTAATTGGGTGTGTCCATTACATCATTCATATAATGATATAACCTTGTTATTAATAACATCCAATGTTCATGATTATGAAACTAATCATCCATTAATCAACAAGCTAGTTTAAGAGGCATACTAGGGACTTCTTGTTGTCTACATATCACACATGTACTAATGTTTCGGTTAATACAATTATAGCATGATATATAAACATTTATCATAAACATAAAGATATAAATAATAACCACTTTATTATTGCCTCTAGGGCATATCTCCTTCAGTCTCCCACTTGCACTAGAGTCAGTAATCTAGTTTACATGTAAAGATATAACACCTTGGCCTTCTGGTGCTTTATCATGTTTTGCTCACGTGAGAGGTTTTAGTCAACGGATCTGACACGTTCAGAAACGTATGTATTTTGTAATTCATTTGCGTCTCAACGCATCACTCATTTCCAAATGAGTCGGCATTAAATATGTTTGGTCTTCTGGTGGAACCTTAATTCCGCTGTCTGAAATATGTCACTAATATTGTCACACACAATATAGCTTCAAAGTTCTGACTTTGTTGGAACTACACCAAGTTCTCAAAGAACCTCTTGACTTTAACATCCTTTGTCATTGTCAAAATAATGACATACTCTGCCTTCTTTTGTAGAATCCGTCACAATATTTAGAACTCTTCTAAATCTAGCATAGACAACTTCTAGCTCATTGTGCTACCTTTTAAAAACAACACTTAGTCTAATTTGAGATTGAAATTTTATTTTTATATGTGACAAAACAAATATCGGTGTAATCACCTTACATCGATTTGTTTGTCATTTCTCCATACAAAAATATATATATATCCTTGGTTCTTCTAAAGTACTCAAGGATACTCTTACTGTCGTCCAATGATCATCTCATGAATCATTCTGTTATATGCTCATAACATTTTAGAGCACAAGATATCTGATTTTGTACATATTATCCGTGATCTAAAATCACTCATGTGTTTTTACTCATTGAGTGTCAGACATACTCAAGTCTTGTTAAAAACTTCACATGACAAGAACATCTTCTTAATATTTCTATATTGAACTACTTCAATATCCATTCTATGTACTTTGACTTAAACTTATTATGTGTTTCAATCTATCTTCATAGATCTTGACACTAAATATGTTTCGAGTCCATATCCTTTCATTGAAATTAATTTCTCAATGAAACCTTTTAATCAAGTATATAATTACATCATTTATAACCAACTATATGTCATCTACATAAAGTATTATAAATATGTCTCAGCGCTCCCACTTAATTTTTTGCAAATGCAAGCCTCTTCATCGTCTCTGATGAAAAAACTCTTTGACTATTTCATCTGGTGAAGATTCCAACTCCGCGATACTCACTTCATCCAATTGAAGTTTGTATACCTATCTAGTATTCCATGGATCAGCAAAACTCTTGGTTGTATCTTGTATACACCTTTAGTACACACTTCTGATAAGTAATGTATTTTGCCATCCTACTAACATATCTCATAAAAGAAATATGTAGTGATTTACTAGAATAATCCACATAGACTATAAGCATTGCTATGGAAGATCTAATCTTATCATAGTCAACTCTTTGAACTTTGTCGTAAACAACTTTTCGACAAGTCAAGCTTCTTCAAGGATATTCCATCCAAGTCCATCAATTTTATAGATCCATTTACTTTCAAAAAGTATTCATCTATCTTGGATTTCATGGCGTATAGCCATTTTAACGGAGTCAGGGCCCATCATAACTTCTTTGTTTGTAGTTGGTTTATCATTATTCAAAATCAATCCTTTGTTCACAAATCATTTATTTGATCACAAAGTAAACCATACCTACAAGGTTCAATATGTATTTCGATCTCCATGGCTAAAACACTTTGTAGTCATGGGAGCCATGATCGCCGTGGCCGCTTCCGAAACAAATTCCGATGCTGCGCTACTCTGATCATTATGCTCAGGTTCATAAACCTTATCAAATTATATTGTCCTCCCACTCAAATACTTCACTAGAAACAATTTCTCGGAAATAAGAAACATTGACAAACACTTTTGTCTTTGTCTCGTGGGAAGAATTCCCAATTAAATCTCCGGGATAACCAACAAAGACATTCATCCGATTTTGGTTGTAAACTCTTAGACCAAAATTTAAAGAAAGACTATTAGGGTTTATACCCATACCACAACTCGTATGGTGTCATTTCAACGGATCATGATGATGCTCTATTCGGTGTAAAAGCGGTAGTCACTAAAGCATAATCCACAAAAATATAATGGCGTCATAATATTTTATCTCATCATTAATCCAACAAGGTTTGGATACATATCTCGGATACTATATCATCATTATGATACTCCAAGAAATGTGAGTTGTAGAACAATTCCATAACTCTCTTAGATGTTCGCTAAAACTCGTAATTCAAATATTTCTACCATGATCCAATCATAGATATTTGACTTTTCTATTACGATGATTTCCACTTCATGCTGAAACTTATTTGAATCCATTCAAATGTTTCAAACTTCTTCCTTATTGAATATATCCACATATATATACTCAATTCATTGTTGAAAGTTTTCATGAAATAGAAGAATCTCCCGCACACAACTATGCCCAGTGAACCACATACATCATCATGTATTTTTCCACTAAGTTAGTTGCCCGTTCAACTTTTGGCCTATGAACGGTATTTTAATCATTCTCTTTAGAAAAGATTTGCAAGCGTCAAATGATTCAAAAATCAAGTGACTCCAAAAATCCATTTGCATGGAGTTTCTTCATGCGTTCCTTTCCAACATGACCTAAATGGCGGTTCCACAAATAAGTGGAATTCAAATCATTTGCCTTATGGCATTTTAGCGTCAGTGTTATGTATGTGTGTTTCACCATTAAGATTTATAATAACTTATCCATCGTACATGTAGTAATGTCATAATTTAAACAACTCATTGTTTTCATTTGACCAGAGCAAAATAACAATTATTAAGTTCTTTATTATAAATTCTAAGGGCTAGATAGAATGCCAACGATGAACATAATAACACTTTATTTTTGTTCCGAGCGTGCATTCCTATCATATTCCTTGTCGATCACTTAGGCCATTGAATTCTTGTATTGCGTTGTTTTTGTATGACACTTCATACCAACCAATATAGTACTAATACCCAAGAATTTCATAGTGTGACCTAACTAGGAATACAATCATAACATGTATATTATTTATATACACCGAGCTAGACTTTCTAGTCTTTTCTTTCTTTCTCGCCAAAATATCTTTTGCGGCTTCTCTTTTAGCTTTCCTCATTATTCGTAAAAACACTTCAACATTAATAACTTCTAGGTTTGTTGGTCTGATACCAATAACCTTGAGGTTCTTATTTTGAAGTTGATCATCATATGACAAGTGTTCCGGATTTCACTATTAGTAACCTTGTAATATAATGAACAATTTCACTCATAATTTTATCCATCATATCATGACAACTTTCCGAGACCATGTCTGTACATGCTAGGCTCGTAAAGTTTTAACCTTGGTATTTGCATGTGCAAATCTAGCTTGCACCCGTTGTATGCACACGTAGAATCTATCACACCCGATCATCACGTGATGCTTCGAAACGACGAGTCTTAGCAACGGTGCATATTAAGGATGGTCACTTCATGGATATGCGAATATCGTTAGTGCCCCAATAGTTGGAGGATTGTGACGCCTTGCGTCTTCAACCTTCGTACATTCCCATAAAATTTATGAGTTCATGTAGTCTCACCAAATTATATTCTATCATCTTGCAATAAGGTCTTAGATATCACATATATCTCATACCTTGATTATTTCTGAAAACTAAATTTTCAGCTCCTTATTTTTCAAACAGATTTGAACTTCAAGTTTCACGGAGACAAGATAACTTTAGGTACTAATTGAAACCATAGCTCTTTGAATCAACAATGTGAGGTTTACTAAAAGTTTGCAATAGGACTTAATTAATTCTTGATTCTTTAACAATACGGTACCAATCCGTAAAGTTTCTTGTCGGATTTTAACGAGTATTTCTATCTCAATTACAAGACTAGCGCATGGTAGAAAACGGATGCCAATACTACAAAATTAATTCAAAATACTACTCGGACTATGTTTATGATAATTAGTTCATGTTTTAATCTAATTACTAATGAACTCCCACTTAATACAACATCCCTCATAGTTGTTAAGTGGTACACGATCCAAATCCACTACACCAAAACCGATCATCACGTGAGATGATGTAGCTTCAATGGTGAACATCAACATGTTGATCATATCATCCATATGACTCGTGTTCAACCTTTCGGTTTCGTTGTCCCGAGGCCATGTCTCGTACATGCTAGGCTCGTCAAGCAAACCCAAGTATTCCGCGTGTGTAACATGGCTTACACCCGTTGTATGTGAACGTTGAGTCTATCACATCCGATCATCACGAGATGCTTCGAAACGATGAACTGTACAACGGTGCATACTAGGGGAGAACACTTTATTATCTTGATATTAATGTGAGGGATCATCTTATAATGCTACCGTCGCGATCTAAGCAAAATAAGATGCATAAAAGGATTAACATCACATGCAGTTCATATGTGATATGATATGGCCCTTTTGTCTTTGCGCCTTCGATCTTCATCTCTAAAGCACGGACATGATCTCCATCATCAACGGGCATGATCTCCATCATCGTCGGTGTAGCGTCAAGGTTCATGGCGCCGTCTTCATGGTTGTTCACCTCATGTAGCAACTATTACAACTACTTTGAAAAATTACTCAACATGAAATTAAAGACAACCATAAGGCTCCTGCCGGTTGCCACAATACAATAATGATCATCTCATACATATTCATCATCACATTATGGCCATATCACATCACCAAACCCTGCAAAAACAAGTTAGACGTCTCTAATTTGGTTTGCATATTTTACGTGGTTTAGGGTTTTCGAGTAAGATCTAATCTACCTACGAACATGAACCACAACGGTGATACTAGTGTTGTCAATAGAAGAGTAAGTTGAATCTTCACTATAGTAGGAGAGACAGACACCCGCAAAGCCTCTTATGCAATACAAGTTGCATGTCGAACGAGGAACAAGTCTCATGAACGCGGTCATGTAAAGTTAGTCCGGGCCGCTTCATCCCACTATGCCACAAAGATACAAAGTACTCAAACTAAAGATAACAAGAGCATCAACGCCCACAAAACCATTGTGTTCTACTCGTGCAACCATCTATGCATAGACACGGCTCTGATACCACTGTAGGAGAACGTTGCATAGAAAATAAAAATTTTCCTACCGCGAACACGCAATCCAAGCCAAGATGCAATCTAGAAGATGGTAGCAACGAGGGGGTATCGAGTCTCACCCTTGAAGAGATTCCAAAGCCTACAAGATGAGGCTCTTGTTGCTGCGGTAGACATTCACTTGCCGCTTGCAAAAGCGCGTAGAAGATCTTGATCACGATCGCTTCCGGCGCCACGAACGGGCAGCACCTCCGTACTCGGTCACACGTTCGGTTGTTGATGAAGACGACGTCCACCTCCCCGTTCCGGCGGGCAGCGGAAGTAGTAGCTCCTCTTGAATCCGACGAGCACGACGGCGTGGTGTCGGTGGTGGTGGAGAAATCCGGCGGAGCTTCGCTTAAGCGTGCGGGATGTGGTGGAGGAGAGAGACCGCTAGGGTTTGGGGAGAGAGGGGAGGCTAGGGCGCCGGCCAAGGGCAGCCCTAGGTGGTGCGGCCAAGTGTGGGCAGCCCCTCCCTCTCCTCCTCATTATATAGGTGGAAATCCCCAAGTGTTGGTATCCAAGTCTTCGAATAAGACCCCAACAATGAAACCTCCCATATGTAGGGAAACCTACCCAAGGTGGGAATCCCACTTGGGGTGGGATTCCCCCCTTCCATGAGGGGGGTTGGCCGGTCACCCTAGGGGAGTCCACCTTGGACTCCTCCCCTTTAGGGTTGGCTGGCCATGCAAGGTGGAGTCCCTCCGGGACTCTACTTTCCATGGTGATTTCTTCCGGACTTTTCTAGAACCTTCTAGAACCTCGCCATAAATGCACCGGATCATTTCCAAACTTGGAATATGACTTCCTATATATGAATCTTATTCTCCGGACCATTCTGGAACTCCTCGTGATGTCCGGGATCTCATCCGGGACTCCGAACAAATATTCGAACTCCATTCCATATTCAAGTTCTACCATTTCAACATCCAACTTTAAGTGTGTCACCCTACGGTTCGTGAACTATGCGGACATGGTTGAGTACTCACTCCGACCAATAACCAATAGCGGGATCTCGGAGATCCATAATGGCTCCCACATATTCAACGATGACTTCGAGTGATCGAATGAACCATTCACATACGATACCAATTCCCTTTGTCACGCGATATTTTTACTTGTCCGATGTTTGATCATCGGTATCACTCTATACCTTGTTCAACCTCGTCTCCCGACAAGTACTCTTTACTCGTACCGTGGTATGTGGTCTCTTATGAACTTATTCATATGCTTGCAAGACATTAGACGACATTCCACCGAGAGGGCCCGAGTATATCTATCCGTCATCGGGATGGACAAATCCCACTGTTGATCCATATGCCTCAACTCATACTTTCCGGATACTTAATCCCACCTTTATAACCACCCATTTACGCAGTGGCGTTTGATGTAATCAAAGTACCTTTCCAAGTATAAGTGATTTACATGATCTCATGGTCATAAGGACTAGGTAACTATGTATCGAAAGCTTATAGCAAATAACTTAATGACGAGATCTTATGCTACGTTTAATTGGGTGTGTCCATTACATCATTCATATAATGATATAACCTTGTTATTAATAACATCCAATGTTCATGATTATGAAACTAATCATCCATTAATCAACAAGCTAGTTTAAGAGGCATACTAGGGACTTCTTGTTGTCTACATATCACACATGTACTAATGTTTCGGTTAATACAATTATAGCATGATATATAAACATTTATCATAAACATAAAGATATAAATAATAACCACTTTATTATTGCCTCTAGGGCATATCTCCTTCAAGATCTAGATCTACATCTTCACCAATCAAATCCCTCTCTTTGCGAGGGGAACCCACTAGATCTTGATCTTGGAGGATTTTGTGTTCTCCTCTTTGTTCTTCCTCTCTTATTCCCCCAATAGCTTTTGTAGCTTTGTTGAAATTTGAGAGAGAAGGATTTGAGCATCTTTGTGGTGTTCTTGCCATTGCATTTGGTGCATAGGTTTGGGTTCTCCACGGTGATTCATGGTGGTGAAAGCAAGAAGGTTGTTACTCTTGGGTTCTTGGAACCCTAGACGGATTCTAGGCCTTTGTGGCGGTTTGTTGGGAGCCTCCAATTAAGTTGTGGATGTGTGCCCCAATCTTTGTGTAAGGCCCGGTTTCCGCCTCGAAGGAAATCCCTTAGTGGAACCGTGATCTAGGCCTTTGTGGCGAGGGTCACCGGAGATTTAGGTGAGGCGCCTTCGTGGCGTTCGGTGTGTGGTGTGAGTACCGCATCTTGGGGTGAGGCCTTTGTGGCGTTGGTGTGCATCGAGCAACCACACCTCAAGGTGAGCCTCTTGTGGCATTCGGGAGCACTAAGCAACCGCACCTCTCCACCGGAGATTAGCACTCGCAAGAGTGTGAACTCCGGGATAAATCATCGTCTCCCGCGTGCCTCGGTTATCTCTATACCCGAGCTCTTTACTTATGCACTTTACCTTCCGATAGCCATCGTGCTTGAAGTTATATATATCTTGCTATCACATACTTGCTTGTATTGCTTAGCTTAAGTTGTTGGTGCACATAGGTGAACCTTTGCTTAGAATAAGTTGTTGGTGCACATAGGTGAACCATAGTATATAGGCTTTGGGCTTGACAAAGTAAACGCTAGTTTTATTCCGCATTTGTTAAGCCCATCTTGTAAAAGTTTTAAACCGCCTATTCACCCCCCCTCTAGGCGACATCCGTGTCCTTTCAACAAGAAACCGACATAAAAACATATTATATAAGTCATTACAATGTAAAAAAAACACCAAAATTATGTATTTTATGTCGTATTTTTATACATCATGTAAAAAAACATTTTTTGTCCTTTTTTCTTATGTTCTACTTGACATGTGAAGCAAGATAAAATTTACCTGATGTAAAATTATTTACGGTTGTAAAGATAGAGGGTGGGTGTACAATAACTATTATGCACCCTGGGGGTCAAATAGCGCGGCTCTCTCTCTCTATATATATATGTTCTCGTGCAAACCTAGAATTCATTATTAATTTCTAAAGTTCCCGACACTTACTATTCATGGCTAGATTTTTTCTCCTTTGTATCAGTATGAATTAAGTTTCTCACTACTGAGTTTATAATTCTCCTGCTGGAATTTTTGGGCATTTGGCCTTTGGCCCATGGCCCATTATCAAATTCTGAAACTCACATGGCCCATTCCAAAAATCAGTGGCAGCACTAGTGGGGGCTAAAGTTTAGTCCCACATTGCTAGTTGGGAGAGAGTTAGAGTGGTATATAAGGTAGGCTGTTCTAATCCTAGTAAGTGAGTGAGAAGAGAGAGAGCCCTCACACACTCCTCCTCCTCCGCCGCCCGCCTCGCCTCGCCACGCCTCGCCTCGCCTCGTCACGACACATCACGACGCACCGCAGGTTGCGGGAATCTCGCCGAGCCGAGCTTATCTTTTTGCTGTTTGGGAAATTAATTGTGTAATCAATTTTGAGTCATTAACGGACGCGTTACTCAGCCGTTTTGCCTTCCGGTTTTTCTCGATCGTGGCTGTGCTGACTCGGACGTGGGCTGCGTCCCACGACCTTCCCGAACCTCACTACATAAGACCTTGCTCAACCCTAGCCGCCACTACTAGACGCATACGCGACTACCTGTTTCCAGTTCATTGCGCCGCCGCCTTCGTCTTCCTCATCCTGTCCGTCGGCGTGCACCAACTGCCGGGACAGTAGGCCTCCGGAACCCTGCCTCTCGTGAACCTGTACGGGTGAGGGGCAATCAGGTTTTGGGGAGCGCTCCGGCGCGACTGCGGCATCACGACGTCGTCATCAGACGACGAGTTCCTCCATACGGACAACTTCTTCCCGGACCTCAGCGACTTCTTCGGCAACCTCAACATGGGCGACAACGACGCTGCTGCGAAGTATGTGATCTTGTCGTTTCTCTTTCAGTTTCTGTTAGAGTTTCTTCTTCTAGTTTTTATGGTAGATGCGATCGGTTTGTCTTGTTTAGATGTGATCTGTTCATCTACCTTACTAGTCTGCGCGATTATTTTATTTGTTATTTTCGTAGTTATGATTTATCAGTTACTTGTACGGATTATTTCATATGGATATTTGCTTATATATTCATCAATCCAAAAACCTGATTATAGGCAAATCAATTCAAGCAGCATTGCTGCCGCTACTCGACCCCCCCTCTTTGATGGTATGCATTACAAGAGGTGGCGCACAAAGGCAGTTCTATGGTTTACAAACCTAGGCTATTTTAGCGCCACAGATGCTAGACCTGAGGGGCCTCTCTCTGCGAGAGGAGCGAGGAAAAGTTTGAGAAGGTCGACGCCATGTTTAAGGCGGCCTTGTTCAGCATTCTTGGGGACAACATTGTTGACCCGTACATGGCTTTCGACCATGGTAAAGATGCGTGGGATGCGCTCGAGGCCAAATTTGGGGTCTCGGACGCTGGCACTGAATTGTATATCATGGAGCAATACTATGACTACATGACACTGATGAGCGCTCCGTGGTTGAGCAGGCTCATGAGATTCAGTCCCTTGCCAAAGAACTCGAGCAGTTTAAGTGTACCTTACCAGACAAATTTGTGGCCGGTGGCATTATTGCCAAGCTTCCTCCCTCGTGGAGGAACTTTGCTACTTCTCTGAAACATAAGAGACAACAGTTTTCCGTTTCAGATCTCATTGGCTCGCTTCATGTGGAAGAGAAGGCGAGAGAAAAGGACACACACGCTCGTAGTTTGAGGGAGGTTCTAGTGCCAATGTGGTACAGAAGGAGAACTTCTAATCTCACAAGTCTAAGAATAAGAACAATGGAAAAGGCAAGTTTGACGTGAAGAACAAAGCCTCCAACTCAACCAACTTCAAGAGGAAGACTCCTTATAAGAAGAAAGGGAACTGCCATGTTTGTGGCGCTCCTGGACATTGGGCTCCTGATTGCCCAGAACGCCATGATCGGCGTGAGAACAGCGGCAAGTCCGCAAATGTTGTTATTGGCGTTGATACTGAGATGAAGGACGTTGGGTACGATATTTCTCCTACTGTCCTTTCAGTATGTAATTGTCCTGATTGGTGGATAGACACCGGAGCTAATACACATGTATGTTCTGATGTCTCTATGTTTTCTTCTTATCAGGTCGCAAGGACTTCCTCCGTGCTGATGGGAAATGGCTCACGTGCTTCTGTTCGTGGTGTTGGTACGGTGGATCTGAAGTTTACTTCGGGAAAGACCATCCAGCTGAAGAATGTGCAGCACGTTCCCTCCATTAATAAGAATCTCGTTAGCGGATCACTTTTATGTCGAGATGGTTTTAAGTTGGTTTTTGAGTCCCTAAAGATGTAATTTCCAAGTGTGGGCAATTTGTTGGAAAGGGTTACATGTGCGGAGGCTTGTTCCGCTTATGTTTGTCAGACTTATGTACTCAAATTATTAATCATGTTTGCAATGATAGTGAGTCCGATATTTGACATTCACGACTTTGTCATATTAATTTTGGGTGCATGACGCGACCAGCGAATATGAATATAATTCCGAAATTTGCTATTGTCAAGAAATCCAAGTGCCAAGTATGTGTGCAAGCTAAGCAACCACGTAAGTCTCACAAGACTGCGGAGGCAAGAGACTTGGCACCGCTGGAGCTTATACATTCAGATCTTTGTGAAATGAATGGTGAATTGACAAAAGGAGGGAAAAGATACTTCATGAATTTAATTGATGACTCTACTCAATATTGTTATGTGTACCTCCTGAAATCTAAAGATGAAGCTCTTAATCACTTCAAAATCTTTAAAGCTGAAGCAGAAAACCAACTTGATCGAAAGATCAAGCGGCTAAGGTCTGATCATGGTGGAGAGTATTTTTCCAACGAGTTTGATTATTTTTGTGCGGAACACGGTATTATCCATGAGAGGACGCCTCCCTACTCACCTCAGTCAAATGGGGTGGCCGAAAGAAAGAACCTTACTCTAACTGATTTGGTTAACGCCATGTTAGATACATCGGGTCTATCCAAGGCATGGTGGGGGGAGGCGGTATTGACTGCATGTCATGTCCTAAACCGTGTCCCCACAAAGAACAAAACCATTACCCCTTTTGAGGAATGGGAAAGGAAAAGGTTGAAACTCTCTTACCTACGAACTTGGGGCTGTATGGCGAAAGTAAATGTGTCGATACCCAAGAAGCGCAAGCTTGGACAAAAAACCGTGGATTGTGTTCTTCTGGGATATGCATTTCATAGCATTGGCTACAGATTTTTGATAGTAAAATTCGAGGTATCCGACATGCATGTTGGTACAATTATGGAGTCGAATGATGCGACTTTCTTTGAGGACATCTTTCCTATGAAAGAAATGTCTAGCTCATCAATTCAGGAGATGCCCAGTTCATCTACTCAGGAATTATTTCCTGAACCTACCATGGCTATAGAACACTTTGGTAATCCTGTGGAGGATGATAATGAAGCTCCCAAAAGGAGCAAGAGACAGAGGACTGCAAAGTCCTTTGGACATGATTTCATTGTGTAGCTCGTGGATGACACTCCCACTTCTATTTCAGAAGCCTATGCATCTCTGGATGCCGACTACTGGAAGGAAGCTGTCCGTAGCGAGATGGATTCCATCTTAGCCAATGGAACTTGGGAAATTACTGATCGTCCTTATGGGTGCATGAAAGGATCGTATGCCGCACCTAGAGGGGGGGGGGGGGGGGGAATAGGTGCTAACCAATTTTTAGTTCTTTTTCAATTTAGGCTTGACACAAAGGTAAATTCTCTAGATATGCAACTAAGTGAATTTACCTATATGACAAGGTAATCAACTA
>NC_061511.1:255816163-255862522 GCF_022539505.1 Lolium rigidum
TGCAAACCTGTAGGATGTAAGTGGGCGTTCAAGAAAAAGCTTATGCCTGATGGTACTATTGAAAAGTACAAGGCACGTCTTGTGGCCAAGGGTTATACCCAGAAAGAAGGTGAAGATTTCTTTGATACATACTCACCTATTGCCAGATTCACCACCATTCGAGTGCTACTATCCTTGGCTGCCTCACATGGTCTTCTCGTTCATCAAATGGATGTTAAGACTGCTTCCTAAATGGAGAGCTTGAAGAGGAAATTTATATGGAGCAGCCTGATGGATTTGTAGTAGATGATCAAGAAGGAAAGGTGTGTAAATTACTGAAGTCTTTGTATGGGCTTAAGCAAGCGCCTAAGCAGTGGCATGAGAAGTTTGAAAGAACTTTGACCGCTGAAGGCTTTGTTGTAAACGAAGCTGACAAGTGTGTATACTATCGCCATGGTGGGGGCGAGGGAGTTATTCTTTGTCTCTATGACGATGACATATTGATATTTGGGACCAACCTTACTGTGATTAAGGAGGTCAAGGAGTTCCTATCCCATTGTTTTGAGATGAAGGACTTGGGAGTAACTGATGTGATCTTAAACATCAAGCTGCTGAAGGATGACGATGGTGGGATTACATTGCTTCAGTCCCACTATGTGGAAAAGATCCTGAGTCGCTTCGGGTATAGCGACTGCAAATCTTCTCCAACGCCTTATGATCCTATTGTGATAATTCATATGAATAAAAGAATTGCGAGAGATCAATTGCGATATTCGCAAATCATTGGCTCGCTTATGTATTTAGCCAACGCCACGAAGCCTGACATCTCCTTTGCTGTAAGTAAACTCAGCAGTTTTGTGTCTAGACCCGGAGATGTTCATTGGCATGATCTTGAGAGAATTTTGCGTTATTTGAAAGGCACTGCGAGTTATGGCATTCACTATACTGGGTATCCAAGGGTACTTGAGGGTTATAGTGATGCAAATTGGATATATGATGCTGATGAGACTAAGGCCACAAGTGGTTATTTGTTTACACTTGGAGGTGGCGTCGTTTCCTAGAAGTCTTGCAAGCGAGACCATCATTACGAGGTCAACTATGGAAGGAGAACTCACGGCATTAGACACAGCCACTTGTTGAAGCGAGTGGCTTCGTGAGCTCTTGATGGACTTACATGTGGTTGAGAAACCAATACCCGCTATTCCTATGAGCTGTGATAATCAAGCTGTGATCGTCAAAGTAAGCGAGTTCTAAGGATAATATGAAGTCATCAAGGCATGTGAAGAGGAGACTGAAAGCTGTCGGGAAAATGAGAAACTCCGGAGTTATAGCGTTGGATTATATCCATACGTCTAGAAACCTGGTAGACCCCTTCACAAAGGGACTATCACGAAATGTGATAGAAAATGCATCGAGGGAGATGGGTATGAGACCCACACTATGAGTTGCCCACGGTGGTAACTGATACGTCTCAAACGTATATATAATTTCTTATGTTCCATGCTAGTTTTATGACAATACTCACATGTTTTATATACACTTTATATCATTTTGATGCATTTTCCGGCACTAACCTATTAACAAGATGCCGAAGCGCCAGTTCCTGTTTTCTGCTGTTTTTGGTTTCAGAAATCCTACACGGAAATATTCTCGGAATTGGACGAAACAAAATCCCACGGTCTTATTTTCCACGGAGCCTTCCAGAAGTCCGAAGAGGAGACGAAGAGGGGCGACGAGGCGGCCACACCATAGGGGGGCGCGGCCCCACCCCTGGCCGCGCGCCTTATGGGGTGGGCCCCTCGAGCGTCCCCCGACTCTGCCCCTTCGCCTATATAATCTATCCGTCGCGAAAACCCTAGTACCGAGAGCCACGATACGAGAAAACATACCGAGACGCCGCCGCCGTCAACCTCATCTCGGGAGGTTACGAAGATCGTCTCCGGCACCCTGCCGGAGAGGGAATCATCACCGGAGGGCTCTACATCACCATGCCCGCCTCCGGACTGATGCGTGAGTAGTTCATCCTTGGACTATGGGTCCATAGCAGTAGCTAGATGGTTGTCTTCTCCTCTTGTGCTATCATGTTTAGATCTTGTGAGCTGCCTATCATGATCAAGATCATCTTATTGTAATGCTACATGTTGTGTTTGTTGGGATCCGATGAATATGGAATACTATGTCAAGTTGATTATCGATCTATCATATATGTGTTGTTTATGATCTTGCATGCTCTCCGTTGCTAGTAGAGGATCTGGTCAAGTTGATACTTGTGACTCCAAGAGGGAGTATTTATGCTCGATAGTGGGTTCATGTCTCCATTGAATGCGGGGAGTGACATCAATCCCTAAGGTTGTGGATATGTTGTTGCCACTAGGGATAAAACATCAATGCTTTGTCTAAGGATATCTGTATTGTTTACATTACGCACAGTACTTAATGCAATTGTCTGTTGTTTGCAACTTAATACTGGAAGGGGTGCGGATGCTAACCCGAAGGTGGAATTTTTAGGCATAGATGCATGCTTGGATAGCGGTCTATGTTCTTTGTCGTAATGCCCTAAGTAAATCTCATAGTAGTCATCATGATATGTATGTGCATTGTTATGCCCTCTCTATTTGTCAATTGCCCAAGCTGTAATTTGTTCACCAAACATGCTATTTATCTTATTGGAGAGACACCACTAGTGAGCTGTGGACCCCGGTCCATTCTTTTACATCTGAAATACAATCTACTGCAATCACTTGTTCTCTGTTGTTCTTTGCAAACAAACATCATTCTCCACACCATACGTTTAATCCTTTGTTTACTGACAAGCCGGTGAGATTGACAACCTCCTTTGTTAAGTTGGGGCAAAGTATTTTGATTGTGTTGTGCGGGTTCCACGTTGGCGACGGAATCCACGGTGTTGCGCCGCACTACACTCCTCCACCAACAACCTTCACGTGGTCTTCATCTCCTACTGGTTCGATAACCTTGGTTTCTTACTGAGGGAAAACTTGCTGCTGTACGCATCACACCTTCCTCTTGGGGTTCCCAACGGACGTGTGCTTTACCGTCACAAGCAACTCTTTTTCTGGCACCGTTGCCAGGGAGGTCAAGACACGCTGCAAGGGGAGTCTCTTACACCCAATCTCTTTACTTTGTTTATTGTCTTGCTTTATTTTATTTTCTGTCTTGTTTGCTTTGTTTATATCAAAAACACAAAAAATTAGTTACTTGTTTTACTTTATTTAATTTGGTTTTGCTTAGTTTATTTTTATTATTGCTAAAATGAGTAATCCTGAAGTTGAAGTTCGTTCGTTTAAGCAACAAGGGGGAGAGAGTTTTAAAGATGTTTGGTATAGAATTAGTGATGCTCATCATAGGTGCACTAAGAAACACTCCACTATTATCCTCCTTAGGAACTTTTATGTTGGTATCTCTAGCTGGAATAGGTATGTTCTTGATACTCTTGTGGGAGGTAATTTCCTAGGCACTCTCTGCTTTAGAAGCTAGTTGCATTATTGAGAGTCTAGTTGGAATACCACCTGTTAATGAAGCTAAAATTGAAATCTCTCTTGAGGATGTCATGAAAAAGTTGGAGGCCATAGAGAAAAATCTTCCAAGTGTTGAGACTAAATTGGGAATATTACTTGATAACACTGATAAACTTGTTAAATCTCTAGGAGGAATTAATGAAAGAATTCTTTGTCTTAGAAACTTGTGCTATCCATGATAATCAAACCCATAGGATTGGTGAACTTGAAGAAGCAATGGGAACCTTGGGTTCAACTTTTTCTTCTCTTAAGTTTAAGGAGAAAGCTTATGTGGGTAAGGAGCAAAAGTTCATGTATGTCTCTAAGGTGCCTAAGCCAAAGAATTATTATAAGCCTAAAATTAATAAAGCCCTTAGTGCCACTATGGGAAATTTAGATAATGGAGCATCTAAGATACCTATTGTGACAAGTTGTGTTTTTAAGTCAAATCATGATGTTTATGCTTCTTCTCTTGATGTTACTTGATTTACACTTTCTGCGCCTAGCTGAAAGGCGTTAAAGAAAAGCGCTTATGGGAGACAACCCATTATTTTATTTCTGCAATTTTTGTTTTATATTTGAGTTAAGGTGCTTGTTACTACTGTAGCAATACCTTTGTATGTTTACTTTATTGCATTGTTGTGCCAAGTAAAGTCTTTGATAGTAAGGTTGATACTAGATTTGGATTTCTGCGCAGAAACAGATTTCTAGCTGTCACGGATTTGAGTTGATCTCTCTGTAGGAGAGCCTAAAAAATCTACGAAAATTCATGAGTAATCCTCAGATATGTACGCAACTTTCATTCAATTTGAGCTTCTTCATCTGAGCATGTTAAGTGCCTCGAAAAAATTCGTCTTTCCGGACTGTTCTATTTTGACAGATTCTGCCTTTTATTTCACATTGCCTCCTTTACTGTGTTTGAGTGGATTTGTTTGCTCCATTAACTTTCAGTAGCCTTGGGTAATGTCCAGAAGTGTTGGGAATGATTGTGTCCTCTCTGAACATGTGAATTTTTGATTATGCACTAACCCTCTAATGAGATTGTTTTGAGTTTGGTGTGGAGGAAGTTTTCAAGGATCAAGAGAGGAGGATGATATAATATGATCAAGAAGAGTGAAAAGTCTAAGCTTGGGGATGCCCCCGTGGTTCATCCCTGCATATTTCAAGAAGACTCAAGCATCTAAGCTTGGGGATGCCCAAGGCATCCTCTTCTTCATCAACAACTTATCAGGTCACCTCTAGTGAAACTATATTTTTATTCCGTCACATCTTATGTGCTTTACTTGGAGCGTCTGTGTGCTTTTATTTTTGTTTGTGTTTGAATAAATTCGGATCCTAGCATTCATTGTATGGGAGAAAGACACGCTTCGCTTTTGCATATTGAACACTGGTGTTCTTAGTTTTACTTTTAATGTTCATGGCGAAGGTTGAAAACCGCTTCATTTATTGCTATTTGGTTGGAAACAGAAAATTCTTCATGTGGTAATTGGTATATGGTCTTGAATAATTTGATACTTGGCAATTGTTTTGAGCTCTCAAGTAGATCATGTTTAAGCTCTTGCATCATGTAGTTTAAACCTATTAGTGGAGAACTACCGTAGAGCTTGTTGAAATTTGGTTTGCATGATTGGTCTCTCTAAAGTCTAGATATTTTACGGTAAAAGTGTTTTAACAACAAGGAAGACGAGTGTAGAGTCTTATAATGCTTGCAATATGTTCTTATGTAAGTTTTGCTTTGTACCGGTTCATACTTGTGTTTGCTTCAAACAACCTTGCTAGCCAAAGCCTTGTACTGAGAGGGAATGCTTCTCGTGCATCCAAAACCTTGAGACAAAACTTATGCCATTTGTGTCCACCATAACTACCTACTATGTGGTATTTTTCTGCCATTCCAAGTAAATTTCATTCCTTGTCTTTGCAATACATAGCTCATGGGAAAGTAGCCTAAAAATTATTGTGGTAAAGAATATGTCGCTTATGTATCTTATTTCTTATAAGTTGCTTGTTGAGCGGTAACCATGTTTCTAGGGACGCCATCAACTGTTACACCTTTGTTGAATATCATGTGAGTTGCTATGCATGTTCGTCTTGTCTGAAGTAAGGGAGATTTGCCATGAGTTGAATGGTTTGAGTATGCATATTGTTAGAGAAGAACATTGGGCCACCAACCAAAGCCATGTATCATGGTGGAAGTTTCAGCTTGGACATTAATGCTCAAATATCTTATGAGAATATTATCTGTTGTTGAATGCTTAAAGCATAAAAGAGGAGTCCATTATCTGTTTTCTATGTTGTCCCGGTATGGATGTCCTCAAGTTGAGATCTATCAAAATCGATAAATCAAATGCGATTTATCTCCTTGGACCTTTGTACAGGTGGCATAGAGGTACCCCTTTGTGACACTTGGTTGAAACATATGTAATGCAATGATAATCCATGGAAATCCAAGCTAATTAGGACAAGGTGCGAGCACTATTGGTATTCGATTCATGAGGCTTGCAACTTATATGATGTTTTATGCATAACACATATGAATTGTTACTACCGTTGACAAAATTGTTTCCATGTTTTCAAAATAAAAAGCTCTAGCACATGAGTAATCCCTGCTTCCCTCTGCGAAGGGTCATTCTTTTGCTTTATGTTGAGTCAGTTTACCTACTTCTTTCTATCTTAGAAGCAAACACTTGTGTCAACTGTGTGCATTGATTCTTACATACTTGCTTATTTGCATTCATCATATTACTTTGTGTTGACAATTATCCATGTGATATACATGTTGAAGTTGAAGGCAACTGCTGAAACTTATATCTTCCTTTGTGTTGCTTCAAAACCTTCTATTAAGAATCTATTGCTTTATGAGTTAACTCTTATGCAAGACTTATTGATGCTTGTCTTGAAAGTACTATTCATGAAAAGTCTTTGCTATATGATTCGAGTTGTTTAGTCATTATCTTTACCATTGCTTTGAATCACTTCATTCATCTCATATGCTTTACAATAGTATTGATCAAGATTATGATAGTAGCATGTCACATCAGAAATTATCCTTGTTATCGTTTACCTACTCGAGGGCGAGTAGGAACTAAGCTTGGGGATGCTTGATACGTCTCAAACGTATCTATAATTTCTTATGTTCCATGCTAGTTTTATGACAATACTCACATGTTTTATATACACTTTATATCATTTTGATGCATTTTCCGGCACTAACATATTAACAAGATGCCGAAGCGCCAGTTCCTGTTTTCTGTTGTTTTTGGTTTCAGAAATCCTACACAGGAAATATTCTCGGAATTGGACAAAACAAAAGCCTACGGTCTTATTTTCCACGGAGCCTTCCAGAAGTCCGAAGAGGAGACGAAGAGGGGCAACGAGGCGGCCACACCATAGGGGGGCGCGGCCCCACCCCTGGCCGCGCCGCCTTATGGGGTGGGCCCCTCGAGCGTCCCCCGACTCGCGCCTTCGCCTATATAATCTCTCCGTCGCGAAAACCCTTGTACCGAGAGCCACGATACGAGAAAACATACTGAGACGCCGCCGCCGTCAACCTCATCTCGGGAGGTTCTGAAGATCGCTTCCGGCACCCTGCCGGAGAGGGGAATCATCACCAGAGGGCTCTACATCACCACGCTCGCCTCAGGACTGATGCGTGAGTAGTTCATCCTTGGACTATGGGTCCATAGAAGTAGCTAGATGGTTGTCTTATCCTCTTGTGCTATCATGTTTAGATCTTGTGAGCTGCCTAACATGATCAAGATCATCTATTTGTAATGCTACATGTTGTGTTTGTTGGGATCCAATGAATATGGAATACTATGTCAAGTCGATCTATCATATATGTGTTGTTTATGATCTTGCATGCTCTCCGTTGCTAGTAGAGGCTCTGGCCAAGTTGATACTTGTGACTCCAAGAGGGAGTATTTATGCTCGATAGTGGGTTCATGTCTCCATTGAATGGGGGGAGTGACAGCAACCCCTAAGGTTGTGGATGTGCTGTTGCCACTAGGGATAAAACATCAATGCTTTGTCTAAGGATATTTGTATTGTTTACATTACGCACAGTACTTAATACAATTGTCTGTTGTTTGCAACTTAATACTGGAAGGGGTGCGGATGCTAACCCGAAGGTGGACTTTTTAGGCATAGATGCATGCTAGATAGCGGTCTATGTTTTTTGTCGTAATTCCCTAAGTAAATCTCATAGTAGTCATCATGATATGTATGTGCATTGTTATGTCCTCTCTATTTGTCAATTGCCCAACTGTAATTTGTTCACCCAACATGCTATTTATCTTATTGGAGAGACACCACTAGTGAGCTGTGGACCCCGATCCATTCTTTTACATCTGAAATACAATCTACGCAATCATCTGTTCTCTGCTGTTCTTTGCAAACAAACATCATTCTCCACACCATACGTTTAATCCTTTGTTTACGGCAAGCCGGTGAGATTGACAACCTCACACTGTTAAGTTGGGGCAAAGTATTTTGATTGTGTTGTGCAGGTTCCACGTTGGCGCCAGAATCCCTGGTGTTGCGCCGCACTACACTCCTCCACCAACAACCTTCACGTGGCCTTCATCTCCTACTGGTTCGATAACCTTGGTTTCTTACTGAGGGAAAACTTGCTGCTGTATGCATCACACCTTCCTCTTGGGGTTCCCAACGGACGTGTGCTTTACCGTCACAAGCAGTAACCCACTCTATGTGATCGGAGATCCCGTGAATTAGAGCTGGGAGACAAGCTGTTGGTTAGCTGGGAGGAGAGTATATATCCTTATAGCAATTTTGCCACTCCGTAAGATGCAATACTCTCCTAATCTGCATGGCAGGTTGATAATTATCTTAATGTGTTCTAAGTGCCTTATTTAAGCAGAGATGTTGTCCTGGAGAACATCTTTTGAAGAACACACCTATATGAGTCTGATTGTTAAACGTCGCAATCTATGAGAGTTGGGTGCTCTCTAGTAAACTCATGAAAGGCCCTGGAGTATGACGTATAAGCTCCAAACCGCGAGTAAGTCTCGCGGCAGCCTAGTATCGGTCTAGGCTTTGTATGAAGCTAGTGCGCAGAAAACTTGTAGTTCAAGGCATAGTCCACTATCCAAGTTGCAATCTAGTGTAATATGAAGCTTTAAGTGGAAGTTCAACTTAACAGTCTCCACGACATACCGGTATATAAAATAATGTTCTGGATACTTATTGATGAGATGTGCCAATGAGAGTTTGTGGGGGATTGCTGGAATTTTTGGGCATTTGGCCTTTGGCCCATGGCCCATTATCAAATTCTGAAACTCACATGGCCCATTCCAAAAATCAGTGGCAGCACTAGTGGGGGCTAAAGTTTAGTCCCACATTGCTAGTTGGGAGAGAGTTGGAGTGGTATATAAGGTGGACTGTTCTAGTCCTAGTAAGTGAGTGAGAAGAGAGAGAGCCCTCGCGCACTCCTCCTCCTCCTCCGCCGCCCTCCTCGCCTCGCCATGCCTCGACTCGCCTCTTCACGACACGACACGTCACGACGCGCCGCGGGTTGCGGGAATCTCGCCGAGCCGAGCTTATCTTTTTGCTGTTTGGGAAATTAATTGTGTAATCAATTTTGAGTCATTAACGGACGCGTTACTCAGCCGTTTTGCCTTCCGGTTTTTCTCGATCGTGGTTGTGCCGACTCGGACGTGGGCTGCGTCCCACAACCTTCCCGAACCGCACTACATAAGACCCTGCTCAACCCTAGCCGCCACTACTAGACGCATACGCGACTACCTGTTTCTAGTTCATTGCGCCGCCGCCTTCGTCTTCCTCATCCTGTCCATCGGCGTGCACCGACTGCCGGGACAGTAGGCCTCCGGAACTCTGCCTCTCGTGAACCTGTACGGGTGAGAGACAATCAGGTTTTTGGGGAGCACTCCGGCGCGACTACTGGCATCACGATATCGTCATCGGACGACGAGTTCCTCCATACCGACAACTTCTTCCCGGACCTCAGCGACTTCTTCGGCAACCTCAACATGGGCGACAACGACGCTGCTGCGAAGTATGTGATCTTGTCGTTTCTCTTTCAGTTTCTGTTAGAGTTTCTTCTACGATCGGTTTGTCTTGTTTAGATGTGACCTGTTCATCTACCTTACTAGTCTGCACGATTAGTTTATTTGTTATTTTTGTAGTCATGATTTATCAATTACTTGTACGGATTATTTCATATGGATATTTGCTTATATATTCAACATCTCCTTTGAACTATGAGCCATCTTCTCTAACCAAAGCCATATATCACGTTTTAAGTTGCCTTTTTTTGACAACAAGCTTTGCGTAT
Organism: Lolium rigidum; assembly: GCF_022539505.1. NCBI lineage: Eukaryota > Viridiplantae > Streptophyta > Magnoliopsida > Poales > Poaceae > Lolium > Lolium rigidum. Next base: position 255,825,968 of record NC_061511.1, read on the forward strand.
AGAAGGATTTACGCCATAGTGGTGTAAATTAGTGGAGAAATTTGTTCAAGGAGGAAGTGTGGGAATTAGGGTAAATAACGATATATGTCATCATTTTCAAACCAAAAAGGGTTTGAGACATGGTGATCCATTGTCTCCAATGATCTTCAACATTGTTGCAGATATGTTGGTTGTTTTAATAGCTAGGGCTAAAGATGATGACGAGATTGGAGGTCTCATCCCTCATCTTATTGAGGGGGGTGTCTCAGTTTTGCAATATGCTGATGACATTATCTTGTTTTTTCGGAACACGACATAGATAAACACAAGTAACATGAAGCTGATTTTATCTATTTTTGAACAATTATCTGATCTAAAAATTAACTTCCATAAAAATGAGATCTTCTATTTTGGAAAGGCCAAAGAAGAGGACAAACGTTACACACAATTATCTGGTTGTGAGACTGGCTATCTACCTTTCCGCTCTTTAGGTGTACCTATCCACTATAGAAAACTTAAAATTGCTGAATGGTACCCAGTTGAAAGCCGCTTTGAAGGAAAGCGAGGCTGCTGGGTGAGCGACCGTCTTGTTCTTATTAATTTGGTTCTTACAAGTTTATCGATATTTATGTTGTCTTTCCTACAAATACCCAATGGGTTAGAAAGCGTCTTGAATTTTATAGATCTCGTTTTGTCTGGCAAAGTGAAGATAGCAAACGTAAATATCGGTTAATAAAATGGAGTATTCTATGTAGAACAAAGAATCGGAGAGGGCTAGGGGGGTGTTCCGGCTAGTAGTCTAGCAGATACGTGAGGTGGACGACAGCTAGAAGTCTAGCCGGTGTGTCTGAGTCTATTCTAGCTACGAATAGACCCCAGGTGAAATGAAACTGATGGGTATGCTCTAAGAGCCTAAAGATGAACTACTGCTCCAAAAAGATTCTTGTTGGAGTGTTCTGACTTATTTCTATGGGTTGGTGGATGTGTATGAGATGAGATGTGTTTGATAGAGACTGGAATGCTTTCAGGGGATCCGTTCTTCCTTCGAGTGCAGGCTCCTTTTATATCCTCAACTATGGGCATTGGGGCATGCCGAGGAGTTACCGTCGTTGTCGACGATGCATGGTGTCTTCTTGGCCGATACGCCAGCTTATCTAACAGCGGGCCTTCAGGAGCTGACTTCTGTTGATAATGTCATAGTGGACTTCCCGACCGCCGGAAAACAATTGTAGGAGTAGCATTCTTCAGGTTCGGCGAAAGCCCTTTTTTCTCTCTCTCTTCTGAATGGGACCTTCTATATGTCTGAGCCAAGTCTGTTTCACTCGAATTGTCCACAAAAGCACTTCAAAACGAAGAGGTAAACTCGAAGGACACAATTATGACAACATCATAGGATTTCTCTTGTTCAAAATGAAAGAAAAACATCACAAGTCACGCAATCTGGTGATAGCAAATGGGAACAGAAACAAAGCGTGATACATATGAAAGATGAAAACTTGAGAAAGATGTAGTAGTAGACACTAGACAGTGCTGGTTTCTACCACAGCGTGCCGGGCAAACGCAGCCCAAAGATATCGATGCTGAAACTAATTAAGGACGGGCGCAGCAAACACCGGGACAACGTGGACGAGATGGGCTCAGAACATCAGCACGGCGGCGCATGCGAGCAGGGCCGGCCAAGGCAACGTCGAGAAGGCAGCTGCTGCATTCTTGTTGTCCTCAGCGGGCGACGGGGCGGGCGAGCCCGTGCCGGACGATGGGCTCGTCACGCTGCCCTTAGGGGACGGCGCCGGGGCAGTACGAGAGGAGGAAGGCGCCACAGCGGGGACCGGAGCTGCCCGACGGTGGTGCCCGTTCCTCTCCCAGTGCGATTCAACCGCTCTCACCGCCGGCACGGCGAGCGCCGCAAGCACTAACAGGGACAGCAAAACCCCGCGAGTTCCGGACAGAGCCATTGGAGCTTTCTACGCGCAGCTTCGTCCGCACAAGAATGCAGCCGAAGATCCTGAATTCCTGATAGAGAAGCTGCCGGCGTACGAGTGGAAGCTAATCGATGAGCAGCGGACGGATCATAGGAGCACCTACGAGCTGAATATATAGAGGGGGATTCAACGTTTGAACGTCGGTGCAGATGCGGAAGGGCGTAGTATCCGGAGGCGTTAACGGCTCCTTTACTGTCACCCGTGCGCAAAATCTGCTCATGTTTATGCGCACAGCATGAAACCGATCATCAAATCATTAATGCGTGCCTAATTTACTCTGCGAGGATTTTAATAGTTGCCTAATGATCGCGTGCAATTCCATAATGTTGTGTATAGCTGCGCGCTGTATTTCCTGATAAAATGTAGAACTGTTTCTGCATTTTTGGATGTAATAATCAACATATATAGCTGTGAACTTGGTTGATCATTTGAGGACATCAAGTTTAAAATCATTTTGAGGGAACGGTGGTGGCTTGCGAGGCGATATATAAGCTGGTAACGAGTAAGGACAATAGATATTCTACAAGAAAACTTCGCGAGTAACGACAATAGATAGTTCGAAGCTGAAGAAGGCTTAGCGGAACAAAAAGGGAAAAAGTTGACAGCTGTGGGATTTGAACCCACGCCCTTTCGGACCAGAGCCTAAATCTTTCAATTAAGAAAGCCGTACACCAACCAAGTATCACAGGTTCAGATTTTTTACAACAAACGCCCAGTATTCTAGAAATTCAACAAGTTCAGGACTAGTAGACACCAACAACTACACCCAAACACGCTGTTTCGCTACCTTATCCAACAACAGATACAAAAGACCCACTTCTCTTAGCAACAAATGCGATTGACCCCAAGATTCCAATCTTTGATCTCTGTTGCCAACTTCACCAACTTTTTACCAACTTTATTGTCTACTTTAAAGATTTATCTTATGCAGCCCAAACCAAGATTGTAAAACATTTTAAATGTAAGAAATTAAACCAATAGGATCAGAAGGATGCAAGTTCTTAAAACATTCCTCATTTCTAGTTTTTCATATTACCCATAACATAGCAGACATATCCCAGCGGCTAAAAGAATCTGATCCTTTCTACTCTTAACAGACATAACCCAAGTACAAATACTCTCCATACTAGGAGGAATATTATTCTGATTAAAATCACATGCTGCAGCATCGCAAATATATATAGCTACAGTACAACCAAAGAACAAATGCTCAATGGTCTCTTTACAGCAACATAAACGACAAGTTTCATCTCCTATCCACCCTCTCTTAGTCAAATTATCCTTAGTCAGATTACTATTCATAAAAGTGAACCACAACTCTTAAAAGAATTTTGTTTCTTCAAAAGAAATTGTAGGGAACAGAAATCTGATGAGTTTTGAAGGCAATGTACATGGATTTGGCAGATATTTTATCAGTATTAAGCATGACTTAATTTTTTTGACATTAAAAAAAATTAAGTCATGCTTAATACTGATAAAATATCTGCCAAATCCCGACTTAATTAGTTGCACAAATCTTTCAACTCCTACCATAGCTTAGTTGTTTCTCCAAATAAACTCTACAGAAACGAACGGCATCCCAATCTTCAGTAGAAACTTTGTTAACATAATATATATCTCTTCTGGCATCGCCCCCTCCTGCCCCACGCGGGCAGCGGGGGACACCCTTTGCCACCGCCGCCCACCTCCCTCCTCCACCCACCCTCCCTCCGCCGCTGCCAAAGGGTGCGGCTGGGCAAAGCCCTTGCCGGCACCGGCGGTGGCGGTGGCCCTGCTAGCTCGCCTCCTTGCACCCTCTCACGTGGATCCGCGGCCGACGATGGCGGAGGCTGGTCGGCTACGAGGGCTTGGACGTGGTGCTGCCGGGAACCATGACGCGGCGTCCTCGACTCCTCGACGATGGCGTGGCGGTCGGCAACGAATCCTCTTTAGGCAGATCGACGGTGGATGGGGCGGAGGCTGGCCGGTGATAACTGGGTTCCGATTCGGTCGGAGCCAACGATGGTGACGTCCTCGCGCGTCATCACCTTGTTGAAGGCATCGTTGGCACGGATCCACCCTCAGCCTCTTGTTCCGGGGGAAACCCCAGATCTGAATTTTTAGATCAGATGATGGCGGCACCTCCGGTGTCGTTTCCCCTCTTGAGGGCATTGTTTTTGGAACACGAGATGCCTGTAGGGGGTCGACGTTGGAGGGTCTCGGTGGCATGATGCAGCGGGGTCTCGACATTGGACGCGGCTGGATGGACTCACGCAGGTTGGTGGCGCTGTCCGACATCATGGTGGCGTCGATGGCAAGTCTGACGAAGTGTATGCATATTTTTGACTTGAAGATGGCTTGGTGGATCGACGGCTGCGACGTCTTCTTCAGCGTGCATCACATAGGTGTTCGTTGAGAGTCTGTTGTACCGGATGTGCGCTCCAAGTTTCACCTAGAAGGTGGCCTCGGGTATGTGATAGTTCCGTTATCTACCTGATGGGGTTTTCTCGTGTTTTCAGGGCACAATGCCCTGCTGACATGATCTTCTCTCATTGTCAGGATTGTAGGTGTTGAGTGGTGGCTCCGGGTTATCTTGATGTATGCTCTTTGTAAAACTTCTACGAATAATTTAATAAAGAAGGCCGTATGCTTATTTTCGATGCAGAGGCTGGGGGTCATCCTCCATTTCGAAAAAAACTAAAGATTAGAAAATGTAATCTAGGAAAAACTTCCTGAAGAGGTGTCTGACCAATCCAAACATCTCCCAGAACAAAATACGTTCCCCATTACCAATAGTTTTTCTATAGACTCTAAAGAACAAGCTAGAAGCATTCATGAAACCTTCCCCAAAATTAGATTGACTGGTTTCTTAACACACGAAGACAAGTACCATTTCGTAAATATTTACTTCTTATCAAGTTCCACCAAATCCATTTAGTATTCTCTGTTTGCCACAACCATTTACTAAGCAAAACATTTATTAAAAATATATAATTCTAGAACACCTAAACCACCAATTTCAGTGGACGGGCACACTGCTCCCAACTAAATGATATTTCTTGGTACCTTCTTTCTCTTGCCACAATAACATCTTCATAAAGAAAAGCATTATTTTTAAAGGACACTTAGGAGTTTCATAAAAAAATGACTACATACAGTGATACAGAGAGGATCATTACTCAAGCAACCCCTAAGAAAAACTAATCTACCCCCATAAGAAAAAAATTCCCCAAGGAGGTATGCAATTTAGATTTCATTTTATCCTCAGAAGGTTTCCAATAACTATTCCTTCACCTTCTATTAGAAACTGGAACACATAAATATTTGAAAGACAATTGACCTTCTACACAAATAAAGATAGTAGTGTACTCTATATTACTTTCAACAGCAGATCCAAGACAAATAACTTCACTTCTACGAAAGTTAACTTTCAAACCAGACAAACGTTCAAAGAAAGCACAAAATTAGTTTATGATTTCTGGCACTTTCCAAACAATCTTCAAACAAAGAGATGGTATCATTTGCATATTGCAGCATTGATACACCATCATGTACTAAATGATCTATAACGCCCTAATCATACCACAATCCCGAGCTCTCTTAATTAAAATGTAAACATCAACAAACGTATCAAACATGATTGATAACTAGGGACTCCCTGTCTCAGACCCCTTGTAGTCTTAAAAAATGACCTATTTGATCACTTATCATTATTACTGCAACTTTTCCATCATTAACCATTAACATAACCCATCTATATCTCTTATAAAGCAAAACCCCACTAGAAGGTCATTTAAGTTGTCTATCTCAACATACAAGCTATCTATATATATCATCCATTCTATTAGCCATCCAATTGTCCATGTCATCCCCCACTAACATTCATTAATACTCTACATGCAAGCCATATCATCTATTTCTTAAGCCATCCAATTATCCACATCATCAACTTTTAGCCGCCAACTACATAACCATTTCAAGTCAGTTTTTTTTTAAAGTTAGCCTCTTGAATATTTACGCATCTTGCATGTTCCTACAAATAATATCCTATTCCAATCAACTTATACCTTTTTGTTTTTTGCAAAATAGATTTATCGAAGAAATTCCCGCTGCAACGCGCGGGGTATCCTTCTAGTTTAGTAAACATAAGTGGAAACTGTTTCATCAAAAGAACTTATTCCAAAAGGGTCTTTCGATCTGATCATAAGCCTTCCCAAAATCTGCCTTAAACACTACAACTAGTTTCCTCAATTTCAATTCATGCAAAGTCTCATGAAGAAGGAGCACTCCATGTAAAATATATATACGTTGAATAAAAGCAGGGTGAATAGGAGATACCACTTTATCTGCCACTAACACTATCCTATTATTAATAACTTCAGTAAAAGTCTTCAGCAAAACATTTAGTAAAAAAATATGTCTCTAAGGTTGCAACTTCTTAGCACCCTAGCACTTTGGTATCAATGCTAAAACCCCATATCTAAACCTAGCTATATCAAGATTTCCATGATACAAGTCAATAAAAAGTGCTAACAGATCAGGTCTAATGAAATGCCAAAAACATTGATAAAACTCAGCGGTGGGCCACCAGGAACCCTATGATTTTATTTGGTTTCATTTGAAACATAGAAAATTTCAACTCTTCTAAGCTAAAAGGTCCTCGACTTATAATGTTGACGCTTTGATTTATGCAATTGCATGTGCAGAGGAATATGAGGGAAACACCACGCAAAGGACGATCAACTTGTGTTGATTATATAGGCAAGTATAGGTGCCTTGCTAGGCATGTACATAATCTAATCCTACCAAACTGAGAGATATGCAAGATCGGTTGAGGAGATCTTCTACCAACCCGATGCCTTCCTGGCAGGTTTGGTAGCATATCTCCTCAACCTATAATGTATGATACTCTAACAACATGCCACTTATGGTGATGTTATACTGCGTTGCCACCTCTTTAGAGGTATGATCATCATGTTCGTAAAGAATCTCCATAGCAAAAATGTCTGAGTAACCAACCTATGGTTGGATGGTTAGGAGGGCATGGCTTTGTCTCATAAAAAGACGGGTCTAATTAAAAGACGGAATATTCTGTCGCAGTGGGAGGCGACCTTTCCGTCGCCAGTGAGACACCCGTATTGACTTCGTCAATCTCAAGACCAGCCGGATCAATTTCTCGACCCAATCTTCGAAGGCGCTCAAAGAGGTAGGGTGTGTGTATGCGTGCATATTTATATTTACGAAACACAGTACAATCAAAGACGCTCACATATACGCCCACCCACTCACCCCTATGAATGCACGCACACACACCCTACCCCTATGAGCACCTCCAAGAGACAACATCGAAGAATTGATCTGACGAGTCTTGAGATTGACGAAGTCACCACAGGCGCCTCGCTGTCAACGGGAACATCGCCTCCCACTGAAGAATATTCTGCCTTTATGAGACATCAAAGTGTCAAATCTGAGATTTGAAGTCTGGTGAGCTAGGAGTGCCACTATCCACCTAACCATCCAACCACAGTTTGGTTCTCATGTGTACGTGCATTTATATGGGTGAGTGTATGTATGTATTTGTAAGTGTTTGCGTTGTACTATGTTAAAAAAAAAATTTCAAAACCAGCTAGAGCTTGATATGTTAAATAAAAACTAGATTTAATCTAATTGTAGACTAAATATTTGCTTGATTAGGCCCGGGCTTACAATTTACGCCAGTTTGGGTCTCTTGATCCGGCAGTCCTTGTCAAAACAAAGCTGTCTTGTACTGCTGGTGCGGCCCAAAAGTAGAGAATAATCGCGGCGATTTACACAAAAATAACCCAAAAGTGGAAGAAAAGCACAGACTGACCCTCCGGCGAAACTATTTCACCAATCTAACCCTTTTGTGTGGCGCCCCTCCCAAGGGCGCCACACATGCCCATGTGGCGCCCTGGCGCTGGCGCCACACACCCATCCTACGTGGCCCGTCGACGCTGAGCTGGTGACCCCGATCCGACGTGGCAGCACGAGTGGCGCCGCTCCGGCCGGCGCCACACTTTGAAAGTGTGGCGCCCCTGGGAAGGGCGCCACACATTGACTTAAGTTTGGGCGCCGCGCGCGCCCAGCCCGACCCTCTTCTTTCTTTCTTCCTCTGTTCCTCTTCTCTCCTCCAAAGGCGCCCGGTTTTCTCTCTCCCCTCTCTCCACCCCACCAAATCAACCACCAAATCGTCGGATCTGTCCGTGGAGATCGTTCCCAACTCGTTGCTTGAGGTAATCTCCTCCGTTTCCCCTCTTTTCATCCATTGATTTTGTGTATTTGCTCCAATCTATATGTGAAACCCTAGATGTGGATTTGGTTGATTTGAGGGTGGAGATGGATTTGGTTGGATGTTAGGGTTGTTGAAGTAGAAGAAATGGTAGTGTGCTAGTTTGTATGGGTAGATTATGTTGATTATGGTATCTAATGAACACATGTGTGTATGTGTTGTTCCCATTATGCTAGGGGGATGGAAAGAATTGTTCATGTTCATCATGTGGACAAGGATGCTTACTTGAAGGGAAACATAGAGCCGGACCCGGAAGAGGTTGACTTGGTGTTTGACGTTAGCCCTAACTTTGCGGAGGTGGTAGCACAAGTTAGGGTTGAGTTGAATTGGAATGAGCCAAATGATGGTATTGAGCTAGAGGGAAGGCATAATGTGGGGTTTGGAATGCACACCCGTTGGAAGATAATGCGTATCAACTCCGAGCAACGTTGGTCCATTTACAAGGAGACGGTGGCCGGGTCACAAGATAAGGCTTTGGAGTTGTTTGCAACCAAGACGGTTGAGGCTCGTATCGAGCTTGACCTTAACCGGCCCTCCTCCCCCGTTCGAGAGAGGACTCCTCCACCCATGAGCCAAGAAGAGGCCACCCAATCTCCCATTGTCCAATCTCCCATTGCCCAACAACCTCCGTTGGATAATGAGTATGATGAGCACGAAGATGGTGATGATTGTTTCGAGATGAATGGCAACAATGTGGGTGATTTGGATAAATATTGGACGCAAGAGGAGATGGACCACTCCATTCCTTATTCCCGATGCTATGCGTCGGACTCGGATGATGATGGACCCGAAGAGGAGGTTGACGAGGATGGCTTCACCGCTAAGGAAGCCGAAAGAGCCGAGATCTTCAAGAAGGTAACCGGACGGGATATCCGGGTACCATTGTTCCGTGATGTTAGTCTTGCGGATGGAGCCGTGGTTGATGGTGGTAAAAGTTTACTTCTTGGAGCTAGGCCACTATCCAAGAGAGATGTGGAAGCTACGACGTCTATGATCTCTAAAGGGCTCACGTTTGATACCTTCTTGGAATTGAAGATATGGTTGAAGGAGTTCTCCATTAAGCATCATCGCCCTTACATCGTTGTTCACTCGGACTTGAAGAAGCGGTACACGCTAAAATGTGTAGATAAAAGGTGCCCATGGGTTGTCCGTGCACGACCTTTCAAAAAAGGGCCCTCTTGGCACATAACAAGTTGTGTAGCCACTCACATGTGCCGGGGACCGAAGCTTGATGGCAAGGATGCACAGCCGGACCACCGTCAACTCACATCCGAGTTCATTGCATACAAGCTCTCGGCGGAGATATCATCACTTCCTATCATGAGCATTAGGTCCGTGCAAGATACGGTCAAATCCCGGTTTGCCTACGACGTCAAGTACGGGAAGGCATGGAAGGCCAAACAAGCCGCATTCAAGATGTTGTATGGTGATTGGGAGGAAGCATACAACCGTATCCCTAGGTTGTTGTTAGCGATGGCCGCAACTAACCCGGGCATGGTGCATGTGGTCGAGCCTTCCGCAACCAAAATGACATTGCATGATGGTAAAAGAGTGAGGGTATTTCACCGTGCATTTTGGTCATTCCAAGCAATGCACGAGGGCATTCGAACATTGTAGGCCCGTCATAGCCGTGGATGGTACCTTCTTGACCGGTCAATACAAGGGCACACTATTGGTGGCAATAGCAAGTGATGCAAGCAACCGTTTAGTACCATTGGCTTTTGCATTGGTAGAGATTGAGAACAATGATAATTGGCAATGGTTTTTCCATATATTGAGGACGAGGGTCATACCACCCTCAAAGGAAGTGTGTGTCATCTCCGATCGTCATCAAGGAATTCTCAATGCGGTGGAGGTTACAATTCCCGGGCATGCTCCCTTGCATCACCGATGGTGCATGAGGCATTTTTGTGCGAACTTCTACCGGGCATGCAAGAGCAAAGAGTTGTCTGACCTTCTTCAAGATTGTTGCCTCGCTTATTCGGAGCGCCGCTTCGCAAACCTATACAACGGCTTGCTGAAGCACAAAGACCTCAACGCGGGTGGTCAAGAGTTTCTTCATAGACACCTCGTATTTAACTCAAAGTGGGCAAGAGCTTATGATGAGGATGGGAGGAGATATGGCCAAATGACAAGCAACATGGCCGAGTGCTTCAACAATGTTTTGAAGGGTGTCCAGTGCATTGCCCGTGACGGCAATCATTCAATACACATTCGAGAAGTTGAATGTCTATTTCCAGAACTACACCGATGAAACGGAGAAGGAAATTGCTTTGAATGCCGAGTTCCCAAAGAAGGTTCAAGAGTTCATGGATTTTCGGGCGAGGAAGGCCGACTCCCAAACGGCTACATGTTATGATAATGTTGATCGGGTTTACCAAGTGAATGAGCCGGGGGCACCACACAAGGTGGTGTCCAACACGGAGGCCGGGCTTTCCGTGTGTCCCTAAAGACATGTGAATGCACATGTAGGAGGCCCTCTTTGCTTCATTTGGCTTGCTCCCACTTGCTAACAGCGGCACGCACTAGACGTGTGGACTACAATAACCCGCTCACCGTTCGGGAGTCCGAGTTCTCAATCGAAGCCACAAAGAGGACATGGGCTCCAAGGTTTTGTCCTTACTTGGATCAATCACAATGGCCGGAGTATCATGGAGTGCAAGTTTGGCCAGATCCGGAATGGAAGGTTGTGAAACGTGGAAGAAGAAAGACAAAGAGGTATCACGGAGATATGGATAGATGGGGTCATTCCGGAAACAGGTTATTCCAAGAAGCTCGCGAGCCAACTAATTGTGGATCCTGCAATAGTAAGGGCCACAATAAAAGGAAGTGCACATCCGGCAAAAAATCAAAGGGCAATGATGCTAGCACAAGTCAAGCATCAAGTAGCCAACAAGCTTCAAATCAACCTCCAAGCCAACAAACCCCAAGCCAACAAGCTCCAAGCCAACAAGCTCCAAGCCAACAAGCTCCAAGCCAACAAGCTCCAAGCCAACCGCGTCAAACTCCTCCAAGCCAACAAGCTCCAAGCCAACCGCGTCAAACTCCTCCAAGCCAACAAGCTCCAAGCCAACCGCGTCAAACTCCTCCAAGCCAAACGCGTCAACCTCCTCCAAGCCAAACGCGTCAACCTCCTCCAAGCCAAACGCGTCAACCTCCTCCAAGCCAAACGCGTCAACAAGCTCCTACGCAACAAGGTCCAAGGCAACAAGCCTCAAGGCATCAACCACAATGGCGACAAGCTCCAAGGCAACAAAGGATTCACGTAGGGCTTAGTAGAGGTGGCCGTCACAGTGCTAGTATGCTACGATACCTAGCGGGGCCTTATCCGTATGTGTCTCGAAGTTACTACTTGCATTGTACTTTCTATTTTCATATTCCATGACTAACTTTGGTTTTTCAATTTGGTTTACAGGTATGGCAACTCAACCCACCAAGGGGAAGGGAGCATGGGAGGGCAATGAGAAGGAGGAGTCCGTTTGGGAGGAGGCGGTAAGGACGGTGCGGAAGAAGGAGAAGGAAGCACTAGAGAGGAAGAAGAAGGAGGAGGAAGACAAGAAGATGGCGGAGAGTGCCCGTATGCAAAAACAGTATGAGGAATACATATTGTTCCACAAGAGGAGGAATGCCAAGCTGAAGGCCGAACGGGACCGCGAGGCACGGATAAAATTCCCGAGGAGCTGCCAACTTGAGCAAATTGCGAGGGAGAGGGCCAATAGGATGCACCTAGAGGAGGTGGCTAGGGAGGCTGAACGCATCAAGGAGGAGAGAGCTCAAGCGGAAGCTGCAAAGACGGAGGAGCGCCACCACTTCTTCGATTCGGTCGTTCGGTTGGCTCGTGACTTAAGGGAGAAGGAAGAATTGGTCTGAAGAAGCTAAGAAGAAGAAGGCAAGGGGGGAGGGAGCCTTTGCGACGCAGTGATGTCCCTTTGGCTATGTTCTTGTTGTCGAACCTTTATGTTGTCTGAACCTTGATCTTCTCGAACCTTCGTGTCGTACATGTGGGTTCATACACATACATACACATACATACATAGAGTTCATACACATACATGTGAAATTTCATATGTAGATTTCTACACATCTATGGTTCAAACACATGCATACATGAGGCTACCATCTCCAACACAAACAATACAATATAGAGTGCACAAAAGAAAGAAAACATGTCTAGGGTTCATGTCCAAATCTAGCCCGATCTATGAAATTAGTGGATGAATGGAGAAGATTTGAAGGAGATTACCTTGACAAATGGATGGGGAACGATCTCCACGGACAGATCTGACGATTTGGTGGTGGATTTGGTGGGGGGAGAGGGAGGAGAGAGAGAACCGGGTTGGGGAGGAGGAAGAGAAGAAGAGAAAGAAAGAAGAGGGTCGGGCTGGGCGCGCGCGGCGCCCAAACTTAAGTCAATGTGTGGCGCCCTTCCCAGGGGCGCCACACTTCAAAGTGTGGCGCCGGCCGGAGCGGCGCCACTCGTGCTGCCACGTCGGATCGGGATCACCAGCTCAGCGTCGACGGGCCACGTAGGATGGGTGTGTGGCGCCGGCGCCGGGGCGCCACATGGGCATGTGTGGCGCCCTTGGGAGGGGCGCCACACAAAAGGGTTAGATTGGTGAAATAGTTTCGCCGGAGGGTCAGTCTGTGCTTTTCTTCCACTTTTGGGTTATTTTTGTGTAAATCGCCAATAATCGCACCCACCCAGCTGTCTCCTCCGCAACGCGCAGCCGCCGAGACCTGCTGGGGCAGCAATTCTCTTTCCATGATTTTTGTCAGCCACTCAACCCCTCCCCGAGGTCAACCGCTTTGCCAGTTGTCTATGATTGGCGCACCGCGACGCATGCCCACAGCGATCTTGGACAGTTTGACATCGCAGGCACCAGGTCAATCACATGCAAGCCAACATGCAAATACTACAATTCTACAGAGGTTAACTTTCAACATGTCGCCACATTTCTTTTTCCACATCCGTGTTACCAAATCGCATGAGATCTCTCTCTCTAATCAAGTGCACGTAGTGCGCACTACGCGCTCCGTACAGGACATGGAAAATAAAAGAGCAAATTCCAGATTTTATTCATGGCTTTTTAAAGCAAATTACACACATTCAACAATTATTCATCGTGATTATCTTATTTAGTGAAAGTTTCGCTAAGTTTTACCACCTATATAAAGATTTTAGAGCGGTTTAAAGTGGTTCCGAGCCGGTCTGGTACACGTGGCGCGACCCGTCATTGGGTTCATCCTCTCGGTTTCCGCGACCAAACTTTACTGGGGTAAAAATTGGCAAAACGTTCACTAAATAGGATAACTAGAATAAAAAATTGCTAAAAGAGATAATTAGTGTAAAAATGTCAAACCATGAGTAAAAATTGGATTTTACACAAAATAAAAAAGCAGAGGGGGTCACGGGCTCACGGCACATACTGCGACATGCTCATTTGTTTTCCCTATACTCGGTATTACCATATGCGAGACGAAAGCATGAAGCCTGACAGTAGGACCGTAGAACCGCCGATGACCTGAGTCCATGTCCTTTGATAGAACTCAATAGATTTGTGGTCTAAGGAGAGAGTCTTGATTCCAACTTGGGACTTCTCCACATGGGAGGTAAGATAAACAATCATAAGAGCAAAATATTTTGCCCCGGTAAGGCTAAAGAGGTAGAGCATGCTTATAGAACAATATTTGGTTGTGAGGTAGGGTCTTTACCTTTTAATTAAATATCTTGGCATACCCATCCATTATCGGAGGTTGCTGAATATAGAGTGGAAACCAGTTGAGGACCGCTTTGAGAGGAAGCTGGCGTCATGGCTAGGAAAGATGCTTTCCTACAGTGACCATTTTGTCCCGACTAATTATGTTCTAACAAGCTTTCCGATGTTCCTTTTATCTTTCTTTGAGATGCCCAAAGGGGTACGGAAAAGATTTGATTTCTATATATCTCACTTTTTTTTGGCAAAGTGATGACTTAGAAAAGAAATATCGATTAACTAAATGGAACATTATTTGTAGACCGAAAGACCAAGAGGGTCTTGGTATCGAGGTACTTGACATAAAGAATAGATGTTTATGGTTATTTAAACTTCTCTCTGAAAAAGACGTGTGGCAGGAGCTGCTGCAAAATAAGTACATGCGAGGTAAAACACTCTCTCAAGTGCAAGCCAAACCCATCGACTCTCCTTTTTGGAAGGGATTATGGGGGTTAATAATGATTTCTTTACTCGAGGATCTTTTATTGTAGGAGACGGTAATAGTACTGGATTTTGGGAAGATGTTTGACTTGGTGATACTTCCCTTTCCGAACAATACCCATCCCTCTATAATATTATTCGATCTAAGAATGTCTTAGTAACAAATGTTATGTCGTATGCGCCTCTAAATATATGATTCACTCGTTAGCTCACAAATGATAAATGGGAGAGTTGGATTGCTTTAGTCCGTAGAATGATGGAGGTATCTCTTAGTGATGAACCGGATAAGTTCAAATGGCACCCAATCCGGGGCTTTTTCAGTGAGGTCTATGTATGCTGGTTTCTTGAATGGACATACGACTTTTCTGTAAAAATATATTTAGAGGATAAAGGTACCACTGAAAATTAAGATTTTCATGTGGTTCTTATATAAGAAGGTGTTGTTAACCAAGGATAACCTTGCTAAAATACGTTGGAATGGGTGCACATATTGTGTGTTTTGTGGATCTAAAGAAACAATTGATCATTTATTTATTTCATCGGACCCCTGTATTAGCTGGACTGAAGCTAATCAATGTAGCAGTTCATTCCAAGATGCCAACATGCACTACATGAAACAACATCTTTACCTTGTATCTAAAATATCCGCTGAAAATACCTGCCAAAGCCTCCTGTAGTGAGGCGTCCAATACGATCACTCCTGAACCATCATAGTTGGTGGAGATGTTGCTAAGGTATCATATTTATGGTGTATAATATTATATAGAGCTAGATATTGTTCTCCCAATCATTTATCCTGACATAGCCTTATCTTGGACCCATCCCTAATGGAGAAAGAATTATATGGGAAAAAGTTCCTCTTGGCTGCCATTATACCAGCCCAAAAGAGTCTCCAGATTTTCATATAACATGATAAATCGCTTTTAAGCCAATATACTTTCTTCGCAACAATATTTGTCATACGGTCCTCCGTTAACAACCTAGCCAGCTATTTCCCAAGCAAGGCCCTGTTTTTAACCTCTAGATCATTGACACCAAGTCCACCTTGATCTTTAGGATGACAAATAAGACTCCATTTAGTCAACCGACATTTTTTCCTTTCACTTTCTCATTGAAAAAAAAAAAAATCTAGATCGGAAATAGTCTAACCTATGCAAAAATCTTTTAGGCAACTGGAAGAAAGAAATCATATACAATAACATGTTTGTCAGTACTAAATTTATGAGGACTAATCTTCCACCCAGAGATAGTAATTTCCTTTCCAGCTACTAAGGCGCTTCCGCAGTCTTTCCTCGACGAGTTTCCATGCAGCAAGTGTGAGTCTCCGATGATGGATCGAAATGCCCAAATAACTGATTGAAAAGTTGCCCAACCCACATCCTAAAAAATCAGCATATAGGTTGGCACCGTCTTGGTCCTCGCTAAAACAAAACAAATCTCTCTTATAGAAAGTTATCTTAAGACCTGATAGTTGCTCGGACGGTGATATTTCTAATTTCAAATTTCTCGCTTTTACCAAGTCATGTTCCATAAATAGGATTGTGTCATCGACGCATTGAAGGATCGACAATCCACCATCAACCAAGTAAGGGACCACTCCTTTAGTCTGACCATCAACTTCAGCATACTCAATAATAATAGCTAGCATATCCGCCACAATCTTAAATAACATTGGAGATAGGGGATCACCTTGCCTCAAACATTTTTTTTATCTGAAAGTATCTACCAACGTCATTGTTAACCTTAATGACGACATTTCCTTCAAAAACAAAGTTATTAATTTAGGCACACCATTCTTCAGAAAATCTTTCATTCTGAGAGTTTATTGCAGAAAAGATCAGTTGACTTTATCATAAGCTTTTTCAAAGTCGGTTTTGAGAACCACCCCATTCAATTTTTTACGATGCAACTCATGGATTGTTTCGTGCAAAATTACTACCCCATCTAGGATATATCTAACTTGCATAAAAGCAGCCTAAGTAGGACGCACCACGTGATCAACCATCGAATTTAGCCTAATAGTGACCACCTTAGTAAATATTTTAAAGCAAACATTAAGAAGATATATTGGTCTGTACGTCTGAATTCGTTCCATATCATTAACTTTTAGTAATAAAATAATCTCTCCAAAGTTGATAATATTATAGTAACTTACAATTAACTTTTGGACAACATGCCTGGATGTCAAAATCGCTATGACCCTGCTTGCATGCGAGGCTTACAATTAGCTGACGTATCGAGTTTCATGTCTTCTGTTGATGATATGATTGTCGATGCCTTGCTCATCTCCCTAAGCCCCCTAAGGCCGAGTATTATATAATAAAGTTGCTGTTAATTAAGAAGACGCTCCCAACTTTCTACACGTCGCAACATGTTTTTCCACGCGCGTGCTACCAAATCGGAAGAGATCTCTTCAATGAAATGCACGTACATGCTCACTACGCGCTCCGTACATGACAGGGGAAATAAAATGCAGACCTGGTCACGGGCTCACGGCACTTGCATATCATTTTGTTCATTATCATATGCGCGGCAACGGCATGAGGCGCGACAGCACGGGCGGAGACCCCCGACGACCTGGAGCACGCAGGGGACAGGTCCACGGCATGCAGATCCCACGGCCGGCAGTTGCTTAGCTAGCTGCCGCGTGCGTGCACGGCGACGTCCCATTCCGGGGCCAGCTGTTGCCTGCTCATCATATTCATATTCCTATCGTATAGGAGTACTAGCACCATGCATGTACTAGCTACCGGAATGTGTAGCCGAGGAATGCCTGGGTCGGAGGACGACCATGCATGACTGAGTCATCGCGACGTCCGCCGTGTGATCGTTCTTTGTAAACACGCTGCCCCCGCTTATGTTTGCAATGACGATACCAAAGTTACCTAGGTAGGCACCATGGTCTTTTTTTTAAAGTTCGACGTCACATTTTCGCGCCGTCTTGTACAATTTTTTAGCACCACCCTTACTAATATCGAGCTCAAGGCCTTGTGGGAGAAGATGGGAGGTGACTTATAAAATTTAGGGTGCTCGTCTTAACATGCTACTATTTTTGAGAGATAGGGCCCAAGATATCTTGTAAGTTTTTGCTGGTCTTGATTGGGCTAGGTTGTTGAGTCTTCTCACTATGCTGCCCCGTGAAATTTGTGAGTTAGAAACACTTGTTAAGTGAACTCGGGATTGCGATAACAGCCGTTACAACAAAATAACGGCATCGAGATTTGTTAACGTGAGGTTCGGTAACTCGCCTACTTCCCGATGCATGGGCTATGAACACCCCTCCCTTCTGTTAGAGAAACACCGACCACCCTGTACGATGGTACATGCCACCGACTGCTATCAAGACGTCATAGGTTACAACGCGTGGTGTCCCCACATTATATAGGAGGGAAATGCTACAAGAGTTTGACTCCAACACTACTCGTATCCTATCTATATATATGCGTATTACTACTCTAAGTCTAAAAATATAGTATTCGACAAAAACACAACAAACTTTGTCGATGGGCGAGATGTGCCATTAGTGTTGCCTAAGGGATGGATTGGACAAAAAAAAACACCGCAAGCCGAGAGAGGTTTTGCTAATGAGGAAGAGGGGACAAACGAACAAGGGGGGCACACGTCGCCACTATAAAGTAGTCGTCGGATCTCTTTGAACTAAATGGTCCTTAAGGAAACCTTTAATTGCTTCTGTCCTTGGTAAACTTTCAACCATATATAGCCCTTTTTGCCCCTGCTTGGGCTAGCTTATTTGACTCACTACACACGACATTTGGCTAGATGAACTCAAATACCTTAGCTGTGTTTCTAGCCAACAAAAAAAAAACCTAAAACACACTATTTAGCTTGGCTAGTTTCTAAGGACCCTCTAAGAATGACCGGGGAAAACTTGGGTAGGATCTATGAGATCGATTTTTTTAATACAACAAACATGTTTAAATATTCTCAAAAAAAGTGACAACACATATCTGTATTATATTTGCAACACAAAAAATTGGCTACTTCAAATTCTATCTACATTTAGAGATCCAAAAAAGATAAGTTTACGAGTTGTAAATACAGACTATAGGTATGTTGTAAACTTTTTTCCCGATTTTTTCGTATTTTGTAAGTATGATTTTTATGAACTGGTCCTATGATCCCACGTAATGAGTTGATTGTATACAAGTCTCCCTCAAGAATGACCTCGAACCCTGTAGCTCAAAAAGAACACAAGCAGATCGCACCATTTATTATGTCTAGACTCACACTGGTGGAAAAAGGGGCTTTGGTCGCGGTTGGCAACTGCCATTAGTCGCGGTGGCGCAACCGCGACCAAAGTAGCGCGACTAAAGGCCCCCCCCTTTAGTCGCGGTTCCTTACGAACCGCGACTAAAGGACCGTCCACGTGGGCCGCAGGCGAGCGCCAGGGCGGAGGACCTTTAGTCGCGGTTCTTCTGGCCAACCGCGACTAAAGGCCTCCGCGAGGTTTAGGGTTTAGCCCCCTCCCCTAAATCTGGTTTCTTTTTAATTTGTATTATTTTATTTCTTTTGGGTTTTAATTCCGAAGGAGTTTCACATA
Source organism: Lolium rigidum (assembly GCF_022539505.1). NCBI lineage: Eukaryota > Viridiplantae > Streptophyta > Magnoliopsida > Poales > Poaceae > Lolium > Lolium rigidum. The sequence goes on from NC_061511.1 coordinate 255,844,973, forward strand.
TTCTACGGTACTCGTATACATACATGCATATGAATGTACAATTTCAAACAAATTTGAAATTAGAACCAAAAATAATTCAAGAGGAATATACAATATATATTCAATATCGGATGACCATATACAATATATATTCAATATCGGATGACCATATACAATTTTGAACAAGTTAGTTACAAATTCTGGTGCATATAAAGTTCTACGTCATCGTAATAGTGTTCTCCTCTAGGATCGATGACTTCCCTCGCCAACCATCCAGCCTAGTTCCTCTTGAAGTGGTCGGAAGCGAGCTTCGGACTAAGCGTCTTCCGGAGGTTATTCCTCAGGATGTTGTTCTCACACGTCTGGTCCCGCTCATTGCAGTATCTCCGGATCCTCTCACAAACATAGTATCCACATAGATTGGTCCCCGGTGGCTGAGTATCCCCAGTCGTCCGCACTGCCATTTTAAAATGTAGCTCTTTTTTGAATTCACCGACCTTGGTATCTACGAACCGTCTCCAAACCCTACGAGGCAAAGAAAATTAAATAAACAAGAGAGTTATTAATTAGTTACTTGATATTAGGAAATGATGAACGAAATAGGCCGATCGATATAGAGCGCAAATGAATGAAAATAATTACTTTTGCATCATTTTTCTCATGTCGCCCCAAAGCGCCGGATCCATATTCGGAGAGTCGTGGACGAGAACCGAGGAGGTCTGAACTTTAATTACCATAAGAATCCAGGTGGAACCTGCGGACACGATACATGCACAATCATGCATAACTCATCGATTAGCCACATACCATGCATGGAGTAAACAAAAGAGAATGTGCTCAAGACAGAAACACTCACCCAAAATGGTAAGGAAATAGAATATCACTTTTCTCTTGCTGTTTTCTAATAAACCGCCACGAGTCTTCCTCCACGTCGGCGGGGTGGTGTTCTAACACATATGAATTAACGATGTGTGGGTCAATGAACCCAACATCATGGATGTTCCTTATTCGCATTTCCCGCTTCTTCATTCTGCATAATATATAGCGTACACAACAAGATAGTTAGGACAATATATATATATATAGTGCAGGCAATGAACGAGATGGGGTAGAAATTAATAAATCACTTACGTAACGTAGCAACCGATGATAGATTTGTCGAGGTCGCGCAGATTGAACAGCTGGAACAATTCACTCAGAGGAATTTGTACCCAGTAACGTTTGAAGTGATGCACATATTTAACTTCCGCATAGATATAGTCTTTGGCGTCTTTATGTTTTATGTAACCCTTGTACCAATTTAGCAGACCTTTCATTTGTCGAGGTAGATCCTCTTCCTGCGCAGGCTCGATGAGAGGGCCATTCTTCACATATGTAAATACTACGTCCTTCATTGGCGCCTCATCAAGGCCTAACAGGGTGCACGAAGAGTGATACCTAAGTCGGCCGCTTGTTCTCCGGCACTTTCTACGATCAATCCATAAGCTGCCGCAGCTGCTATGATATCGGGGGCATCCGGACCGGCGGCTTGCACTATGAGCGGGGCGATCGATTGTTTACTTTGTTCCCCGAGCTGGGCAACTTCTTTCCCCTTTCTAATTTTGTCTCGGCCTCGTCCTCCAAGGCTTTCTTCTCCGCCTCTTGGTTTCTCTTGAACGCGAGTGCTTGCCTACGAAGTTCACGTAAATAGTCGTCAGGCAGATTCTTCGCGGCTTGGGACGGTGTGTTCAAAAATGACTTAGCCCACTCGCTTTTCCTTGTCGGAATATATCGGCTTGGGCTCGCCCTCTATTTTCTTCTTGACGCTCGCCTTCCATTTCTCTAAATCAGCAGCCGCGCCCGCCTCGACTTCCTCGGCACTACTTTCCCAAGGCCTCGTGGGGAGAGGCTTCGGTGATACCTCCGGTACCTTTGTTTTCTTAGGTACGTAAGGGTCCGGGTTAATAACCCGGGACTCGCCTCGCTTCTTCGCCGGAGGTGGATTGGGGGCGGTACCGGTGTCCGATCACCCGCCGGACGAGGATCGGGGGCAGCGTCGGCCGACGTGAATGAGGTGTATTAGGTGAAGCACCACCGCCACCGTCACCGCCACCGCCACCGTCACCGCCACCGCCACCGCCACCGTCACCGCCATCGCCACCACCACCACCGTACGGGGTGGACTTGTTGGCGCCTCGCCCGGAAACTTGATAAATTTCTTCTCGCCATAGAATGAACTGGCGCTTGACATCTCCAAGTCTTTTCACCCCTTCGGGTGTAGCAATGTCAATGTCCAGGTCCTCAAACCCCGGACTATCTCCTCCACCGTGACACGAGCATAGCCATCTTGAATGGGGTTGTTGTGGTGGAGTGCTCCAGGTGGTAAAGCATCGCCGATGGCTACCTTCATGGACATGTTCCCGATAGGATAATACAGCATGACATGCTTTCATCTCCTTTATATCGTCCACGGGGTAGCGAGGAGGCTCCGGTGCAGTAATTTCGACCACCGCGAGGCTCCGGTGCAGTAATTTCTATCGTCGGTGCACCAGCCGGTGAGGCCTCCGTGGAAGCCACGCTCGCTTCTTCTCCGCCGCCGGCTTCCGAGATCCATTGGATGATCTTCATGCTGCGCCCGAGCTGCCTCTCTTTCGGCTACTAGTACACTCACGGTTTTCTTCATCACATCCATTTCCGTTACCAACTGCGCCACAACATCTTTTTCCCGATCCATCTTTCTCTTACGGCTTCGTAACCGTACGGGTCATCGTTCGGGGAACCCTATTTTCCACGGAATGGGCCCCATGCCTCGTACACGTCCTCCGTGTTCAGGATTCCCGAGGGCTTTTGTCGTGGCGTCGTTCTCTCCGTTGAACTTGATCTTCCCCTCTTGAGCATCCCTCATTGCCTCAATAAGCTTTTTGGTGGGTGTAATTATTTTGCCCCGATAAACACACTCCCCTGTCTCCGGGTTCGCCGATCCCCCATGCCCGTACCACCAGCTTTTGGCCCTTGGGTCCCATCCCTCCGTACCTGGACGGATTCCTCGCGCCCTCAGCTCGTTCTCCATCTTCTCCCACCTAGGCTGCCAAAAGCGATACCCTCCTGGCCCCATTTTATGATTGTACTCCTTCTTGGCCGCATTTTCCTTATTTTTTTCGATAGTTCAAGGAACTGCTCCGATTTCTTTTGCTTCACAAATTCTGGCCAATCATGTTGCAGTTTCTCATATTGTTCTTTGAAAACCGGAGTCTTGCCCTGGTTGACAAAGTCATGGGCTAGATTTTGCTTGTATTTCCGGACATTTTCAGCACATATCTTGAAAAACCTAACCAATCGAACTAGCGGGTCCTGTATTTTGGATAAATCATCAACATGTCCGATAGATCGTCAAACATGTTGTAACTACGAGAGGTCGTAACTTGTTGAAAGTTTTCCGAAAGACAAGAGATGTTTTCATATTTTCTCAAGAGCCATTTATGTCCAATAAGAGTAGTCGCCGTCGTCGCGCCTCTCGATTGTCCAGGCGATAGCGACTTGGAGATCCAATCTGCAGAATGGACCAATCGACTTGGCTGGTCTGCTAACTAGCTAGTACCTGACAAACATATCCCTATCATGTTTGATGCATGGTGTACGTGGTTGTTGACGAACAGTATAGCCTGATGCCTCCACGTTATATATTGATTTGGACAACATGATGTCGCCTTTCTGACTTGTTAAAAACCGGGGAAGGGGCTTTCAGCTTGGATTTCGTTTGATAAGTGCGTGAGTGCTGCACCAAGAGTGCTAAGTTGGGCAGAGACCGTATCATCACGCGTTTCCTCGGGTAAACGTGTTGGAAGTCGGGGTTAGCACGCTCGGACTTACGCCGCCTGCAGTCTGCAAAGGGTACTAAATCAAACTAACGCATACTGCCATGATATGGGCTCTCAAACTAAAAATTGACATGTTCAACTCCAATATAAAACATTGGTTCGCCAACTGAATTTTATGAGAAATTCTGGCCTGTATAGCATGTAAAGATTATCTTTATCTACTTAATTTGTTTGCTGCTGGTGATTTAGATCAGTCTAAACTAGTGGATACTTTGCCTCAGAAGGGTCAAGGAGCTGAAAAGTTACAGCAACACAAGGTCAAGTCTACTTGTTTAAGTAATGTGCTTTTCAAAATCCTAACTAAGTGTGTTATTAGTAGAACTAGCTGGTTAAGTGATCTCTTCTACTCCTATCCAAATTGTATCTATTTATTAGAGGTAGGTATATTTAGGTGGTGTTACTCTTTTACATATATGTGGTTTATATGGATAGAACGTGTGATGCAATGTTTAATATAGATTTTCGAAAACTTCTGATGAAAGTATATGCTATCTTCCAAGAGCTCTAAGAGCTTCTCCAGTCGGACCCCCTAAAAGCACCCCCAAACGGGTTTGGAGGATGCCGGCACCTTTTTTGTTCTAGTCGGTCTCCCTAAACTTGTTTTTGGGCCGGCACAAGGTGATTTTTCTGCCGGGGCTCCCAGCCCACTCCCAACCCACATGAGGGCAAGCGGGGGTGCCGTTAGATGACGAAAACGTCGCGGGACAGCGTTGTCGACGAGAGAGTGGGGATTTCCCTCCAAAAAAGAGGATATTCTTCCTCTTTTCCCCTATTTTCCTGCCCTGCCGCTAATACATCTCAGATGTATCTAATTTTCAAGCACTTTGCTCAAAGATTTGCTCCAAAATCTCACCGTACTTGGATAAAAACTGCTGAATCTGACGTTGTTTTTAGCAAAGTCTCATTTATGTAAGTTTTCACAGGAAATAAAATCGAGGAAAAATACCAGGGAAGTTTTTCATCAAAATAGAGGTCATGGAGCTTTGGATCACGAGAGGGGAGCCATGAGGCCCAAAAGGGACCAGGTGGCGCGCCCAGTACCTTAGGGCGCACCTGATGCATGTAAAATGCATATATTAACTTTGTCCTTTATCATATTGAATTCCCACATATTTGCAACATATATGATGATAATACTATGTTTTACATTGATTTATGGGGATTTACCAATGATTTCGTTTATTTGGTTTATAACTCAGCAGAACAAGAATTCCTTGTTTTGTGTATTTTTCACTTTCAGAGACCTATACAGAGTCAAATTGACCTGAGATTTTTGGAGCGTCATTTTTTCATCGGGAGAAGCACCCTGGAACCTGGAAGCACACCTGGATGGGCCCGAGGCCCAAAAGAGATCAGGTGGCGTGCCCAAACATGTAGGGCGCGCCACCCACCCTCTTTCGACCGTCGATCGTGTAATCCACTTGATTTTTCGCCCACCGACGTATTTTGACCTAAAAATCACTCTATATATGGCCCCGGAGAGTTCTCGGGAAGAGAGCGCCACAGAAAACAAAAACATGAAAACAGAGGCTGGATCAACGAAGATTGGAGGGGGAAACTCCGCTGGGATCACCGCCGGGGGATCTCCACCCTCTCCAACGTCTTCATCATCATCACCAAGATCAAGGGGGAGTACTCCACCTTTGGACTACAGGTTTGTGGCAGTAGCCTTATCAATTTCTCTCATGTTCTTCATAGTTCTTAGTGCCATATGAGCCGCCCTACATGATTACGGCCATATTTGTAATACCTATGTGGTGGATCCTTATTCTATGATAGTGTGCTATGAGACCTGACATATTATGTGCAAGATGTATTGATAGATGCATATTATGTACCCCGTTCTTAAGTATATGTTCTAATAGAACTTATATGCAAGAGCGTGTGTGGGGTGATGTTTGTATTAGATGGAGTAGCATGGTTTTAATGATTGGATAGTGACAACAAATTCATGATCTATTATGGTTTTGCCTTTTCTTTTGCTACATCACTCGGGATAAAGTGAATGCATGTGCTATGTTCATCACGTGATAAAAGTGATGATCTTGTTTGTTCAAGGTAGCATATTTGATATTCAAACATCATGTCAAAGTACTTATGGCTATGCTCTGTTAATTCTTAATACAAGATTGCATGGAGGTTTCCCTTTCTTGTGGAGTATAAGAGAAATGTGTTGCATCATCTCTATGTTAGGACGTGATGCCCATATGAATGCGTATCTTTCCCATGTTATTATTTTGCATCTTCATATCTCATTGATGAATTGTTATTGTCCACTACAACTTAAAAGAGAGAATAGTCAAGTGAACCCACGAACCCCGATCCAATTTTTATCATAAGAAACACCTTTATATTGCATAGGTTAAACTTGGGATGTTGATGCATTTAAAGTGCATACATGAACTTTGTGCTTTATCATATTGAATTCCCACATATTTCCAACATGTATGATGATAGTACCATGTTTTACAATGATTTATGGGGATTTACCAATGATCCCCTTTATTTGGTTTATAACTCCGCAGAACGGGAATTCTCTGTTTTGTGTATTTTTCACTTTCACAGATCTATACGGAGTCAAATTAACCTGGGACTTTTGGAGCGTCACTTTTTCATCTGGAGAAGCACCATGGAACCTGGAAGCACACCTGGATAGGCTTGAGGCCCAAAATAGGTCAGGTGGCGCGCCCAAACATGTAGGGCGCGCCACCCACCCTCTTTCGACCGTCGATCGTCCAATCCACTTGATTCTTTTGCCCATCGACGTATTTTGACCTAAAAATCACTATATATATGGCCCCGAAGAGTTCTCGGGAAGAGAGCGCCACAGAAGATAGAAACAAGAAAATAGAGGCTAGAACAACAAAGATTGGAGGGGGGAAATCCGTCGGGATCACCGCCGGAGGGATCTCCACCCTCTCCAACCTCTATATCATCATCACCATGATCAAGGGGGAGTAGTCCACCTCTAGACTACGGGTTTGTGGCAGTAGCTTGATCTATTTCTCTCATGTTCTTCATAGTTCTTAGTTCCATATGAGCTACCCTACATGATTATGGCCACATTTGTAATACATAAGTGGTGGATCTTTGTTCTATGATATTGTACTATGGGATCTGATCATATTATGTGCAAGATGTATTGATAGTTGCATATTATGTACCCGGTTCTTAAGTACATGCCCTGATTCAACTTATATGCAAGAGTGTGGGTGTTGTGATGTGTGTATTAGATGGAGTAGCATGGTTTTAGTGATTCGATAGTGACAACAAATTCATGATCTATTATGGTTTTGCATTTTCTTTTTCTACGTCACTAGGGATAAAGTGAATGCATGTGCTATGTTTGTCACGTGACAAAAGTGATGATCTTGTTTGTTCAAGCTCTCATATTTGATATTCAAACATCATGTCAAAGTACTTATGGCTATGCCTGTTAATTCTTAATACAAGATTGCATCAAATTTTCCCTTTGTTGTGGAGTATAAGAGAGATGTGTTGCATCATCTCTATGTAAGGACGTGATGCCCATATGAATGTGTATCTTTCACTTATTATATTTTTCATCTGCATATCTCATTGATGAATTGTTATTGTCCAGTACAACATAAAAGAGAGAATAGTCAAGTGAACCCATGAACCCCGGTCCAGTTTTTATCATAAGAAAAACCTTTATATTGCTTTTATCTTGTTTTCTATTTTCTGAACTATTTTTATACAAAATACAAAAAATATTTACTTTTCTTCTTTGCATCCAAAACACCAAAACAATCAACCCTTTTATTGTTTTTACTTAGTTACTTTACTCTATCTAGTTTTACTTGTTTTATTATTACTTGTGTTTTCTTTATTTACGCGAAACCTTGTGCTTGGCAACCACACGGTGGAGTTGGGGACACAAGACTTTTATTTTAATTTGAAAGATTGCTAGAAGAAAAGAGGGGGAGAACGCTCTTTGCTCAGTTCCCCGAGAGTTCGATATAAACCCTCGAGTCACTCTTGTGGGGATAATACTGTGCTGACACAACACTCTGCACTTGGAGTCCCAACATCATCAACGCAACCCAGGCATGTTGACCCTTGGTCGTCGCCTCGCCTCATCTCTTCGCATGGTGCTTGATATACCTGAAAAACCTACCCCTCTAAGAGGACGAAACGTTTCGTGAAACAGAGCACCACCGACATCATCACCAACCACCATGGACTCACTCTCCATCACCATGAGTGAGTAGTTCTCTTATTATTATGTTGACCCCGCGAATCCCTAAGGTGACAGATAAGGAAAAACAAGGAGAATATGTGATAGTTCGAGGATATTGTGTGTTCATGAATCTTAATGCTTTGTTCCGGGCTATTCGAAAGGATAGACCTTAATTTCTTGTAGTTCCAAGTTGGCCCCGGTAAAATGGGCAAGCAGGATAAAGGTTGTTATGCAAATTCTCTTTGTTAGTATGCATAGCTATATTTGGAGCACACACCTACACACAATTGAATTAGAGATGGATGCTATGTTAGTTGGATTACATTATAGGGATTTCTATTTTCGTGCCCTCGGGTCCTTAGTGGTACTCAGTTTTCCCCAGCTCCTTAGTTTTTCCTTAGTTTTCCCCAATCCCTTGTCTGAAACCCGCAGAAGAGCTCGGACGGAGGATTCCCGTTTAGTTGACCGTTTGGTTGGTGCTGGCAAGTGGGGCCGCTATTGGTGCCCCGCAGTGGACACGTCTCCACTTATCCAGATCATCGTGGGACCCACAACTTGTCCATGTTAGCGCGCCGGACCCACAATTTACCAGGTGACCGTTGCAAAATGGGAGCCCGAGCCAGCCCCGCGCCCGTGCTCGTGCCATTGCTTCCCCTTTATTTCCCCGCGCCCCATTGTTCTTGTTCTCCGCCAGCGGCAGCCCTTCTCCGGCAGGCGGGTGATGTCTAGTTTCTCTTCGACCTCCCATTCTTCACGGCCGCAGTATGGACCTGTGCCTTTGACAAGATGCCCTGACTGCCCACGCCAGAGCCTCCGAGCGGCCGATCCGTAAGACGGACGACAACGGCAACCGTGGACGTGAGTTCCTTGCATGCGAGAGCTTGCCATATAGAGAGGGGGATAAGGTTAGATCTCGCTCCAATTTCTCTCGTTTTCTCTCGATTTTCTTGTTATTCCCTCGAATTTGGGATTTAGGGTTCACGTTGTTGTTTTCAGATCCTGAAGAAATGCAGGCATTTCGAGTGGATCGATGTGTACATTCAGAGGCTTCAATTGCAGGAATCAATTGGCGCTATTGGGAAGCGCAATTTGGGAGGGGGGGATTTGCTATAGAGAATGCGGCAGAGATAGGAGCCGTTCTGATTATGCCTAATGCTCCCAATGCAGGACTGGTGGAAGTGAAGGGAGAACTGAAGAAAATGAACAAGCAGTTAAGGCAGCTGATCGAGTTGAAGAAGCAAGCTAATCTGATGGCTGGTTGTTTTTTTGTTGTATAATTGCGATTGGATTCTTATCATTGCTCACCAGGCGCTAGAAGTTGTTACAAGGGATACCTTGTTACAAATCCATTATTCAGTTACATGTACTTGTAGTTGTTTTCAAACTTAGTGTGTGCATTCACCGAAATTACCAACTATAATTCCCTAAAAGAAAAGGAATGCTAAAGAAAGTTGATAATTGTTAGAGGGTGACAAATAATTCATTCACCGAAATCCCCCAAATATGCCAAAAATGTATGTCTCATGTTTCTGCCAAAATTACCAAAACTATATCCCAAACTATATTCCCTAAAAGAAAGGAAAGCTAAAGATAGTTGATAATTGTTAGAGGGGTGACAATAATGCATTCACCGAAATCCGCAAATATGTATGCCTCATGTTTATACCAAAATTATACCACTTTTGGGTCGTTTAAAATTACCAAAACTATATCCCAAACTATATTCCCTAAAAGAAAAGGAAAGCTAAAGATAGTTGATAATTGTTAGAGGGGTGACAAATAATGCATTCACCGAAATCCGCAAATATGTATGCCTCATGTTTATACCAAAACTATACCACTTTTGGGCCGTTTCAAATTACCAAAACTATATCCCAAACAATATTCCCTAAAAGAAAAGGAAAGCTAAAGATAGTTGATAATTGTTAGAGGGGTGACAAATAATGCATTCACCGAAATCAGCAAATATGTATGCCTCATGTTTATACCAAAATTATACCACTTTTGGGCCATTTCAAATTACCAAAACTATATCCCAAACTATATTCCCTAAAAGAAAAGGAAAGCTAAAGATAGTTGATAATTGTTAGAGGGGTGACAAATAATGCATTCACCGAAATTCGCAAACTATATTACGTGGCAAACTCGTTATTGCACATAAATAGATGGGTGGCACTCTCCACGAATAGAGAGAGAGGGGTGGCCACGAAGAGAGAGAGAGAGAGAGGGGTGGCCACGAAGAGACGGAGAGGGGTATACTTCCCGTTAGATCAGTGGATCAACGGTTCGTGGGGTCGATCCGTGTGACATCGGCTCAACCAAACATGATAAGTTTGGGCTTCTGAGAGCATTTGTGACAGACCTTGAGGGCAAAACTGAGTAGTACTAAGAATCCAAGGGCACATAAATAGTAAATAGACTAAGGGATTCAAACAAAAGAATTACAAAATGAAAAATGTGTGTTTTGTACAATATAATTCATATTGGGCTACATCAAATTATTTGCAATTCAAATATACATGAGTGTGACAATTATGACATCATTTAGACAAACTATGTTTTTGGGGAAGATGTTTTGCAAAGGGGTTTGAGTGGAAAACCATGTATCTTCATAGCTACACTAGTGATTCTGAGAAGTGGCAATTTGTGGTAAAACTTGATTTATATATGTTTGTTAAGGTTTTCTAGGTGGCAGGTTGCGCAGGAAGACTCCATGAGTAGGTGCCACTATGTTTTTATTTTTTTTGGATTTATTTGCGCATGAAATGACTCAATTAGCTATGTTAATCTCATTTGTTGACTCTCTGTTGACCAGCTACTTGAGGGTAAAACTGATTATATTGCACTTGCCAATCTAAGTACTCGAGGGAAAACTGAGTACAAATAAAATTTCAATATAAGGCTCGAGGTTATAACTGAGTACACCAAACGTCCCAGGGTTAGACTCGTGTCACGGTGCACGCTGCAGCCGTGCATAGCGGACGCGTGTTGCGGTACACGCCGCCTTCATCTTTATAGAGCCCCTCTTTCTCTACCTCGACGCACGTTCTCACTGTAATCGCCTCTCCTGTCCCATCATCTTCTCCACAACCGAAGAAAAACCCCGAAGAAAACCGCCGGTGATGGAGAAGAATGAGATGCCCATTGTCGGCGCATCAGCCGCCGGCGCATCGGCCGCCGCCCCGTCCGTGCCCCCGTCGCTCGCTTCCAACATAGCAGCCGGCGCATCGGCCGCCGCCACCGTCCGAGCCCCCGTCGCTTGGAACCCGTACGAACCAAGGTCGTATGTCGCGCCGGAGAACCCCTACGACACCAGCATCGTCGACGACGAGCCGGAGGTAACCCTTTGTTCCCTTGTTCTTATCCCATTTCAATCCTTTTGTGTTAGATCTAGCGTTATTAGGGTTCGTCTGTTCCTAGTTCAATCCATTTGTGTTAGATCTTGCGTTATTAGGGTTCGTCTGTTCCTAGTTCAATCCTTTTGTGTTAGATCTTGCGTTATTAGTGTTTGTGATTTGTTTTTGTTTAAGATTTGTGCCGATGATGATGAATATTTGGGCACAAATTGATTCAGGGTTTGGTCAGTAAACAATTGGTGTGTACAAATTTGTTGTGCATGATCTTTGGTTTACTGACTCAAATACTGGATATAAGTGTGTCCAATTTAACTGAGGCTACCTCTTTATCATGCATGATCTTTTGTTCACTCTCTGTTCCATCATCGTTGTAATTGACTCCGTGTTTTTTGCACGATCTTTGGTGCTACGTGACAGGTGCAGAGCAGCGATGTCGATAGCGATGACGAGTCCTTCCACACCAAGACTCGTCACGTCCTCAGGAGGCTGCAGTCCGGCCATTACGATGGCCTCTTTGCTCGAGGCATTTACAAGTGCCCCTTCTGCAACAGGAAGCTCCGCGCCACCGACTTCAACTGCCTGGTGAACCATGCTGAATCCATTGGCAGATGCGGCGCTAGAGTTGGAACGACCGTGAACGTGCATGCGTTCATGGCCAAACACTTAGCACTTGGGATTCACCTGCGCAACCTCCAAGCGAGTCACACGCACGGTGTTGAATGTGCCTACTGCACTCTCTTTATGTGACTGCTCTATCTGTAGAGCAGCTTAAATTCATGTAAAAGTAGCTTATGTTGTATCTATCGGTACTACTGTTGGATCTGTCGTGAATATATCTATGCTATGTTGGCTGCTGTATGCAGCTTATCCTATATTTTCTCTGGATTTGTGCCCTAGATTTCTTACCTGATTGGGTAAAAACGAAGGCATAAAGAAATGAATGGCGTTAAGAAACAGAAGGAGAAGCTGCTCTAGATTTGCTACCAATTTGTGCTATCAAGAGAGGAAAAAGGTACATTGAAAACTGCTAATCTGGGCGAAAGAGACAGAAACCACTCGTGCCCACCTCCCAGACCCACACGGCTCCACATGCTATGGCGCCACACGCTACGGCCACCGCTCCGCTCGTATGACCAAACACGATCTCATCCTGTCCCACACCGTCCCTTCGTACCAGCCCCACGCGACGCGGCCCCACAAACGACGCGGCCCTACTCGTCAGCACAGAACAGTCAACTTAATGGGATTCCTTCCGTCCGAGCTCCTTCTGCGGGTTTCAGACAAGGGCTTGGGGTAAACTGAGGAAAAACTAAGGAGCTGGGGAAAACTGAGTACAACTAAGGACCTGAGGGCACGAAAATAATCCCTCATTATATGATCAATATCATTCATACAACAACCCACTACTACCTTGTGCCTATGCTTTTAGCCACTGAAAGTTACATAATACTACTTTCAGTAAAAACTAGAAATCTTCTTCTACTATTTACTAGTTGCTTGTTACTATTGGAATCAACTTTAAAAAAATCGCCACTTGCTTTGTGAATTTATTGATATACATGTGTGGTTGGGAGTGATGTCTCAATTGTTGAAGTCTTATTGTTATTCTTTTGTTCCCCTTGAGTCGAACTATAAATTTGGGTAATACATCCCATCGAAGATTTAAGTAATCCCCTATATTTTCTGGCGCTGTTGTCGGGAACCTAGCTTTATTGGTAAGAGAACTTGTTGTAATTTACTTTATGCACTTATTTGTTTATCACCATGGGAAAGAATAAGAAACCTGCTAAGAAGGACATTAGGCCCTCCACTACAAGAAAATGTACGGATTTGCCTTATAGACCACATTTTCCCCCTCAAGCTGCTACTACTCCTGCTATTAAAAAGAAAGCTATTGTTCAAACAAGTTCACCACTATCTGTAATGTCTACTACAACTTAAAATGATTTGTTAGATGTTGACAAGGATAAAGAGGGGACGCCTGATTTATCTAGTCTTTGTCTGATGAACATATGTAATCTAAATATGAAGAAGATGAACTTTATAATGAAGATGGTAGTTCACTGAGTCCTAAAATGGCAAACTCCAAAGAAGATGCCTTTATTGAAGCCTTTACAAATATTGATTTAGATGATTTGAATGAATTTGAAGCTAGTCCGAGTTCTTGCTTAGATGATTTATTTCCTATTGCTAGAAAAAGTGAAGCACCTGTGATATACATCAAAGATAAAGATTATGAATTTACCGTTGACCCTAAGAAAATAGAAAAAGCTGAAGCTATTAAGTTTAGTGGTAGAGAGGATGAACTTCCTTGGGAACACTTAATAAACCTCACCGAGCTAGCTAATGTGTTTGGTAATACTGAGATCCAACAACATTATTACTTCTTGAAATTGTTTCCTTTCTCTTTAGGAGGAGAGCAAAAGCTTGGTATAATTATTTAGCACAAAAGTCTATTACTAGTAAATAAGCATGCATTTACTTGCTTTGTAATAAATATTTTCCTTCTAGTAAAATACATGCCATGGTTGAAGAAATTACTAAATTTGCTCAAGGGAAAGAAGAAGGCATTCCCCAAGCTTGGGGGGAGATATAGTGCCGTTGAGAGGAAGTGTTCATCTCATGGTTTTAAAGAGAACAAATAACTTGATATATTTTATAATGGGCTAACTGAAGGATTTAGATCTTATCTAGACAGTGTTGCAGGTAATATTTTCAGGCACAAAACCGTGGAAGAAGCTAAGACTTTATTGAACACCATCAAGAAGAACTATGATGATTGGCATATTGAAGAAGATGTTATCCATAAAAGGAGATGCATTCTTGAATTATATAATGCAGACATGAAAGAAGCTTCAAGGTCTATTAAAGAAAAGGGCATTAAAACTTCCAACTTGAAGAAAATCTCTGAAAGGGGTATCAAAAGCTTCCTATTGCTGAGCCATGTTTTCCTATTCAAGTACATGCTATATGTTTTGGTAAAGGTAAAGATATATCATCTCCTACTGAAATATCTTATGTTAATGATTTAAAATATTCTACTTATGACCAGAGATGCTTTGAACATGATATTAAAAGAGATATAATGGAAACCTCTCGTAATCTAGAAATTGTTCATAAGGAATTGAGCTTTTGTTTAGATTCTCTTAAAATGACTGTCAAACACTACCATATGATGAATAATCAATTGGGGCAAATGATTTATATTCAAAATAAATTATATGAGAAGCTTCTTTCTAAGAAAAGATAGGTATGTGGAGATAATACTAGAGGGGGATCAAGTAATCAGGGCCCTGATTATCCTGAAGGGCATCCAAAGAGAAAATAATAAGAAGCTCGTAAGAAGAAATATTTTGCAGGAGAATCCCCCAATGAAAGTGAAGAAAATGAGAAGTCTGAAGATCAAGATAATGATATACCTATTTTTGATGCTGAAACTGAAGATGACAATAATGAAGAAGATGTAGAAATGTCTCAACCACATGAAGAATCACCTGAAAAGATGATGCCAATAAAGAACCTGGGCCTATAATAAATGAAGATCCTAAATCCTCCAAGGAGAAAAGTAAGAGGAAGAAGGCTCCACCTCAATCAAAAGGTAAAGAAAGGGATCCATGGGATCAAAGAACTATACCATATCGCCAAGAGGTAATGAAAACTCTTGATAATGAAAGATTTGAGAAGTTTATTGAATTTATAAAGAGTTTATACTTGCAAATTCCTCTTGTTGATGTTATTTAAATTCCTCCATACTCAAAATATATGAAATACATTGTTAATAACAATAGGAAAATACCTAATGAAGCTATTACTGCTATGCTTGCTGATTATTCTTTTATGGGAAAATTACCAGAAAAGCGTGGAGACCCATGTATTCCTACTATCCCCTATACTATTAAGAATACTTATGTGAAATATGCTCTATGTGATCTTGGAGCAGCGGTAAGTGTCATCCCATTCTCCTTTTATAAGAAGCTCAATTTAAATAAGTTAGTTCCTACTAAGATTTCTCTTCAAATGGCTGATAAATGCACTGCTATTCCTATTGGTATACGTGAAGATGTTCTTATTATGATTGCTAATGTGCAAATTCCTACTAACTTTGTGATATTAGAAATGCCTGAAGATGATAACTTATCTATTATTTTTGGTAGACCTTTTCTAAATACTGCAGGGGCTGTTATAAATTGCACTGAAAGCAAGGTCACCTTCCATGTAAAAGAAAAAGAGCACACTATACATTTCCCAAAGAAGAATTCTATTGAGCTACCAAAGAAAAGTGTCAATGCTATTGAACCAAAGGTTCTTAAAATTGGAAGATTTGAAATACCAATTCTTCCTCCAAAACCAAAGTACCAAATATTAATGGTTGAAACAATTCCAATCCATTATGAGGTACCCTGAAATTTATTTTTGTTATTATTATTGAATCATTGTTTCTATATTTATCATAGTAATAATGAGACTTGATAACCCTCATTCTTAACATGATAATGGTAAGATTATGATTCATTTTAGATTATTGCTGCATTAGTACTGAAGTTACTTTTATTCTTGTACTTACTATTTATTTCCTTTAATTATTTTTCTCTCCAAAAATCACCAAAAATACACATGTTATTTTTCTCCTCAGAGGAACCAACAGGCAAAAGGACAACACAAAACAACTAATAGGGGAGAAAAGAGCCTCGTGGCGCGTCCACCCTTGTAGGGCGCGCCACCTGGTCTTGTGGGCCCCACAGGGGCTGTTAGGTGAGGGGCAAGTGCCCAGGTCCTTCCCCTCGATTCAAAACCCGACCAGGTATTCTTCAAAAAAATTCCTCTGCCCCATTGCTGCTCCATTTTAGATCTATAAATTTGGGCAGCCATTTGCAAATTCCTTTGGAAGAATTACTCTTCAGTATGTGAATCCTCCACCAATCCAATTTATTTTTGATATGATGATTTGTATTTTGAGGAGGATGCTGTTCTTGGTGTCATATATTATGCATGAGAAATCCCTGGATTTGCAAATTTTAGGGTGAAGTAATTAGTAGTTTTGCTTTGTAGAGCCTCTATGAGTACTCTTGAGCATATATAACTTGCTACATCTAGTTATTTAGTTGTTTTTTATTAGAGTGATGCAAGGTATCATTCTCATGGAGAAAGGAAAAGGGCTATTTAGTGGCCTAAGGTCAAGAAGGAATGTCAAAGTTGCCATCAACTTGGATGATAAGAAACAAACATAAGATGATATGATATGTTCATATGTCAGGCAAAAGCTTTGGATGTGCACACCACAAGGTTTCAAGATCCAAAATTCTTAAGGAGATGAATATAGAGGAAGACTTTGCCTTCTTCTTGTAGAGGACCATGCTAAAGGGATTCACAAGCCGCCCCTACAAGACATATGCAGAGATAACCCACGAGTTACTCACTACATTCAGGTTTGCACACACCAAGGAAATGGTAGGTAAGAAAGGTAAGGTCATCCTTTCCACATTTGATGTTAAATTTTTTATGAAACAACATATGTTTGTCATGTCCATTGATGAATTTTGCAAGGCTATTAATGTCCCAAATATTGGGAGCTGGGAAGAAATTCCTAGTGACTCTTATGAACACCTCCGGGAATTTTGGAGGAGCATTAGTGTCGTTGCCTAATCGACGGTACCTCGGAGGAGGGATCCTCACGAGGGGGAGAAGAAGTAGGGGCCATAGGGCGGAGTGCTCACGGGACGGCGGTACGCGAGTTACCCAGCTTCGGAACACACGCACGATGACGGGGCCTACTCGCTGCTTGTGCGGAATTATCTGGGCGCTTTCGCGTTGTTACAATGAGTTGTGGTTGTGCCTCTAGGGCTCCTAGGATCCGGCTTATAAAGGCGCACAGATCTAGGGTTTACATGGAGAGTCCTAGCCGGATTACAGATAGCCTATCTACGGTACAATGTCTTGCCGTGCACGCCACGGATCCGCCTTCCATATACGTCGTACTGGATCCGGGTTCCTCATGGGCCTCCCCGGATCCGGGTTCCTCCTAATATCGGTACGGATCCGGCTTACTGATCCTGGGCCGGACTTCTTCCTTCATGATCAACGAGCAAGCTGGGCCGCCCGATGGGCCACATGCCTCATCACCGTCTCGTGGGCCACCCGGGCTTGCCGGATCTAGGCA
>NC_061511.1:255862622-255865122 GCF_022539505.1 Lolium rigidum
GTGGCTTTCCATGGCCATGGCCGGCCATGGAGCTAGGAGGAGCAGCATTTTCGTGGGGGAGAGGTAGGAGAGGGTTATGAGGGTGTAGATAAGGTGGAGGAGTGAGTGGGGAGTGAAATAATGAAGCCAAAGGTGAGGAGGTGGCCGGCCAAGCCTCTTTTATAGAGGGAGGATGGTTGGCTACCTCCTTTTTGATTGGCTAAAGTGGGTGGCTGCCCATTTAATGATTTGGTTAGGTGGGAGGGAAAGGCTTGTGGAGGAAGAAAGTAAGGAGAGAGAGCTGGCCGAAATCTTGCCATGGCCGGCTCCTTCATGTGCCACTCAAAAATGAACAAAGAGAGAGATGCACGACACTCATGTGAATAGATCAAGGCATGATGTTGAGGAGGTAATGTCAATGAGTGACTTTGATAATGATAAAAATAGGAGTAGATACATATAGATAAAAAGGAGTATGAATGTGACATCAATTCATGAGGTCAAGGTGATGATGAAAAAGAATAGAGGATTGAGATGGGCATGATGAAATATAAGTTGCTCTTCAAGTAAGAGGTCAATTGGAAGTGATTTGAAAGTATCAAATGATCATCCATTTGATCAAAAATTGGAGGATAGGGGAATACAATGTGGTAGATCAGAGATGTGCATAAGATGTGAAAGTGTTGCCATTTGAAAAAGGATTTATTTGAAAGGTTTGTGAAAAACCTCAATTGTCTAGGGACAAATGGGAATGAACTCAGGTGGAATGGAATTTGAAAATGTTGAGAGAAAACTAGTTGGGAACATTTCAAAGTATTCTACTTACTTTCTCAAGTAAAGTAGAGTTTTTCTCAAATGTAAAATAAGCAAGAGGAAAATAAGAAATGGTATAGGTACCCTAAACAAACCTTTTGTTAAAAAGAAGGCAAGATAGAAAATAATGTTTTAGAAATCAGTACTTTTAGTAGAAATGGGATGAGAAACAAAACCCATTTCAGTTCCTTGTTTTCCTTGAAGAAATATTTTGAAAAGATTTAATAAGACTAGAAGTAGTTTTGTGATCAAAACTTGAGAAGGAAAAACAATAGGGTTTTTGAGAAGAAAACTTAATTTAGGGAAAAGTGTTCTCAAGGGTAGATGGTGGCTACAAAATGTACCCATCATTCCCACTCTTGGTTTTGTGAAGATTAAACTTGAATAAAAACAAGAGGTAAAATTGAAGGAAGTGTTCTAGTGTTGAAACACTCGGATAGGGTATAAGATCAAGTTGAATATATGTGCTGCAAGGATAGTCTCAGACATGCAAGACGTGGAGGTTGAAGAGAATGCTGCATAGATGAGATCCATGCATTGAAGTCAACAATAACAGTTGTGGGTGCTTAGAGATCAATTGCCAAAGTCTGGACATTTAAAGCCTGTCAACACAGATGGTCGACATGGCCTCAAAACCAACAAGGATGAGTGGGTAAAAGAGAAGGGTGCAAGTTTGGAATCAAGGATGATTTGAGCTAACTTAAACACAAAGAGGAATTTTAAGTAGGCACACTCATGTTGCCATGAGTAGAAAAGTTTGATGTGGAGAAAAAGGAAAACAACTTTTCCTAAGTCACATAGGTGTTTTATTAGGTGAGTTGCTTGCTTGACCACTAGAGGTGTTGATCTACGAGGTAGCTCAAGACAAAACTCAACAAGCAAAACAAGACAATACATCTACCAACAGATCAAAGCAATTCATCTTAACAGACAGATCAAGGCAATTCATCTTAATTAGTCTACAAAAAAAGTTTTTGTTCCCCCTAATTTTTGCATTATGGACAAATAAACAAGGTTGCAAAAAGTGGGGTGTTACACATTAGTCACTTGATTGACAAATATAGTATGTTTTGGATTTCTTCATGCATTATGGGGGGGGGGGGATAGCTCAATATGTTTAAACCACACTCCCCCTATGTTCATGTGTGCTTTCCATCAAGACATTAGCTAAAGAGTGGTATGTGCGCACGACGGTCAAGCAAAGTTTGATGGATCTATGATATTTAGTTCATGCCTCAACTCAATGAAACGCTTCTCATCCAAGGGCTTTGTGAAGATGTCCACCAATTGCTCCTTGGTGCCAATGAATGATAGAACAATATCTCCTCGAGCAATGTGATCCCGGATGAAGTGATTCCTTATCTCAATGTGCTTCGTCTTGCCATGGAGTACTGGATTGTAGCGATCTTCATGGCGCTCTCGTTATCACACAAAAGAGGAACCTTGGTATACTCAAGTCCATAATCCCGCAAGGTTTGCCTCATACATAAGATTTGAGCACAACTACTCACCGCGGCAACATGCTCGGCCTCCGCGGTAGAGAAGGAGACACAATTTTGCTTCTTTTAGTACCAACACACCAAAGATCTCCCAAGGAAATGACAATCGCCGGATGTAGACTTCCTATCAGCCTTGTCTCCCGCCCAATCCGAATCGGTGAAGCCAACCAATGAGAATTACGTGTCCCTTGGATACCATAGTCCGAAAT
>NC_061511.1:255870122-255883084 GCF_022539505.1 Lolium rigidum
CAAGACATGGAGAAGCTCCAAGAACCTTGTGGTAGATATGGTTGTCTTGGCCTTGTGAGGAGCTCCATGCATCTTTCCTTGAATGCAAGCCCTACAAACACGATCTTTGCAAAAGGAAACATCTTCTTTTAATCCGAGAATGTGGCCTCCCTTGTGGAGACTTTGCAACGTCTTCATGTTGACATGGACTAGTCGGCGATGCCATAACCAACCCTTGTCACCTTTAGCAAATAGGAAAAGAGCGGATGAAGTTGTCTTTCCGGACAAGTCAACAACATACAACCCGCTCTCCACATATCCAACAAAGGCTACAGGGAGTGTCTTGCTCCACAAGAGGACCACCATATGTTCATCGAAAAAGGTAAAAAGACCCATGCGTGCAATTTGATAAACGGAAAGTAAATTGTAACCAAGGGTCTCGACAAGGAGTACATTCACAAGTGAGATGTTGGGTGTTACCACCACCTTGCCAAGAACCAATACCTTTGAGCTTGTTTTGTCACCATATGAAATGGTAGAATGTGATGGCTCGAGGTCGACAACAATTTCCTTGCTTCCGGTCATATGAGTAGTGTCTCCACTATCAACCACCCATTTAGCACCACCGGAAGCATAGTCCTACAAGGAATCAAGTCATGGATTTAGGTACCCATTTCTCAATGGGTCCTATCATATTAGTAACAAGGGGTTTGGAAACCCAAATAGTCCAATCAATGTTGTCCTCATAAGGACCAACAAAGCGAGCACGAATATGTCCATAGTACTCAACAAAAAGAACATGAGAAGGGTTGTTAGCACCAGCATAGCCCCTTGTGCTGGGATCGAGAACTCCACCCCTCCTTGGGTTAGATTCACCTCCCTCACGGGTGATACCCATGTTCTCGTTGTTCTTCTTATTCTTGGTCCTTCTTCTTCTCTTTCTCTTTGGCTTGGTAGCCACACCTCCTTCATTCCCTCATTGGCTCCATATTTAGCTTCAATGACTCCTTCCAAGTATTGGGCTTTGATTTGGAGTCTATCAATCTTGGACTTCAAACGATTGACTTCATCTACATGTTCCGGGTGAGGGTGAGTGATATCAAACACTTGGACCTCCTTCTCCTTGTTCACCCGGAAATGCTCCATCAATGCTTCTTCTTGGAGAGAGTTCATCTTCATGAGTAAGCGCTTGTGGCTCTCCAAAGTGGCAATGTTACCTTCATGATTGCAACAAACATGGTCCTTGCTCAAGGGAATGTATTCCTTCAACGCTTCCTCTTGCATGGAATTGATGTCCATGAGCTTGACCTTTCTCCTCTTCAAAGAGGCAATCTCTTCCTCATGATCACAACAAGTGACCTTCTCTTTGCTCATGCGGAGGCACTCCATCAAGGACTCTTCTTGCATGCCATTCAAATCCAAGAGCTTGGCCTTGGTCTTCTCAAGAGCTGCGATCTCTTCATGATTGCAACACAGTACCTTCTCCTTGCTCAAGCGATAATACTCATCCAGCTTCTTCTTGAAGGGAATTGACCTCCAAGAGAAATGCATTATGCCTCTTCAAAGAGGCAACTTGATCTACAAGCTCATCACAACAAGAGTTAGGCCCTTCAACTTCTTTCTCCTTGTGAGCTTCCTCTTGAGGATGATCAATTGACTTAGAGAGAATTGCAAATTCCAAGGATTTGAAGTCCTTGGTGAGCGTTGAAACTTCCTCAAGTAACAAATCATGGTCATCCTCAAGAAAAAGCTTCTCCTTCTTGAGCTCACTCACCAAGGCAAGAGCCTTATCTCGATCCTTGGTGAGTTGGGAGATGATAGCATTGTTAGAGACTTCAAGGGTAATAACACTTGCTTCAAGAGACATGCGCAAGTTTTGCTCCTACTCATGGGCTTGAGTAAGAGAGGCAATATCGTTTGCCGCCTCCCACTCAAGCCTGTCCTTCTCCTCTGTAAGGTCTTGAGCCACACCAAGTTGAGCCATGAAGGCCTCAACATGGGTCTTGGTATCCCCTTGCATGTTAGCGAGAAAAGCATCCAAACCCACAATCTCACGCTTAATGGTAAGACTAGTGGAATCATCAATAGATATGGCATTAGATGAAGATGTAGGTTTGGAAGGGGATTCTACCTCCGACGATACCTTTGCCATAAGGCAACGGGAGTTGTTGGCGACGAGGTTCTCATTAGAGAGTCGAAGAGGGAGTTGGAGAGGGTGGAGATGGCGATGGCGGCCACTCCCTCTTCTTCCTTGTTCGAGCTCTTGTCTTCACGCTCTTCACCTTCATTGGAGGAATACTCCTCACCGATAATGAAAGCTCTAGGCTTCTTGGTGAAGGAGACCTTGGCGTCACCGGGCTTGGAGGAGAACTTGGAGAATCTTTTGGAGAGGGATTTGAACTTGTCCTTGCGGATGAGCCTTCCACCATTGTATTCACATATCTCATAGGTACAATCCGCAACAAAATGACTTTTGTCGCTGCAATTTTAGCACGTTCTCCCCCTTTGCCCTTCCCTTGGGCTCTTGGAGAAATTTCTCGGAGAGTCACGAGGAGAGTATCTTGAGCTTCCTCTTGGTCTTGATATTCTAGTCTTGTTCCCATCGCAAAAGCTCTTGGCGGTGAGAGCCATGTGTTCATGATAGTTGGTCTTAAGATCATCCAGACCCTACTCCATGTGATCCTGATCACTTTCACTAGCTTCATGTTCCCTCATCTTCAAAGCGAGGTTGGGCATGCGAGTGTTGTGAGCACGTGCGACAAGATCCTCCGCATTCTTCTTGGAGATGTCCAAAGCGATGACTTTGCTAAGGACTTCATCGGATGTCATAGTGCGGAAGGAGGCATTTCGGCGGATGGTCGTCAACTTGACTTCCTCATATGGGAGGAGAGCGTTGTAGAACTTTCGCTTGATCCAATGGTCATCCACAAAAGTTGCTTCATGATCTTGCATTTGCACGGAAAGAGCGATGAGGCGTCGTACATCTCTTTGGGAGATTTTCGTTCAATCATGACAATGTTGTCGGCCACGTTGTTCACTTCATCGAAAAGAGAGCTTTGAATGATCTCATTTCCGAGGAAGAGCTTATTGAGTTTATCCCATGCTTCTTTCACGTTCTTGAGCGAGCGAATATGAGCGCGGTCCTTGGGTGTGACGACCATGTGGATCATGTTGATGGCGGTGGCGTTGAGTTGGTCATCCACCACTTCTCTTATTGTCAAGTTTCTTGGATCTCGTGGTGAGTAACCTTCCTAAATGATGCGCCATAGCTCGGTGGAAATGCCAATTTTCAAAGCTATTGGACTCAAGTAGCAGTGGTGAACCATGAGACAAAATATGTGGCATTGGAATAGAAACATTTATGGTGTAATCACTTGGTGGTGGCACCGCATGATTACCCCTTAAATGTTCCACAACCGGTGGTTCCTCCACTACTAGGAAAAGGGCTATAGCTGCAGGGAATAGTGCCGGCGCACCATCATTGACGCGCGCCGGTGACAAATACCGCCGGCGCACCATATTAGGGCCGCGCCGGCGAAGAACAGATACTGCCGGCGAACAAACAATTTAGTGCGTCGGGAATAAAATTCGAAGAGGTCTGGCCGGAAGCAAAAAATTCACTTGGTAGTACCACCGGCGCACCACCATAGAGGTGCGCCGGGGGTAAGGTGCCCAGATTTTTCTCTCCACACCCCCTCGGGAATCGCCTTTTCAGTTTTCAAAAAAATAAAACAAAATGGTAGAAAATTCAAAAAATTAAATCCTTTGATATGTCCAATACTTATGTAATCTATTTTTAGTGAAAATTTGAAAAAATGAATTTCGATATATTATGCAAAATGGCGTCATCTTTCGGTAAAACGGGATTTCTAGTTGCATATGACCTCCGATGAAAGAACTTTTTTATATCAAAATCTATCTACGCGAAATTTCCTATCCGAATTCAACGACCTATGGTCGTTTGGACAAAAAATGGATTCGTCAATTGGAAAACAGAAACAGGACTTTTTCCAGGTTTAAGATTTGGGTGAAAAAAAGAAAACAATTACCTCCGGCGCACCACCATACTAGGTGCGCCGGCGGTAAGCCGTACTATATATTCAAGCCGGCCCTCCTCCCTCTTCTCCTTCCTCACTTCTCCCCCTTCTCCTCTTCTCCTTGCAATACTCACCGACGGCCTTCTCCTCCTCCTCCGGAGACATCCCTCCTCCACCTCGGGCCTCCTCCTCCGACGTGAGCTCCTCCTCCCCCTCCTCCTCCTCCTCAACCTCCACCTCCGGCCAACTCCTCCTCCTCAACCTCCACCTCCGACCAACTCCTCCTCCTCAACCTTCACCTCCGGCCAACTCCTCCTCCTCCACGTCCACGTCCATGTCCACGTCCACCTCCGGCTTACTGTTCCTCCACCTCCACCTCCGACCTACTCCTACTCCTCCTCCTCATCCTCATCCTCCTCCTCCTACTCCTACTCCTACTCCTACACCGGCGCGGCAACGACAGCAAGGTGGCCCACAGTAACACGCAAAACGAACCCGAGCTAGATCTAGATCTAGATCGTTTTTTTTTTGGTTTCATGGATAACTTACTACCGACGCACTAGGCAGGTGCGCCGGGGATAACTAGCTGGTGCGCCGGCAGTACCTCGTTATCACCAGCCCGTTCCCACCGGCGGGCGCTGGTGCGCCGGCAGTAGGCAAATTTGGTGCGCCGACAATAAGCGTTTTCCTAGTAGTGCTCCTTCCCTTTTGATGAAGTGCCGACATCCCCAAGTTCCACCTCTTGAGGGATTTTTGTCGATTGAGCGACAAAGCCAACAAGAGGAATTGGATTAACTTGTGGTGGGGGAACCTCGGCACTTGCCTTAGGATCTATGGCGGGGTTTGGTTTTGGAGCAACCAACTCCATCATCATAGCCTTCATTTGGCTTACGATGGATAAATCCAATTTCTTGAGGTAATCCAAAGTAGCTGTTGTGCTATCGGCGTTTGATGGTGGAGGTGGTTGCCCACCGATAACCTCTTGTTCGACCATTTCTTAGGCGGTAAAGCCCGAGCAAGAAAACCTTGCTCTGATACCAATTGAATGGATCGTTAGCGAACAAGAGGGGGGGGGGGTGAATGGTCGCTAAACAATTTTTATAGATTTTTCAATTTTTAGGTGCGATGCGGAAGTAAAGTTGGTGACTTTGATGATAGGGTGTTCCTAGTATAATCCTAGCGATGCAACGAGTAAAGGAACCGAGAAAGATAGTAAAGAGAGGGAGCGAAACAACCGGGGTAGCGGAGATGAGGCGAGGTTTGTTTCCCGCAGTTCCTCCCACAAAAGGGAGTACGTCTGCGTTGAGGAGGTGCGAACCACGAAGGCTCGGCGGCCACACAGGCCTCACCTTGTTCCTCGAGAAAGCCCTACATAGGAGCTTCCCCTTCTCCACTAAGTAACCGGTCGAGGCGGCGGTACCTTCACAAGGTTGGGGCGAGCTCCACAAACACCGGAGGCTCCCAACACCCTATGGGGCTAACACAACTCCAAGCTAGCCTCCATAGGAGCACATCCTCCAAGATCCCACCATAGGAACTCTAACTCCAAGATCCACTAAGGACTAGATGATATTGGTGAAATCTCTCTTGGTAGAACTATAGATCGGGGTCTCCTCCACCACTCCTCAAAGTTTGGGCAAAATTGGTTGGGTAGGTAGGGAGATCCTCAAGGTTTGAGCTCAGCAAGAATGGAGGAGAGAGAGAGAGAGAGAGAGAGAGAGAGAAGAGTTGAAACGAGCCGGGAAAAAGGGGCGCATTTATAGGTCCCTCCAAATCCAACCGTTATGTGCCCCTTGAGTCGAACTATAAATTTGGGTAATACTCCCCATCGAATATTTCAACAATCCCTATACTTGTGGGCATCAGCCACCTCCACTCCCGCCATTTCGCACTCCACCGCACGTCGTCGCCTCGATGCCATGCCGCTGAAGAAGTTCCACTGCCCACGCAACGCTTCCGCCGATGATCACACACCGCCATTGAAGAAGCCCAAGAAGCGGGGGCAAACGAAGGTGCGCCCACCGGGCTAGAGCGACACCCAGTGGATGGCAGCCGTCAATCGACGGGCGGCCATCTCGGCTGACCATCGCGAAAGGATCTAAGATCCCTATGGAGCTGTTGTTTCTCCATAGTGGCCGCTGGTTTTGTTCTACGTGACAACATTAGATTTTTCTGGCCCTTTTGCGGTCTCTTTTGGCCCCAAAGATCCCTCCCCCCCCCCAGATTCCGGGGGTCACTTACCCCAGAGATAACATCCTGGGGCTATAAGTAGGACTCCCTTCTTTTCCAAGGAGGTAGCTCGTTTTTTCTCTCCTCCATTATTTCAAATCTTAAACTTGGTGAATCTCCATCTTTAGCCAACCAATAAAGAACCCCTTTAGGGAATCGAAGGAGGAGTGCTGGATTAACACTTGGATCAAATGAATTCGAATTTTCTCTTGATTCAATTAAGAAACATGTAACTCGACGTATTCATAGTGGAGACCCTTGTGAATAGATCATCTTAAGGCTTGTTTGGTATTTGTAAGAGCTTGATTGAATATGGTGTTAGGAGCCTCCAATTGATCTGTGGAGTGTGCCCCAAGCTTGTGTGAAGATTTGGTAGCCACCTCTACCGACACCTTCTAGGGGAACATGGATTCACCTTTGTGATGGGTTCACCGAGAATAAGTTGAAGCCTTTGTGGCGTTTGTGGACTTTTTTTTCGCACCACACCTCTCCAACATAAACAAACTTCCCCTCAGAAGGAAAGAACCATGGGAATTAAATCTTCCGTCACGTCTCCCATGGCAATTACTCCAATCCTTTACCTTGCTTCTTTGTGTTTATCTTTGTTCTTGATCATGCAGGTTGCTCACTTTGCATTTAATCAGCTTTACTTTCTTGCTAAGCCATAAAAAATGAAAAAAATAGAAAAAATTGCTAGATCCTATTCACCTCCCTCTAGTTGCGCTTCCCGGCCATTTAGAAGTTCATTAGCAATAGAAATCAGTGCTCAAATATCTATTAGTGAAGTTTTTTCTTGGAAACTTATTGTTGTAACTAGTCAAGTTGCATTCTTTAATGTGGAGCCCAACAGGATTATTTGGAAGTTTTCAACTAAGAAAGAGTTTATATGAAACATCCCTACAATGTCTTTACTGAAAGGCAGGTTAAATATCTAGCTACACTACAGGAAAAATTATAATTAGAACCACTAAATATCACAAGAAAAGAAGAATTGTAATGGCCTGGCAGAGATTTTGAACGTATTGTGGTTCAATAAATTCTTATATTGTCAATGTATGTGCTATTATGTCCTGCTAAGTTGATAATTTTCTACCCACAAATCCAATTCGAAACAATTTGAATAAATATTATGCCAATCTCTTTGCTAATTCAGGCAGTCATTCTTCCTTGCAGAGCCTGTGGCGCATGGCGAGGCTTAGAAATTGAAGGAATCAAGTCGGCATGAAGTTTCCTAAGAGCCTTTCAACCTCTCTGGTATTTTTTTCTTTCTCCTTGGAGCTTTATTTTCCCTGCCATTAAATGGATTTTTCAATGAAGCAATGTCAATTTGTCGCCATACACCATATGACTCAAGAGACCTATAATTAGACACAAAGGAGAGCTACCAACATATTTTTTTATTAATTGATGAAGCTAAGAGTTAAACTCGAGATTTTAGGCTTTTATACCATGTCAAACTCGTAGACTAGCAGCCAATGTATCCAAACGTCCGAAGTTTCGAACATGGCTACTGCAATCCACCTATACCGTAACAATGGTGACAAGGACCAACACGACGTCAAGTACAATTTTTGATAAGGAAGTCCACGTATCAGGAGCGGCCGGTTTGGCTTCTGCTTCTTTTAATATTCACCTGGATTCATTGCAGCAACCGCTCGGACACATTAAATCTGCTGCTTCCCCCTGTCTCGGCTGCTCCTTCTTCTTCCCAGGCGATGGCGGTGTTTGAGGTCGATCCAACTCCATGGCTGCCGCGGGTCCACGAGATCATCGATGGCCGGCTGGCGCGATTGCCGTGCACCTTCTACTTTCCATCGCAAGATGCTCCGGCAGGGCATCTCTCCTACTGCATAGCGTTGGTGGAGCCGTCACCTCCGCTGGCGGTGTTGGCTCTCTGGAGAGATCAAGTGCGCGACTTCCTCATCAGGCCGCTGCAACGCAATGTGGTAACATCTCAGCCTAGCTTGTTCGGAGTGGGTCTTTATCAGATGAGTAGTCCCAACTCTGTCAATGCGTTAGTTCAGCATGGGCAATACCAGATTCAAAATAGGCTGCTTCGGTTTGTGCATGTTGGAGAGGCGCCGAAGAATCACCGTGCGACGCTAGGTTTCCGTCGTGGATGGCTGATGTTTCTTGGAGTGCACCCAGATTATCGCAACGACTATTATATTGCTCGTGCTGTAGCTACTTTTGGACAATATCATACCTGGAATAGCAATGATTCTGTGAAGGATAGGGTGCTCGTGTATGCATCCTTCCCTTCCCCTTAGTTAATGCCTCGTGATGTTGTCTTTGGCAAGTTTGCTTCAGTAGGAGGGGCTAAGGAGTCTTGGACTTCTCCAGTATATATCCTTACAGCTGAGTTTGCAGATGCACTACCTGCTGATGAAAACCAGATGCCATCTGATGGAAACCCCCATCCTTTTCCAGGAGAGTTGCAGCAGAATAATAACTTGTTTGTCAACCCACAATTTCCTAAAATTGGTTGGGATGCAGTAAACAATCTTGGGAAAGACATGCAAGGTGAGCAAGGTGGCAATCATGGTCAGCAAGGTGGATGGAACCAGATGGACCAGGTGCAGGAAGTTCAGGAAGTTCAGGAAGTGTTGCAGGAGATGCACGAGTCCATGGTGGTCAATTTTTCTGACAGCTCCAGCTCCTCTGTTAACATGTTGGATGTGCAACAACAGCAGCAGCTGGGAAATCTGCAAGTGCTATACAATGAGCTGAACATTGGAATGGTGCACACTGTATTTGGGCCTGTCTTGCCCCTGGGATGGTGTGTGCACGTGCTCTTCAGTTAGTTCTACCCTCTCTGTATAGCAAAACTATGCCAGAGGTCATGAAGATTGATCCTTTTGTGTTTCTGAAAAAGCTGTCTGGTGTTGCTTTTTCAATTATTGATTTATAGAGGGGAGATAAGGATCTGCTGTATCAGCCTCAGCCAAGCCAACCAAATCTAACTTTGTCTTATGGAGGAGAGGAGAGGATTGTTAAGGAAGAGAGAGAGCAACCAGCTGGGCTAGAATAGATGGCAGTCCATTCCATGTCTGCCAATGGCAAAAGTAGAAAGATGAGGAAGTCTGTTACACCACTAGTGCAACCTTCAGAGAGAAGATTCACCAGGAGTTGTCTTAGGATAGATGGATATAGGCCAACACCTATTTTGTCTGCTCAGCCAAAGATCAAGAAGAAGAGTAGGGCAAAGAATTTGTTGCTGCCAAGGGAAAAGGAAGCTCAGGCCCAGGAGCAAGAGGAGGCTCAAGAGAATGAGGAACAAGCTCATGTGCCAGTCATTCCTATTGCAGTTGTTCAGAGAGTTGGACATGCTTTGGGGATTGTAGCTGACAAGTTGAGCAAGGAGCAGCTTGAAGCTGCACCTAGAGAGAAGAAGGATAAAGAGTCTACTGATGAGTAAGCAGTTGGTCATGATATATATATGGCACTGTTGGTGGTCCTTGGGTGGTGCTTTTGGTATACCAGGTGGAACTCATGTGTGGAGTCTGGTGTGGGGCCTGGTGTGGGTTTTGGTACTTCTTTTTGTTAAATAACTTGCTACTACTGTCAGTAATGTTGCTATCTGCTCTGGGTTGTTGGTGTGGACTGATATTTTAGCCATGATTGGCACTATGTGTCAATTTTATGTTCCTTGATATGTTATTTCCTGTGAGTAAGGTAACTAAAAGAAAATGGCGTGTGTTATGTTGGAATGTGCGTGGATTAAATTCTGAAAATAGGCAAAGGGAAGTGAGAGCAAAAATTGAGGAAAGTGAATGTGATATTATATGTTTGCAAGAAACTAAATATGAATCTTTTGACTGGAAATTTATCAGAAAATTCTGTCCAAAGAGGTTTGATAGCTTTGCTTTTTCTCCTTCTGTGGGAGCTTTTGGGGGTATCATTATTATATGGAACTCCTCTGTGTTCTCTGGGTTATTGGTATATTCAGTAAAATATGGTGTCCAAGTTAATGTCACATCAAAGCATAATAATGATTGCTGGAGTTTGGTTTGTGTTTATGGGCCTTGTCAAGGTGAAGAAAGAGACAACTTTGTGTCCTGGTTGTACAATTTACACATACCTATTGATGACAATTGGATTATTTTGGGGGATTTTTATTTTGTGAGATCCCAAGATAATAGGAATAAACCTGGTGGTGATATTAATGACATGTTTTTGTTCAATGAAATTATCAGGCAATTGGGTGTATTGGAATTACCTATAAAAGGCATAGCTTACACTTGGTCCAATATGCAGAAGGATCCTCTCCTAGAACAATTGGATTGGTTTTTTACCAGTGCTAATTGGATTTCTGATTATCCCAATACAATGGTGTTCCCTGTGGCAAAAATTGGATCTGATCATGTTCCTTGTGTGTTGAATGTAGACACTAATATACCCAAAGCTACAATTTTTAGATTTGATAATTATTGGGTCAATATGCCAGGATTTATGGAGTGTGTTAAAGGAAAGAGAGTATATAAAGAGTTATAGTTCAGCTATTTTGGCAGATAAACTGAAAACTCTAAGGCATGAGCTAAAGAAATGGCATGTGAGTCTGGCTAAGCTAAAGCAAATTATCAAAAAGTGCAATAATGTAATTCTTACAATGGATACATTGGAAGAGCAGAGACCTTAATTTCAGGAAAATAGTGAAGATTCATTTGGATGGTTTGCTTTTGGCTGAGTGTAACTATTGGAGGAAACGTTGTACTATATGTTGGATCAAACAAGGTGAAGATAACACAAAAAATTTCCATGCTATGGCCACTGAGAGATATAGGAGAAATGCAATTGCTATGGAAATGAAGTGACTGATCATCGGGGAATGGCTAGTTTATTTTGGAGGAAATATAAGGATAGAATGGGCAGATCAGAATAAATTTCGATGCAGTTTGATTTATCTAGAATCTTGCATACAGTGGATGGACTACATGAGCTAACTAGGCCATTTGAGGAAAAAGAAATGGATGAGGTAATTAAGAATATGCCAGTAGATAGAGCTCCTAGGCCAGATGGCTTTAATGGGCTATTCTTGAAAAAATGCTGGCCCATTATCAAGCAGGATTTTTACAAGCTAGCTACTGACTTTCATGATGAATCCATTCAGCTAAAGAACATAAATGGATCTTTTATTACCTTGGTGCCCAAGAAACCAGTGCCTTTGCAAGTCAATGACTTTAGGTCCATTTCTTTAACTAGTGTGTGTGTGTGTGTGAAATTCTTAACAAAGTTGGCTGTTAATAGATTGCAAGACAAGATTGTTTCATGCATACACAAAAATCAATATGGGTTCCAAAGAGGTAGATCGATACAAGGTTGCTTGGCTTGGTCCTTTGAGTACGTGTTTCCGTGTCAAGCATCTAAAAAGCCAATTATCATTCTCAAGTTGGACTTTGATAAGGCTTTTGATACTATTGAGCATGAAGCAATATTACAAGTGATGCAATATAAGGGGTTTAATGCTAAATGGATTAATTGAGCTAGAAATATTTTATCTACTTGGACATCCTCTATTATCTTGAATGGAATCCCTGCGAAATAGTTTCAGTGTAAAAGGGGTGTCAGACAGGGGGACCCAATATCTCCACTGTTTTATCTGTTTTTCTCTGATCTGTTCAGTTGGTGCTCAATGATTTAGTATAGCAAGGCCTACTGTCACTTCATATTATCACTAATGATCCAGATTTTCCTATTGTGCAATATGTTGGTGATACTTTGCTGATACTCCCTGCTGAAAGGAAACGATTATTGTTGATAAAGGAGACTTTGAGGAAATTCTCCATGTCCATTGGGTTGAAGATAAATTTTGATAAATCTCAAATGCTGCCAATTAATGTGTCAGATGATCTATTACATGAACTAGATGCTGTGTTTGACTGTCAAGTGGGTAGGATGCCTTTTACTTACCTAGGATTACCTGTGGGTACTACCAAGCCAACCATTACTGAATTATCTCCTTTGGTGTGTCGTTTGGAAATAAAGTTGTCCTCTAGTTCCAACTTTTTATCATAAGGAGCTCGTTTGCAACTCATCAACTCTGCTTTGGCCTCCATGGCCCTGCATTTTTTGTGCTCTTTGCAACTTCCAATTGGGCTGACTAACCAACTGGATAGAATTCTGAGGCAATGTTTGTGGAGGGATAAAGATGGTATGCCTAAGCAATCCTTAGCAGCATGAGAAATGATATGTAAACCAAAGCTGAAGGGAGGACTAGGGATTATAAATTTCCAAAAACATAATGTTGCTTTGCTGATCAAGTTTTTGGATAAGTTCTATAATAAAAAGGACTTGCCATGGGTGAACTTGGTTTGGTTTGCACACTATGAAGGACGGATTCCTCATGCGGAGAAGCTATGTGGATCATTTTGTGGCGTGATGTCATGAAACATGTTGATAACTACAGGGGTGGCTGCAATAATTCCTGATAAAGGGGACACTATGCTGTTTTGGTCTGACAATTGGAAAGTGAATGGATCATCTGTATCCATGTGTCATAGATATCCTAGATAGTTTTCTTATGCATTATCTCCTAATTCTTCACTAGCTCAGGTGTTTCATGAGGAGGATATCACTTCACTGTTTTATTTGCCATTGTCTACACAAGCTCATCGGGAATTGGAACAACTCAAGCAAATGATGCAGTGCAACCCCTTGACACAGGAGAATGATCAGTGAGTTTATTGTTGGGGTGATAAATATTCTCCAGCTAGCTTT
>NC_061511.1:255883184-255906584 GCF_022539505.1 Lolium rigidum
GGGCCCTACATCCCTCGGCGGTGCGGATTTGCGTTGACTCGGCCGGCGAACCCTAGATTTCGAGATGCACCACGTCCCGGGCCACCATACGCGACGTTTTGGCCGCTTTCGTCGGGCTAGGTGGCCTCAAAAACGAGAAAAAAGTTTTGACATGCACCACGGAGGGACCAAAAATCGTCGGCCATGGTACACCAGCAACCACGGCGCGACTTCAACTTCGTCGGCCATGGCAACTTTTCTTGTAGTGTAAGCATATTACTGATCATATTCAGGTGCCTAATGTTTATAAATGGCTTTGAAAATCTAGTTGTGTGATGAAACACAAAGTGTTTGCTTGGTTGCTGCTATCAGACAGAACTGAATACCATAGATTTGCTTAAGAGGAGGCACTGGAAGGTGACTGAGGATGAACACTGTGTTCTTTGTCCATGGAAAATATTTGAGGATCGTATGCACTTATTCTTTGAATACAACTTCAGTGTGCGAATATGGAACTATCTATAGATTGAGTGGATTGCCAATGATGATATGCAGGTGGTGTTGGAAAATGCCAGGAACAGATTTTGCCAGCCTTTCTTCGTGGAAGTCATTATTCTGGCCTTTTGGAATATTTGGTTGCTTAGAAATGATAATTTTTTTAGTGTTGAACGGTGCCCTTTCACTAGGTGAAAGGGGAAGTTTATACATGATATATCTCTGTTGCAATATAGGATCAAAGTAAAACATAAGGATAGGCTGCTATCTTGGATTAGGTCTCTACCTTAGAGCCTTTTTCTTCCTTCTTTTAGTTTTTTGTACATAGTTTTTTTTTTCTTTCTTCTTTTTTGTGTATAAGTTTGGACTCTTTGGAATAATATAAAACTGATGTGGGGCTTTTTGCCTTGCAGTCCTGGGTTTCAAAAAAAAAAAAAACAATGGTGACAAGGAAAACGTTACTTTTCGCTCGGAGTACTCTAGATCAAAGGAGCCTGCGTAGTCCCGTGAATTATCTATCAGGCACAACCAACTAGTTAACATGATACACACACATGATTCAGTTTCCCAATGTACTCCTGAAAATCGTTGTTACTTGCAGTTATTCCTTTTTCTTATAAGGTTGTAAATATTTCATATCCTCTTCATACTGAATGGCGCCAAACCTTGTTGACGAAAAGCCTGACATTAATGCAGTAAGCACGGAACAGTCCTAGCGATAGATTTGCATGCCAGTTTGTCGACATTTTGATGTCAACGGCTTGTGACAGGGAAAATCGGAAAACTTTACTTTTCGCTCGGAGAATGCCTCGATCAAAAGATCCTGCGTGAGCGACTAGGTCGCGGCGTCCGTCGTGTGGAAGGTCGCCCCCTGTAAATAGCTGCATTCCCACGATGGAACCCGACTAGCTAGCCGAGCGAGCTGAAAGCTGATCAGAAAGATGGAGCAGACGAACATGGCGGGGCACGGTCAGGCCGGACTCAGGAGTCGTCTTCTTCGTCGTCGTCGCGCCTCTCGTGTACGTGTCCAGGCGACAGCGACTTACGTCGAGATCCAATCCACAGAACCGACATATCGACTGACAAGGTAGTACACACATATATACTTGGCTGGTCTGCTAGCTAGTATTTGACAAACCCTCGTCATGTCTGATGCAATCCCTCTTCAATTCGTCATGTCTGATGCATGGTATACGTAGTTGTTGACAAGCAGTAGCCATATGCAGTGATGCCTCCTCGCAGTACTTTGATTTGGACAACACGATGTCATCTGTCTGACTTGTTAAAAACGGGGGAAAAAGAAGGCGTTCAGCTTGGAGTTCGTTTGATTAGTAGTGCGTGAGTGCCGCGCGCCCGGAGTGCTAGGTTGAACAGAGACCGTACCATCAGCTCATCACGCGTTTCCTCGGGTAAACGTGTTGGAGATCTAGTCTTGGTTAGTTACTACTGTTGAGCTACTAAACAATTTTCAAGTGAGTTCAGTACCGCAATCGACATCAAATGAGCACTAGTAAACTTAACCATATGGAGACAAGCAAGCATATCTAGCAGATCTGCAAATAGAACAACTACTAGTGCATAAAGAGAGATGAGAAACACATACATCATGAATGGAAAGGTCGTCACCGTAGCAGCACCATGAACATTGTTGTTGTCGCACATTGTATTTTTAAGGTCATCGAGTCCATACGGAATGTAGCCCGGCGAGGAAGATATCGAACGGATGTAAGACGGCGAGCAAGCATACGGATGGAGGTGCTCCAAAAAACCTTATTGCCTGTCTTTCAGTGCAGAATCTCAACGGCTCAACGGACGTGGTCAGGTCAAGCTGAGTATAGGTCAAGCCTGCACACGTTGTGTTTGTGCGTACACCCCCACCCAACGTTTTCTAACTCGATTTTACACGACCTGCATGTGATGCGTGATGAGCGGCGGTGGAGAACAAGCATATGAACAACACGTCTTTCTCACTCAGTTAGCGGACTAAGAAGAGCTGCCCTTGTAAACTACCCAACTCTCTCCATGTTGGCAATGTGGCACTAAACTTAAGTTCGAGTCATGTCATGTTTCTAAGAAAAAAATAGGCACGTGGCAGGTGGTACCTAGGTTGTTAAAGACAATGTCAAAATGACTAAATCAGTCTAATTGGTTTTTAAAACATTTATTCCAAAAATTGTTGTTTTGTGATAGCATCTTCTTTCGGTTGTAGTTTTTGAACCATAGCCAATAGTTGTGGTTTTATGATATTAGCTCTATTTTGGAACCACCTATATATAAGAGAATAGCAACCAATGTTTGTTAGTTGACCGATAAAATAATAGAAACATACGATGGAATAAGATTATCGCAATCCACCCAACACTAATCGCACGATTCAAGTTGAATTGTGGTGGGTTCAGCTTTGCCCTATTTCAGCCATTGTTCCTCAGTCCCATCCTCTCCAAGCTAATGTGGAGCGCTGGAATGCAAACTATTCTGGAATAAAAAAAACATATATAGCCTTTTTGAAACAATTGCTAGAACGTCCATACATCAAAATTTATGTTTATGTTTCAAAGCTTGATTGAGAGGTTGCCTAGTTCCCCAAACCATTTGTTGAAGCTTTTGCTGCCGGGGAGTCCCCCATTGACCTTTATGAAACCAACACTATATTTAGAACCTGGCGGCGGATCTGAGCGGGGCTGGTGAGGCGCCGGCCCGCGGGCCTTCGGGCGTGTGGCGTCGCGATCACGGCGAGCGGTGGTGGACGCCTCCGATGGTGAGCCATGCTGGCGGCGGAGGTATGGGTGGGGCGGGCTGTAGGGGAAACCCTAGGTCCTCTTCTCCTTGCCTCTTCGTGGTGTTGGCGGCCGGCGGTGGTGGGCTGGCTATTCGGCTGTGGCGTTGCCCAGGCGTGAGCTGTGTCTCCGGACTACGCGATATGTGCTTGGTGTCTCCGGCGGCAACCTTGGCCAGCATGGGATGGTTGGCGGCGTGGGGGAGGGGGCAACCTGAATAAAGGCGGCAGTCCTAGGGTCTCTCTTGGGCTAAGATAAAGACCTTCCTGAGGCCTGGTCTTCTTGATCTGGCCGGAGTGTTGAGTTCTGGAAGGCGCCGCCGACAAATGTAACAGTGCTTCTATTGCCGGGAGTTTGCGGGATTGGTGGTATTCGATCGTGCGCACCCATGCTTTTACTCTGACCATTTGGTTCTTGAGGGAGCTGCGTGAAGCTCTGTTCTGTGTTGACATCAAGTGAATTTTGGTCCATGGTGAAGTCAGAAGAATAGAATATCATGAAAGCCGGATTGGAGGACTAGCTAAGGGAGATTCAAGTCTCTGTGTTGTTGAGGGACTTGCTTGGTGTTTCGGGCTTCGCATCAGTGGTATGAAAGTGGGGGCGGTAACACATGTGAAGTTCGGAGTCTTACCTTTCAGGATGAAAACCCAAGGTCTGGTCTTAACTGGTTGTGCGTGGCAATGACCTTGTTGAAGGCATTGTTTTGAGAGTGGGGACTATCTTCAGGGTGAAAATCTAAGATCTTTGATCGGGCGACGACGGTGTTGGTGCATTGTTCCCTTCTTGGAGGCGTCGTTTTTGGAGAGTCTGAATTTCAGGTGTTGTCTTGGTGGTGGATGTACTGCTGTTGCTAGGACCGGGATACTGTAGCAGGATTTTTATTTCTTAGTTTCTTTTTTATCTTTTTTTTGTTGTGTGCATCCGTACTGCCAGTAGAGCATTGCGTTGTTGCAGAAGCTGGGCGTAATTGGTATCTTTTGATATTAACATATTCCTTTTATCAAAAAAATGTACAAGAAACAAGTTAAGGAAAAACAGAAAGAAGCACGGAGGTAAATTAATTATCCACTGAGATATGGAAGACCTAACATCACTCTTAACCATATGCTTAAGCATGGTGACATCGCATACAAAACCTGCTTTCCATCTCACGAAACAAGGCCTCTCATTCTTGAAAATCTAACCATTTGTGTGCTTCCAAATATTCTAGCACACCAAAGCAATCATTTATGTGAAGCGTCGTCCTTTAATCATCTTCTTGGCATGAGCAGGATTTTCCTGAATGGACAAATCCGTCCACTCCACATGAATATAATTTCAAACTTTGCACCTAAAACTGCAAGTGAAGAGCAATGCTTCCAATCCTCCAAAACATGCCGATGACAAAGAACACAAACAATGTTATCAATAACCTTTAATTTCCTTCTCTGGATCATGTCCTTTCGTATTAATCCTATCATGAAGGACTAACCATGCAAAAAAAATGTATGCTTTGTTATGCACTTGCTCTTGCAAATTCAACCTAGAGGAATGTGATTAGGAAAGACCACTAGTGGAAAACGGGCCTTTTGCACCGGTTGGTAAGGGCTATATGCACCGGATGCCCAACCGGTGCAAACAATCCGGTGCAAAAGCCCGCCCCCCTGCACCGGTTCAGTTACGAACCGGTGCTAAAGGGTGCACCACATGGCGGCTCTCGGGCGTCCGAGCGGGAGGACCTTTAGCACCGGTTCGTAATACGAACCGGTGCTAAAGGGTCTGCCGCGGCAGAAAAACGTCCCAAAACGCTGCCGCGGCAGAAAAACACTTTTTTTCGAATTATTTTCTACTCCTTTTTTTTTCTTTTTTCGGAATTTCTAATATTTTAGTTATTTCACAAGTTTAGTCTCTAACTAAACTTATCTCTAGTCCAATTACTTACTCGTGCTCAAACTTCCCGCTCGGTCACCCATCCTCCCACTACTCTAGCACTAGCACGCTTAACTTCCAAGTTCCTTTCCATCCCGCATCCAAGTGCTTCGCGCGCATGTATGTGATAGTAGTATCATATCAATCCTATTAACATGTCGATCGATGTCATATTTCTTTATTGTTCGAATTTCAAATAATTATTTTAATAAACCAAAGTAATGTTGTAATAATAATCTTGAATAAATAAATAAACATTAACTTTATAATTTGTATTATTTTAAATTATTTTAAATTTTTAATTTTTTAATTTTTTTTGCCAAACCTAAAACCTAAAAATTTGAAAATCTTATAATTTGCTAAAAGTAATAGCAATCTTTATGCAAGATGCAATTATTAATTTTAATTTTAAAAAATAAAAAAAATATAAAATCCTAAATTTCTGGAAAAAAACTAAAATCTTTCTGCTTTCATATTTTTATTTGGAATTTTCAAAATCTAAAAATTAGCTAACCGGGTAAATCCCGGTGAATTCAGATGTAATTTTTTCCCACGATGATTTTGATATATTATACGTTTTTTTTCGACGTCGTATGCAAAAGTTAATGCGGTTTTACCATTTTTCAAACATTTTTTGCAATAAATGTGAAAATTCAAATTTGTTAATTTTCCCTAATAGTAGGTTGCATAACATACATGAATCTCAAAAGATTTTATTTTTTGAATAATCTATCATTTTCTTTTCTATTTTACAGTGTTAAAAAAGGCGATCCAGGGGGGGGGGGGAGGTGCGTGGGGAGCAGAAAAACCCTTTGCACGAACCGGTGCAAAAGGTCCCGCACGAACCGGTGCTAATGCCCCCTGGACGTGCAGACCGCACGAACCGGTGCTAATGACCCCTTTAGCACCGGTTCGTGCCAAATCCGGTGCAAAAGCACTTTCGAGGACAGGATAAAAGCTCTTGTTTCTACTAGTGCTGGTTATAGAAAACCTTAGGAATACAAAATCCTTTATTAACAATACAAAGCCAAGTATCATTTCTGCATACAAGTCTACGTTTTGCATCATAACCCGTAACTCATTATATTCAGCAAAAGCCTGACTAAAGAGGGGCAGGTTTGTTGGCCCATGCAGAGAAAACAAGATAAATCTATGCGGTAGACCCAAGATCAAGCCGAGGTAGAGGGCCATGAGGGTTACCATTAGACGCGCATGTACAGAACTTGGTGAAGCGCGTCGAGGCAGTGCAGTCATCGATCTGATACAATCCCACGATCTTGTCAAAGTGATGCATGTAAATCATCTCTACCGATATCCACATGTGCGAGGAGGAGCACCGATAGTGGACTGCTAGATCTAGTACGTACGACGGTTGGACTGAATGGGGGCAAGGGTTTCCAACTCATGGAATGGTCTAACTATGCACTTTATATAGGAAGTGAGTGTGGGGTTCACAATACTTGCAGCCCACTCACTTGTCCTATTTTTGCAACTGTGAATCTAACTCACTGACCCAGTCTTGGTACGGCTTGAGTCCAATTCGACCGACTCCATTTCAGTCGGATCACATGAGACCCGCTCCTTTCTCTAAAGTGTGTGACCTAAAGGCTCATGGAAACTTGGACACGATTGGAGTCCAATTCGCAATTGATCAATCGATATCGACTCCTAGCATACCGCGTTGACTCCGAAGTGACATTGATTCATGATGACTAACCTTTGAATACAAATTACGTCCAAGTCCCTTTTGCCTCATGATATACATTTCCGAACTATAGGCAAGTGACAACATCTCATTAGTAGCTCAACACTCTTCTCGATCCCTGATATGTGATTCGTCCAACTAATTCTTTGTCGACAGCCTCGGTTAAGTCGTAATCGAGTCATGCATGGCCATACTTTCTGAATCATGTCATCTGAGAGGGTCCAAAGAATATCTCTCTGACTTGGAGGGGCAAAATGCCATCTTGGTAATCCTTGTCACCTAGCGTGTTTCTCGGTTGACCGGAACTCTACCTTTATAACTGCATATTTATAGAACAATGTTTGATAGAATTTAGATCCATAACTCAGATCGTACGATTATATATGGTCTAATGATTACATTGGTTGAGATATGGAAATGACGACTAGCTCATTGCAGCTCAATGTGGGTCATTCCGACTCGCTAAACACTTCAGTCGAGTCCATGTAAGTCATATTAGGATCACCGTGCTCATGACAAGTGGAATCAAGTCATTAGCTGACTTGCACATTAGTCTAAGTCATGTGTCGAGCATAACCTAGATGCATAAAGACAATTTAGTATGAACAACATGAATACATAGTTCCACAACCGAATCACGTATTCGATGATACATATAAGATTTCATGCAAGAACAACTTACTTTCTGAATACATTAGGAAATACATCATCCATGATTGCCTCTAGGGAATATTTCTAACAAGGTGTGAAAGCGTGAGTAATGTCCTCATGATGAAAGAATGAAGATACTCCTAATAGTTTATCCTTCACAAAGGAACAAAGCCTTGGAAGTTTGAGACAACATATAATGATGCCATCATCCCAGAACAAGATAGAGCAGAGGCACCATTCCCAATCTTGCATTTAGTCAATCCTCTACAAACACCTGAGAGCCCAATAACACTTATCGAGGGGAAACCCTAAATCCTCGGATCATTCAATGGTAGCTCTCTCATCGTCATACCATCCTTGGAGGCACCATCTAGGAGCTTATTTCTTGCGACCAATTCTTGTTGAAAGACCAATGATGCCACCTAGAGGGGGTGAATAGGCGTTTCAAGTTTTTTATTACTTTAGGGGCTTGATCAAGTGTGAAATAAAACTAATGTTTAACTTGACAAGCACAAAGCCTACAAACTAGGATTTACCTAAGTGAACCAATGACTTATGCTAAGTAAGGCAACCAACAAGGTGATAGGAAGATATAGAGCATAAAGCACGAAGGCTATCAC
The DNA here is from genome assembly GCF_022539505.1 of Lolium rigidum. Taxonomy (NCBI): domain Eukaryota; kingdom Viridiplantae; phylum Streptophyta; class Magnoliopsida; order Poales; family Poaceae; genus Lolium; species Lolium rigidum. The sequence goes on from NC_061511.1 coordinate 255,891,320, forward strand.
AAAGTAAAGTGCATAAGTAATGGAGTTCTGGTTGATGAGTAATCGAGACACGCTGAGATGACAATGTATCTCGAAGTTCACACCCTTGTGGGTGCTAATCTCTCTTGGATCAGTGTGGAGGCACAAGGCACTCCAAAGGCCACAATGGCACACCGTATTCTCCTCGAGCCTTCCCACCAAAAGGGCAATCTTTGATCCTCTAACGGACCCTTGAGGGTGGTCACCGAACTTGTACAAACTTGGGGCGATCTCAATAACTTAACTGGAGGCTCCCAAGTAGACTCCACGAAGGTCACAAGCTTGAGGCAAACTCCACAACATCTGCAGGCTCGTAATTTCCACCAAGGCCACACTATCACAAAAGGCCACACCTCCAGAAAGGCCATCACACCACAAAGGCCACACCTCCACAAGGGCCAGAACACCACAAATGCCATATCGCCAAAAAGGCCAACAAGCCATCTAGGGTTCCAAGAACCCAAGAGGTATAAGCTTCGGGTACAAGCACCCAGGCGAAATCACACACGAACTCTCACTTCCACGTATCACCATGGAGAACTCAAACTGATGCACCAAATGCAATGGCAATTCACTCACTCCCGAATTCCACCAAAGTTACAAAAGATATCGGGGGAATAAGAGAGGAAGAACAAAGGAGGAGAACACAAAATTTCTCCAAGATATAGATCTAGAAGATTCCCTCACAAAGAGGAGATTTTGATTGGTAAGATTGTAGATATAGATATCCTCTCTATTTTACCTCAAATAGGTGCAAGATTCATGGAGGGTTCGAGGAGATAAGAAGTGCAAGAGGATCAAGAATGGATGACAAAAACATCCTCAAGAACTCGCCTCAAGGGTAGGTAATCATTAGGGAAGAAGGGCCCCCTTAATTAGGTCATCCGGACTCAGATTTTGATGATCTTGGACTCGTTTTGAGCCAAGTAAGAAGCCTTGCAAGATCATGCAGGAAACCATCATATTCCATAAAGGGAGGATAAAAACATATGATAAAAAGTTTGACCTCTCTATAAAGGACTAGCCGGTAAAACCTCCAACTCTGAAAATGCAACATGTTTTCCATCCATAGTCTATTTTTGATGAGCTTGAGCTTGTCATGAGAATGAACACTATATCTAAAACATTACATGGGTAAGTGATGCGTTCCAAACGTATCTATAATTTTTGATGCTCCATGCTTGTTTTACACCAATTTCTATGTGTTTTGTCTACACTTCGTGGCACTTTTATGCATTTTTCGGGACTAATCTATTGACAAGATGCCACAGTGTCAATTTTTGTTTTTTTGCTATTTTTGTATTTCAGAAAAGTTGTACAGGAAATATTCTCGAAATTGGAAAAAACAAAAGCCGAAGTTAATATTTTACCGTAACGAAGACGAAGTCCGGAGGAGAGACGGAGGTGTGCCACAGGGCGGCCACACCACCCCATGGCATGGCCAAGGGTGGGCCCGTGCCATGGCATGGTGTGGGCCACCCAGGCGGCCACCGAACTCGACCATCTTCCTATAAATTCCCTTCAACGCAAGAACCCTAAAACAACCAGCCTCCATCCACGAAATGTTCCGTCGCTGCCGCCATCGTTGAGACAAGTTTCGGGGTAAAAAGTTCTTGTTCCGGCACCCGGAGCCATCTCCATCAACTCCACCGCCTCCACTTCGACTCCATGATGGTTCGTGAGTAGTTCCCCCTGGTCTATGGGTTCTCGGCTGTAGCTAGTTGGTACTCTCTCTCCCATGTACTTCAATACAATGATCTCATGAGCTGCCTTACATGATTGAGATCTATATGGTGTAACCGGTGTTGTGTTTGTTGGGATCCGATAAATTGTGGAATTGTGATCAGATTGTTCATCATTTTATCATACTATTGTTATTTAAGATCTTGCATGCTCTCCGGTACTTGTAGTTACCCTGATCAAGTAGTTGCCTGTACCTCCAAGAGGGAGTATTTATTCTCGATAGTGGGTTCATGCCTCTAGTTTTGTAGAAGAGTGACAATAACATCTAAGATTGTAGATGTGTTGTTGCTACTAGGGAGAAAACAACAATGTTTTGTCTAAGGATAATTCTATTGTTTACTTTACACACATATCTTAATGCGATAGTCTGTTGCTTGCAACTTAATACTGGAAGGGGTTTGGATGATAACCTGAATGTGGATTATTAGTCATAGACGCAGTTGGATTACGGTCTATGTATTATGTTGTAACGCCCAATGAAATACTACAATAAACTTTATCTTATCATAGCATGCATTGTCATGCCCTCACAATTATCAATTTCCCAACTGTAATTTGTTCACCCAACACATGTTATTTTGGAGAGTTACCACTAGTGTCGATAGCTGGGAACCCCGATCCTTCTGTTATCATCATTGCTCTACAGTCAACTAAGCACTGGAATATTTTTCTCGTGCCATCTCCTCTGTGTTACTACTACTGCTGCTATGTTACTATTGTCATTGCTCTTACATTACTGTTGCTTTAACATCACCCCTTTTACTAGTGTTTTTCCAGGTGCAGCTGAATTGACAACTCCGCTGTTAAAGTTTATAAGTATTCTTGACCTCCCCTTGTGTCGAATCAATAAATTTGGGTTTTACTTCCCTCGAAGACTGTTGCGATCCCCTATACTTGTGGGTCATTAGTAAGAACTAAGAACAACCAAGAAAGATGATGCAAAGTATGCAAGAGTTTGAGCGCTCAACAAACGATACGACCAGGTTGCTAATTCGAGAACCCTTTTAGTAGTACGGCAAACTATCGTATAAAACGGTCACCCACCTAACACCACGAGACTGGTAAGAAAGAAAAACCTATCAAGAAAAAACCCTTATCCTTTCGCGTTCCTCTCGAGCTTGCTGATGACGATCTTGACTTCTTCAAGATGGAACGTCTTTCTTGACTGTGCTAGCTTGATGAGGTCTTGCGGATTACTCCCCCATAATCCATCACATGAGAGATTCTTTTTCGGGATATCTTCATGTATCCATGATCACTATATGGACTGCACGAGAATAAAACCACCATGCTTCAACCTCTTGTTTGCGTGCATAGCTAGCCCATAGGATTTCCACGTCTTTTTCTTCTTTAATTTCCCATTCCTCATCGGATGAATCATATGAAGAACTCATCTACACAGAAATTGCAACATCATTCAACAAACGAGCTACATAAAATGTAATTTAAAACTACATGTCAAGCACGCGACATACCTTTGAGCACCTTGCGGGCGGCGCTGCGGAGGCGACGAACTTCAGGTGGTGAAGACAAGACGGCGAAGCGGGCAGGTCGCACGCGGGAAGGGCGCTGCTGCAGGGAATCAACATCGGCGCATGCGGTTGAAGTAGCTTGTAGACTAGCAATGGCGCGACGATTGGCGGCAGCGGATAGGTGATTCGGCCAGCTGGCTGCGCGACGGCTGAATGGGAGGGGCGCCAAAATTCGTCGTTAACTGGTAGGCGCGTCGAAGTCGCCGGTTGAAAGAGCATGCTCTATCTCTTGTGTTTTGTGTGTTTGATAACAATATTTGAATTAGAATTTTACCATGTGCCCAAGTGTGTAGGAATCATTTTTAGCACAATGGATGATGACACACCATCAGTTTTAATGATGTATCTAGTTCATTTGAATTGGTTATATGATCCTTACTCATGGTGGAAGAGAACATGTGAGGAGGAGGCCATATTGTTGATCAATTTGAAAGGAAGTACAGAAAATTCTCCATGCAGAAAGTTCCGGCCCCCAAGCGACCGGAAGTACCGCTCACAAGGCGCCAAAGGATTTTCAAAGGACAATGGAAGGGCGGACATTTGACCGGAACTTTGGGGCCGAGTGTGAATTACATCCACCCCTTATACTGTGTGTGTGCCAAGCCGACCTTTTGGCCGGAAGTTTGTGGCTGGATGTGAATTACATCCGGCCCACCCCAAATCTCCTAAGGACCAGAAGCTGGCAAGTTATCCCGGAGGTTATCGTCCTCCGCCCCAAACATCCAGGCCAGCCGAAACTTCAGCCCAAAGCGCGGTTGAAGACCAGGCCAGATGTTCCGGGGGGCCAGAACTACCGGGGTAAATAAACCCGAAACTTCCGCCCCCTCGGGAGCTGCAATGGCTACAAGACTCGTACAAGCTATAAAAGGGGGAGGGTTTTCTTCCTCAAATCAGATCTAAGACTCACAAAGACTTTCTCTCTCCTCCATTGTTCTTGAGCTCAAATCGAGTGGATCTTCCTCCATAGCCAACCAAATCCTTCCAAACTTGGGGAATCGAAGGAGGAGGGCTAGATCTACCTATCTACCCAAGAAATTTGGTGTTCCCCATACTTTTCCTTAGTGCACTTTGAAACCCTAGATTTCCCATGTGGGGGTCCTTGTTGGTGTAGACCATCTCATCCTAGATCTTATTGTGCCTAGTTCGTGATGTTGTTGGGAGCCTCTGTCCTTTGTGGAGTTTCCCCCAACCTTGTGTGAAGAAATCGCCGCCTCGACCGGCCTTGATAGTGGAGAAGTGAATACTCCTTTGTGGGGTGTTCACGAGGAATAAGGTGAGCCTTTGTGGATGTTGGCACCTTCGTGGTCCACACCTCATCAAGGTAGACGTACCACCTTTGGTGGAGGGAACTGCGGTAAATATATCGTGCGTCGTCTCCGCTACCGTTCCCCGGTTGTCTCGCTCCCTTTACACTTGCTATTTCCTTGTTCTACTTGTTTGTGTGCATTGCATCATTGTAAGAACACTTTACATTCAAAAACAATCACCTTTACATTCCGCTTCCGCATAAAAATTACTCATGTGCCCCCCATTCCATAGTTGTGCTTGTTTTCCCCACGCTCCAAACTTTTGCTCACTTTTCCCCACTTCCTTGGTTGAATCTCTCACAAATACTCATAGCAGACGCTTGCCTTCTTGACCGTTAACTCTGATGAGTGGGGCCACGTTGCACTCTGTTGACTATCGTCCATGGACCTAACGAGTGGCTTTGCTTGTTGGGCCGTGTTTGTGTTCGTAGGATGGGCCCTTTAATGCACGCCTGACTTTGGCAGCGATTCAGCTTGCTATGCATGCGATGCTTCTCGCTCGATTTACGTGCTCGTATGCATGCGCACCGTCACGCACGCATCGTTTCACGTACGCATTGCTGCTTCCCTGCCGCACTGCCGCTCAATTCAGTCGTCCGCACGCAGCGTCAGACGTGCACACACTCGATTTCCTGGTTCATCGTTTCACGTGTGGAGTCAGGCATGCTCGAAGATGTTGCTTCACTGTCGCCATACGTGCATGCCCCGATATAGTTGCTTCGTCGTTTAACGCGTGGAGTCACGCGCGATCGCAGACGCTGCTCCCCTGGCGCTAGACGTGCACGCGCTTGACTCGTCGCATCGATTCACGCACGCATTGATGCAGTTGGTGCGTCGGTTCATGGATCGTCATGACGCCGGTTCCTCTCCCCGGCTATTTAAACCACCATTCGTTGCCTCTTCCTTGTACACATCCATCTACGCCTCCTCCCTTCTCTTCTTCCCCAAAAGCCAAAGCAAACACTTAGAGACGCAAAGAAGATGAAGTTCAATGCGCCAACCTTCCGTGTGCCGCCCACTGTGCCAGAGAGGCGGTACCTGCCGAATGTCATCGTCGATTACTCGCTCCGTGTGTGGGCGTTCTCACACTTGAGGGGTCCTCGTGAGCTTGCCAAGGCTTCCTTCCTGTGGGCTTTCACCACCTCCCGACGGGCTTGCTGACCATGTTCCGCCTCGAGGAACATCGTGACCACGACACCGCTCCACTGACAGGGCTCCTCGCCCACTTCACCAACAGGTTCGATGCGTACTACCTGCTCAGCCAGGTGTTTTGGTGTGGGTGCGAGTTAGTGGCTCACCACCTACAACATCTTCACCGACTTCGAGAGCGTATTCCCCACTACCAACTGCATGCACATCCTCTCGTACTACCTCAGCGAGAACGGCCTAGAGAAGACGGCGGTGTAGCCGGAAGTGTTGTTGCCCTACCCTACCCTATCTATATGTAGTGTGAGTTTGGTTTGTGTGTTTCCCATGAGGCGCGAGTTCGATCTATCTAGGTATCCCTTCTATGTACACACGGTTATCTATCTGTGTCATTATATGTAAGAACTTGTATCCCCTTTATTTATCTAAGTCATGTGTTTTTATATCCCTTTGTATTTTGTTTGTCCCAAGTTTAGACATGGCTAATTGAGGTGGGGAAAACTAACCAAACTAACTAAAAATGAAGCGTTTTGGGATGCCTTGTGAAAGAAAGATGGAACATATTGTACATGGCTTATACTATGGCTTATACTAGCTTTTGAACAAGGAAAAAAAGAAATGTCATTAAAAAGCACATACGATGAAGTGGAATCACAAAAATCACCAAAGCTTCATTTTCTAGTGAATATGAAGGATCTGAACTTACTTTTTCATTTTCATGTTTAAACCATGTTATTTGACGATTTTGAATTAAAAGCATTTTTTCAAAAAACAAACATAGTAATATGAATATTAATTCAATAAATAGGGAGACTTCGTTTTTACCCTATATATATGGAACATGTCTTAATAACAAACATATGCCTCATTTAGACAAGGTCGATTTTTTTATATTAGAAATAGGGCCTTTTAACCTACCTTCGAGCTCATTTCTAGCATATTTCTCATTCGGGTTGATGACCTTCAAACATTGGACTTGAAATTTTTGATCAAATACATAGCACAGAGCTATGGACCTCATATGTTGCTTCAACTTCAACTTTGGCTCAAATTCAAATTTTGGCTCAAATTCAAATATCGATTCAAATTCAAATTTAATTAAAGCTTTTGGAATCGTAGAAAGAAAATCACAAAAATTTAATTGTGTAGTGAATATGAAGGATGTGAACTTACTTTTTTATTTTCAAGTTTAAAACGTGTTATTTGACGATTTTGAATTAAAAGCATATTTTTTCAAAAACAAATGTAGTAATATGAATATTAATTCAATAAATAGGGAAACTTCATTTTTACCTTATATATATGGAACATGTCTTAACAAAAAAAATGCTTTTAGAATCGTAGAAAGAAAATCAATCAGAAACAAAAAAATAACAAAACAATCGTTTAAAAACAGAAACCATCGCATGTTTCTGGGCCTCATTTTTCCTTCGTGGGCCTATTGCGGCCTGATTCTCTTTGGGCCTCCAAAACAACATTTTTTTTGTGCGAGAGAGAGGAGATGGATTCGATATATTTGTGATGCATAGGTACTGCTTACTGTCATCTAAGAGTGTCGAAAACAACAAACACTAAACTGCATACATTCAGAGATCAAGAGAGTTGCAGTTCCATGCTGTCGCATTTGTGACAGACACGGTGAAAGCTAAACAATTGCAACAAACACAGTACAAACATCTCTAACGAGAGATGATCATCAAGTAAAAAAAATCCTAGAGCAAGTATACCAACATGAAGTCCTAAAGCTATCAGATTAGATTGCTTCTTCAATTCAATCATCCGCCTCAAGTTCTTGTTCATCTTCTTCAATTCCCCCATCAGTTCCGCATCCACCACAGTCAGAGCGACACTGTCATGGGGAAAACTCTCCAAAGCCGAAGCATTGAGCTCACGGATAGCGTCCTGATGGCGTGTACTCATCGTATGCGGACACGCTGTTGGGGAACCCCAAGAGGAAGGTGTCATGAGCACAGTGATGCCTGCAGTCGACACGTCCGTTGGGAACCCCAAGAGGAAGGTATGATGCGTACAGTAGCAAGTTTTCCCTCAGAAAGAAACCAAGGTTTATCGAACCAGGAGGAGCCAAGAAGCACGTTGAAGGTTGATGGCGGAGGAGTGTAGTGCGCGCAACACCAGGGATTCCGGCGCCAACGTGGAACCTGCACAACACAATCACAGAACTTTGCCCCAACGTAACAGCGAGGTTGTAAATCTCACCGGCTTGCTGTAAACAAAGGATTAGATGTATAGTGTGGATGATGATGGTTGTTTGCGAAGAACAAGTAAAGAACAATTGCAGCAGTTTGTATTTCGGATGTAACGAATAGGACCGGGGTCCACAGCTCACTAGCGGTGTCTCTCCCATAAGATAGCAGATGTTGGGTGAACAAATTACAGTTGGGCAATTGACAAATAAAGAAGGCATAACAATGCACATACATATATCATGATGAGTACTATGAGATTTAATCAGTGGCATTACGACAAAGTACATAGACCGCTATCCAAGCATGCATCTATGCCTAAAAAGTCCACCTTCAGAGTTATCATCCGAACCCCTCCAGTATTAAGTTGTAAACAACAGACAATTGCATTAAGTATGGTGCGTAATGTAATCAACACAAATATCCTTAGACAAAGCATCGATGTTTTATCCCTAGTGGCAACAACACATCCACAACCTTAGAACTTTCTGTCACCGTCCCAGATTTAATGGAGGCATGAACCCACTATCGAGCATAAATACTCTCTCTTGGAGTCACAAGTATCAACTTGGCCAGAGCCTCTACTAGCAACGGAGAGCATGCAAGAACATAAATAACATATATGATAGATTGATAATCAACTTGACATAGTATTCAATATTCATCGGATCCCAACAAACACAACATGAAGGATTACAAATAGATGATCTTGATCATGATAGGAAGCTCACAAGATCTAACATGATAGCACAATGGGGAGAAGACGACCATCTAGCTACTGCTATGGACCCATAGTCCAGGGGAGAACTACTCACACATCGATCCGGAGGCGATCATGGCGATGAAGAGACCTCCGGGAGATAATTCCCCTCTCCGGCAGGGTGCCGGAGGTGATCTCCTGAATCCCCCGAGATGGGATTGGCGGCGGCGGCGTCTCTGGAAGGTTTTCCGTATCGTGGCTCTCGGTACTGGGGGTTTCGCGATGGAGGCTTTAAGTAGGCGGAAGGGCAGGTCAAGAGGCGCCACGGGGGGCCCACTCAACAGGGCCGCGCGGGCCCCTTGCTGGCCGCGCCGCCCTGTTGTGGCGGTGCCTCGTGGCCCCACTCCGTGACTCCTTCGGTCTTCTGGAAGCTTCGTGCAAAAATAGGACCCTGGGCGTTGATTTCGTCCAATTCCGAGAATATTTCCTTACTAGGATTTCTGAAACCAAAAACAACGAAAAACAACAATCGGCTCTTCGGCATCTCGTCAATAGGTTAGTGCCGGAAAATGCATTAATATGACATATAATGTGTATAAAACATGTGAGTATCATCAATAAAGTAGCATGGAACATAAGAAATTATAGATACGTTTGAGACGTATCAAGCATCCCTAGCTTAGTTCCTACTCGCCCTCGAGTAGGTAAACGATAACAAAGATAATTTCTGAAGTGGCATGCTATCATAATCTTGATCATACTATTGTAAAGCATATGAGATGAATGCAGCGATTAGAAGCAATGATGAAGATAATGAGTAAACTAATGAATCATATAACAAAGACTTTTCATGAATAATACTTTCAAGATAAGCATCAATAAGACTTGCATAAGAGTTACTCATAAAGCAATAAATTCGAAGTAAAGGCATTGAAGCAACACAAAGGAGATATAAGTTTCAGCGGTTGCTTTCAACTTCAACATGTATATCTCATGGATAATTGTCAACACAAAGTAATATAACAAGTGCAATAAGTAAACATCTAAGAATCAATGCACACAGTTGATACAAGTGTTTGCTTCTAAGATAGAAAGAATAGGCAAACTGACTCAACAATAAAGTAAAAGATACGCCCTTCGCAGAGGGAAGCATTGATTACTATATTTGTGCTAGAGATTTTCATTTTGAAAACAAGAAACAATTTTGTCAACAGTAGTAATAAAGCATATGTGTTATGTAGAAGATATCCTATAAGTTGCAAGCCTCATGCATAGTATACTAATAGTGCTCGCATCTTGTCCTAATTAGCTTGGATTAACACGGATTATCATTGCATAGCATATGTTTCAACCAAGTGTCACAAAGGGGTACCTCTATGCCGCCTGTACAAAGGACTAAGGAGAAAGCTCGCATTGGATTTCTCGCTTTTGATTATTCTCAACTTAGACATCCATACCGGGACAACATAGACAACAGATAATGGACTCCTCTTTAATGCATAAGCATTCAACAACAATTAAAATTCTCATAAGAGATTGAGGATTAGCTGTCCACACTGAAACTTCCACCATGAATCATGGCTATAGTTAGCGGCCCAATGTTCTTCTCTAACAGTATGCATACTCAAACCATTTGATTGTGAGAACCGCCCTTACTTCAGACAAGACGAACATGCATAGCAACTCACATGATATTCAACAAAGGTAAAAGAGTTGATGGCGTCCCCAGAAAACATGGTTACCGCTCAACAAGCAACTTACTAAGAAATAAGACACATAAGTACATATTCTTCACCACGATAGTTTTTAAGCTATTTTATCCCATGAGCTATATATTGCAAAGGTAAAGAATAGAAATTTTAAAGGTAGCACTCAAGTAATTTACTTTGAAATGGCGGAGAAATACCATGTAGTAGGTAGGTATGGTGGACACAAATGGCATAGTATTTGGCTCAAGGATTTGGATGCACGAGAAGAATTCCTCTCAATACAAGGCTAGGCTAGCAAGGTTGTTTGAAGCAAACTCAAGTATAAAAGGTGCAGCAAAGCTCACATATGAACATATTGTAACTATTATAAGACTTTACATTGTCTCCTTGTTGTTCAAACACCTCAACCGTAAAATATCTAGACTCTAGAGATCAATCATGCAAACCAAATTTTAACAAGCTCTATGTAGTTATTCATTAATGAGTACAAGGTAAATGATGCAAGAGCTTAAACAAGATCTATATGAGCACAACAATTGCCAAGTATCACATTATTCAAGACATTTTACCATTTACCACATGCGGGATTTTCCGTTTCCAACCATTTAACAATGAATGGAATAGTTCAGATTTCGCAATGAACATTAAAGATGTAGATAAGAACATATGTGTTCATACGAAACAGCGGAGCGTGTCTCTCTCCCAAACAAAGAATGCTAGGATCCGATTTTATTCAAACAAAAACAAAAATAAAAACAAACAGACGCTCCAAGTAAAGCAAATAAGATGTGACGGAATAAAAATATAGTTTCACTAGAGGAACCTGATAAGTTGTCGATGAAGAAGGGATGCCTTGGGCATCCCCAAGCTTAGACGCTTGAGTCTTCTTAAAATATGCAGGGATAAACCACGGGGGCATCCCCAAGCATTGACTTTTCACTCTTCTTGATCATATTGTATCATCCTCCTCTTGACCCTTGAAAACTTCCTCCACACCAAACTCGAAACAAACTCATTAGAGGGTCGAGTGCATAATTCATATATTCAGAGGTGACATAATAATTCTTAACACTTCGGACATTGCACAAAGCTACTGAAAGTTAATGGAACAAAGAAATCCATCAAACATAGCAAAACAGGCAATGCGAAATAAAAGGCAGAATCTGTCAAAACAGAACAGTTCGTAAAGACGAATTTTAAAGAGGCACCAGACTTGCTCAGATGAAAATTCCCAAATTGAATGAAAGTTGCGTACATATCTGAGGATCATGCACGTAAATTGGCAGATTTTTTTGATTTTTCTACAGGGACTACTGTCCAAATTCGTGACAGCAAGAAATCTATTCCTGCGCAGTAATCCAAATCTAGTATTGGCTTTACTATCAAAGACTTTACTTGGCACAACAATGCGATAAAATAAAGATAAGGAGAGGTTGCTACAGTAGTAAACAACTTCCAAGACTCAAATATAAAATAAAGTGCAGAAGTAAAATAATGGGTTGTCTCCCATAAGCGCTTTCTTAACGCCTTTCGCCTAGACGCGTAAAGTGTGTATCAAGTATTATCAAGAGATGAAGCATCAACATAGGTGTTGGGAGTTTTCTCAACTATGCATTTTATCTTATCTATGTGAGTTTCAGAGGCTCCCTTTTCATTATTCTTAGGTTTGCTATCCTCGTCAAACAAATTTTCAGGGACAAGCCAACCATAGTTATTTTCTAGAGCGTCATTCATTCCCAGGAGCTTACAAGGTATTGTTGTCTTAATCTCCCCACCATCATTAATATTATTAGTGTAACTTACTCTCTCCATGTCCATCTTTTCAAGGATACTAACGAAATTGGTATAAGAGCCAAGCATCTTATATTTTATAAAGACCTTTCTAGCCTCTCTTGCTACTCCACCAAATTCTTTAAGAAGGGTTTCTAAGACAAAATCTTTCTTTTCCCCTTCTTCCATATCACCGAGTGTGAGAAACATGTGTTGGATTATAGGATTAAGATTAACAAATTTAGTTTCCAACATGTGTACTAAAGAAGCAACAGCAATTTCATAAGTAGGAGCAAGTTCTACCAAGTGTCTATCTTCAAAATCTTCAACGGTACTAACATGAGTGAAAAATCTTCTATATTATCTCTCCCAATTATAGACCCTCGTCCTACCGGTATGTCTTTCAGAGTGAACTTAGGAGGAAACATGATGAAATAAACTAAAGATAAATAAAGTAAATGCAAGTAACTAATTTTTTTGTATTTTTAATATGGAGAACAAGACAGTAAATAAAGTAAAACTAGCAACTAATTTTTTTGTGTTTTGATATAAGTGCAGCAAACAAAGTAGTAAATAAAATAAATCAAGACAAAAACAAAGTAAAGAGATTGGAAGTGGAGACTCCCCTTGCAGCGTGTCTTGATCTCCCCGGCAATGGCGCCAGAAAAAATAGCTGCTGGCGTGCAGTTGACGTGGGAGTTAGAAATCTTTGTGGAGTAACTTGTCTTCGTTCCCCGGCAACGGCGCCAGAAAAAATGCTTGATGCGTGCAGTCGACACGTCCGTTGGGAACCCCAAGAGGAAGGTATGATGCGTACAGTAGCAAGTTTTCCCTCAGAAAGAAACCAAGGTTTATCGAACCAGGAGGAGCCAAGAAGCACGTGGAAGGTTGATGGCGGAGGAGTGTAATGCGGCGCAACACCAGGGATTCCGGCGCCAACGTGGAACCTGCACAACACAATCACGTAACTTTGCCCCAACGTAACAACGAGGTTGCCAATCTCACCGGCTTGTCTGTAAACAAAGGATTAGATGTATAGTGTGGATGATGATGGTTGTTTGCGAAGAACAGTACGGAACAATTGCAGCAGTTTGTATTTCGGATGTAAAGAATAGGACAGGGGTCCACAGCTCACTAGCGGTGTCTCTCCCATAAGATAGCAGATGTTGGGTGAACAAATTACGATTGGGCAATTGACAAATAAAGAAGGCATACCAATGCACATACATATATCATGATGAGTACAATGAGATTTAATCAGGGCATTACGACAAAGTACATAGACCGCTATCCAGCATGCATCTATCTATGCCTAAAAAGTCCACCTTCAGGTTATCATCCGAACCCCCTCCAGTATTAAGTTGTAAACAACAGACAATTGCATTAAGTATGGTGCGTAATGTAATCAACACAAATATCCTTAGACAAAGCATCGATGTTTTATCCCTAGTGGCAACAAGACATCCACAACCTTAGAACTTTCTCATCATCGTCCTGCGATTTAATGGAGGCATGAACCCACTATCGAGCATAAATACTCCCTCTTGGAGTCACAAGTATCAACTTGGCCGAGCCTCTACTAGCAACGGAGAGCATGCAAGAACATAAATAACATATATGATAGATTGATAATCAACTTGACATAGTATTCAATATTCATCGGATCCCAACAAACACAACATGAAGGATTACAAATAGATGATCTTGATCATGATAGGCAGCTCACAAGATCTAACATGATAGCACAATGGGGAGAAGACGACCATCTAGCTACTGCAATGGACCCATAGTCCAGGGGTGAACTACTCACACATCGATCCGGAGGCGATCATGGCGATGAAGAGACCTCCGGGAGATGATTCCCCTCTCCGGCAGGGTGCCGGAGGCGATCTCCTGAATCCCCCGAGATGGGATTGGCGGCGGCGGCGTCTCTGGAAGGTTTTCCGTATCGTGCCTCTCGGTACTGGGGGTTTCGCGACGGAGACTTTAAGTAGGCGGAAGGGCAGGTCAAGAGGCGCCACGGGGGCCCCACACAACAGGGTTGCGCGGGCCCCTTGCTGGCCGCGCCGCCCTGTTGTGGCGGCGCCTCGTGGCCCCACTCCATGACTCCTTCGGTCTTCTGGAAGCTTCGTGCAAAAATAGGACCCTGGGCGTTGATTTCGTCCAATTCCGAGAATATTTCCTTACTAGGATTTCGAAACCAAAAACAGCGAGAAAACAACAGAATCGGCTCTTCGGCATCTCGTCAATAGGTTAGTGCCGGAAAATGCATAAATATGACATATAATGTGTATAAAACATGTGAGTATCATCAATAAAGTAGCATGGAACATAAGAAATTATAGATACGTTTGAGACGTATCATACAGCAGCAAGTTTTCCCTCAGTATGAAACCAAGGTTTAATCAACCAGTAGGAGAAAGGCATGACTTATGAAGGTGTTGCTGTATGACTAGTTGCAGTGCGCACTACTGCCGTCAGCAACAACGTGGAACCTGCACACAACACAACTTACAGTGAGGTTATCAATCTCACCGGCTTGCTGAATACAAAGGATTAGACGTATCGAATAGAAGGAGATGTTTGCAGAAAGTAAACATAATAGGATTGCAGTTAAATTTATCAGTAAATGAAATAGGGCCGGGGTCCACATTTCACTAGAGGTATCTCTCCGTAAAGAAATATCATGTTGGGTGAACAAATTACAGCTGGACAATTGACAGAATATCGACCATACATGACAAGATGATTACTATGATATCTGGTATTGGGCATTACAAAATAATACATAGACCGTAATCCAACTGCGTCTATGACTAATAATCCACCTTCAGGTTAGCGTCCGCACCCCTTCCAGTATAAAGTTGCAAACAACAGACAATCGCATTAAGCAATGTGTGTAAAGTAAATAATAGAGTTACCCTTGGATAAAACATTGTTGTTTTCTCCCTAGTAGCAACATGATACGTCTCCAACGTATCTATAATTTCTTATGTTCCATGCTAGTTTTATGACAATACCTACATGTTTTATTCATACTTTATATCATTTTGATGCATTTTCCGGTACTAACCTATTAACAAGATGCCGAAGAGCCAGTTCCTGTTTTCTCGCATTTTGGTTTCGTAAATGCTAC
>NC_061511.1:255906684-255989794 GCF_022539505.1 Lolium rigidum
CGCGATCAAGATAGATTTGAAGAATATGCATGGAAGGAAATACGTGAATCGCCCTTTTATACCAAGTTGGGCTTAATTGCCCGTGTATCTGTAACATATTAGATCGCATCTTAGTTTAGAAGTTAGAATCTTACTCGTGCACGGTTTGGTGTACGCCCACATTAGAAAGTCCCTGGACTATAAATATGTACCTAGGGTTTATGGAATAAACAACAACCAACGTTCAACCACAAACAAATCTCGGCGCATCGCCAACCCCCTACGTCTCGAGGGTTTCTACCGGTAAACATCATGCTGCCTAGATCGCATCTTGCGATCTAGGCAGACTAACTCTGCCCACGTTGTTCATACGTTGCTCGTCTGCGAAGCCTTTTTGATGGCGAGCAACGTAGTTATCTTAGATATGTTAGGGTTAGCATTGTTCTTCATATTACATGCTTTGTAGTGCAACCCTTGCATGTCTAGCCGCCCTACACCTACCTTAGGTGTGAGGGCGGCACCACTTGATCATAGTTTAGTAGATCTGATCCGTTACGATTGCTCCTTGTTCTACAAGGATTAGTTTAACTCTATCTGCAATAGTTAGGCCTTACAAAGGGTTGGAGGATCCAGCGGCGTGTAGGGTGGCGTTTGCTGGCCCTAGAAAGGATGTTCAGGGATCCAACCTCGTGTTGGTTTTAGGCCTCTGTCTAGGATCGACTTACGGTCACCGTCGCCGCGAGCGCGAGGCCCAATCGTGAGTAGGATGATCCGATTATGCGGTGAAAACCCCAGATCGTCGTAGATCTCATCAGCTTTACCTTGATCAAGCAGGACCACCATATATTCGGACACCTCGTCTGAATCATGGGTGGATCGGCTCTTTGAGCCGATTCACAGGATAACCTGAGAGCCGATCGAGGCTCGTATTTAACGTTTGCGTGTGTGCCCTGCAGGAAACTAAGCGAGGCATCATCCACACCTTCCGACCAGGTATAGGTCAGGTGGCACGCCCTTGCAGTTGGCATCGGCGCGTGCGACCGGAGAGGCTTTGCGGGCCGTCGCTCACGAGGGGCCGGGGCCAGCCGCAGCCCTAGTTGTTCCCGGCTCTACCGTGTTGCCCGTCTCTGCCCCGCCGGGGGTTTCACGCGTCAACACATTCCAGCACGCCCGGTGGGACCGTCTTCGACATCCACAACATCGCCATCTACATCCGAGATGGCGGAAGACACTCCGGTCACGTACGAGGATCGCACTGATGAGCTCAAGAAGAAGCATGGCGAGATCAAGGCAGCCCTCGAAGCCGAACTCATCGGCTCCTTCCACCGAACCCGCTCCCATGGCGTCGGTGGAAGGGTTTCACACCTGAAGGCGCGCTCGATGGAGTGGACCTGTCCGCCCCGTCAGAAGAACGCACCAGGTCGCTGCGGCAGGAGATCAACTACATGGTGGCTCATTCGCTGCACCGCCACTCTGAGAGCCTGGTGAACACCTTGGAGCGTGTCGCTCTGCGCGTCGTCAAGGAAATCATGAGTCACCGGTACTCCCCGTCGGGACCGGCTCTAGGGACTTTCAAAGGAGAGATGCCGCTCCAGCCCGAGCCGTTCGCATGGGCAGCACCGGAACTGCCGACCTCATCGGCATACGTCGTCTACAAGATTGGTGGTGATCCCGGTGACTACCAATTCCTACCGAGGCACCCAAGGAGATCCCGCACGGATACGCGTGCGCATCGTACTGGCGCAGCGCCTGGCGCTCTCGAACCAGGCTGCAATATCGGGGGCCTGCGGGAACAGCGGGAGGAACGTCGGGAGCCGATCACGAGAAGCAATCGTGGTGCGCTAAGTACGCCACTCCGACGAACCTCCAAAGCCCAGCTCCTGCAGTTGGCTTAGAACCAGAAAAACAAGCATGGCTGGTTAAGTATGCCACCCCGGCGAATCTTCAGGGTTCGACACCTACGGCCATCATAGCGGATCAGATTTGTGCAATTCTGAAAGATCAGTTCGGCATGATGCCGAAAAGGAAGGCGTTCGGCTACACCAAGCCGTACCCCAACAGCTACGAACTGATCCCGCTGCCACCCAAATATCGGCTCCCGGACTTCACGAAGTTTAGTGGATCAGATGGTTCCAGCTCCATCGAGCATGTGAGCCGATGTTGGCACAGGCTGGGCACGATCTCGGCGTCGGACGAGTTGCGCGTGAGGTTCTTCGCCACGGTCCCTCACAGGATCGGCTTTCGGGTGGTGCACATCGCTACCACCGAACTCCATCCAGACTTGGAGCGGTTGGAAGAGCGGTTCCATGAGCAGTATCACTCGGAGGCTTCCGACGTTGGCATTGCCGATCTAGCGCAGAGTACGGCGAAGCGCGGGAGGCGGTGGCGAGAATACGTCCAACGCTTCGGGACCATTAGGAACCGATGCTTTTCGGCTCATATAAGTGAAAAAGAAGCAGATCGAGTTGGCGGTGGTGGGTCTCTCATCATCAATCAAGGACGTGGCCTCCCAAGCGGAGACTACCCTTCGTTGGCACACATGGTGCAAAACGCTGTCGGCATATGAACAGCGCCACCCGGATGTTTACCAGGACAAATTCAAGCGGGTGGTGGCGCATGGTTGAGGCGGACGAAGATGAAGGTGCCATGGGAGATCGGGGAGGTAGCGAGTGGCTGAATGGACTCGAGCGACGGGCCCCGTGACCTGCAAATGGGTGAAGCCACAAGGCCCTCCAAAGGGTTCGACTTGACGTGACCAAAGCGAGCGGATCTTTGATCTCTTACTCACGGAGAAGCATATAAAAGTACCCGAAGGCCACAAGTTCCCCACGGTGCAAGAGCTGAGACGGAAGGCCATACTGCAAATGGCATAACACGTTCTCCCACACCACCAACGACTGCAGGGTGTGGCGGCAGCGAATCCAAATGGCGATAGAAAACGGACGGTTGATTTTCAACCAATACGCCATGAAGGTCAACACGCACCCCTTCCCGCCGTAAACATGGTGGAGTATGCTTGCCATGGAGGGTGCCAGCCGGAGCTTCTGTGCAATATCAACATGGTGGATCTTGGACACCACGGCGGCAAGGATGGAGATGAGGGCAGGCTGCTCTCATAGCAAAGATACTGAGAGGAAGCCGCTCCACGCGATCGGCTCCGCCAAGGCGGCAAGCGCTACGTAACGAGAGGGAGAAGTGAAGAACATAAGATATCAGCGACCTCTCTCGATCACCTCCTCAACAAATATGTGAGTCGAGTACGACCAGCGCCGACGGTCAAGCGATGATGATGAAAGAGATCGTGCGGCTAGAGAAGCCGGAAGACATCGTCGGCATAATCGCGATGAGGAGGAACACGAGCGTTGTGCCAAGGAAGAGGCAAGGGAGCAAGACGACAAGGACGAGGCACTGGGATTGCCCCTTCTTCGAGCCTTCTGCTGGGATTCGAGGAATGAGCCGATTGCCAACAATCGGCAGCTGCCGAGAATGCAACCGGAAGAAGAAGGAGGCAGCCAAGCGTGTCCGTGTTCGAGCGCTTAGGACCTCTCCCGCCACAGAGCAAACGAGCTGAGTCCCCTCGGTTGAAAGATCTCGAAGATTCGGAAGACGAGGGAGAAGAAGAAGACGGTATCACCGGCCAAGGTGGTGCCACTGATGGACTCGGTCGTTCCCGAAACGCGGGGTTCAACGATTACGCGGCTGGAAGAAGCCGAGAGGTTATACTTGCATACATTGAGGAAGGCAAGGCCTGATGCGGGCTGCGAAGGTTCAGCGAACCTTGGATGAAGAAGGTCGTCCACGGAAAATGGAGTGGCGCCCCAAGCAAGGAAAGCCGATGATGAAACATCGGTGGCACAAACATGGTGCTCGTTCTTCCCACAAAGCTTAGTGCTCCGCGATTTCACGATACACTCAAGGCGGACGGCAGCAAGCGCACCAACATGATAAAGTCGAGAGATTGGGCTGGTTTTGTCTACCGCCTGAACGAGTAGCAAGAGCACATCAATGAGCAAGCGTGGCGAGGCTGATCCTTGTGATCGGCCCCAAAAAATTTATGAAGGGACGTCACAAGACCTTCACCGAGCAAGCAACATGGAGGCCGATTCCCGCAATCGGCCAAAATTATCCTCACCCGCCGTTCTGCTTGGGTTCAACATGTTATCCAACAGAGCCGATACCATCAATTCTCTTGACAGAATCGGCTCGGGGGGGCACCCAGGTGGATAAAACACGAGGATATGCAATGGAAGCGTCTCATCCTTTAGTGATGGGTATTGGAGTATTGGAGTATGGGGGCCGATGCACCAGTCGGCCGTAAAATTCGAAAATTTTCGAGCACAGCCGATGCAGCAGACATCGACTTAAGGATATGAAAGCCGATGCATGGCCATCGACTCAAGAGGATCAATGGAGCACGAAGGAGGTTTTTAATGAAAGAACTCCTCAATGGAGTAGTTTAAGGGCTCGGATCCTCTTTTCAAGGACAAGGTCAAGAGCAGCCCTGGACGTGCGGATCGGGTCAAGGATGGATTGCATTAGATCCACCAAAGGAAAGGAGCCGATCCGGCGGCAAGAGCTGAAGAAACTCGGGGGCAGCTCACCTTGAAGGCTCTGCTTTGAGAAGCCGATTTATGTTCAGATCGGGCTGGCTCGCATAAGAAGTTCCCTCGGACATGATCAAGCCCGGGTCCATACAGCTACTTGGCGTATCCTCGTCTCTGTCTTGCCTTGGGCTGAGACTCGGGGAGCAACGGGCACTGGTAGATGCTCTTTTGAGGAACCGATCGGGGTACCATCGGCTGATCTTCGTTGCAACCTTCTTCACAAAATGATGAGCGCTCGCTAAAAAGGATCTCTGAAACCGGTGGGAGGAATTTAAGGGCTCTCTTGGAAATCCCACAGTATCTACCGGAAAGAGAATCATCAGGTGAAGAATGTAAGGGTAAATGTCAAGGGACCGGTGCGTTGTTATCGGCTCGTTGTGCATTGGCAAAAGAGGACGAATCGGCAAGACCAGTATGAGGAGAAATCGGCTAAGATAAGCTAAAGGAATCGGCAAATCAGATTGGGAAAAGTGCTTCATTGATAGATTTCTTACATAAGAAGGCGATAGCCCTCAAAGGAAGTACTAGGGGATACATGGCCCCATCTACGCTCTCTGGTCCTATGCTAGATGTCCTATCTACGGGCCGTCGCTGCCCTCATCATCGCCGTCATCGCCGGTGTCGGCGGCTGCTCCCGGCCGGCTCGTCGTCGCTGCTCCAGCGGCCGCCGGCAGGACCTTCATTGTCCTCATCTTCCTCGTCGTCGTCGTCGTCGCTGTCGAAGTCACTCAGATTCCCCGGCCAGGGGCAATGGCGCTTGGCCGGTGGTTCGTCGGGGAAGCTTTCGTCGTCGTCGTCCTCCTCTTCCTCCTCCTTCACCTCCTCGGAGGTGGTGAAGTCGTCCCAGGAGAAGCGATCGTCATCGCTCTCCTCCTCCGATTCCCCGTCGGCGAGGAAGCGGAGGTCGCTCTCCCCGTCTGTCGAGGATTTATCGTCCTCCGACCAGAGAGAGAAGTCGTGGCTAGATTCCTCCCCGGCCTCGATGGCGCGGCGGATGTTGGCCGCATGGATCTCCGCCGGGTTTGGCTCCGGCGTCGGCGCGCGAGACGAAGAGGACTGGGTGGAAAGAGCCGATGAAGCGGAGGAGGAAGAAGACATGGTGGCGCAGGACGGCTTTTGGAATGCTAATGCGAAGGAGATGCAGGATTGAACTGTGCGGAACGGTTAAATAAAAGGGGATATAGTGGGAATTCAATGCCACAGCAGTTTCCGAGGAAGTGGTGCTTGAAAGGAAAAGAAAAGACTGCCAAGTCACGCGGAGAAGTTGAGAAGGCAAGTCGTCATGATGACGGATACTGCGACGGTTCTGCCACGACATGACCCAACGAAAGAAAGCGTAATGATTTTGGAAATGTCATTTCCAAAACCAGGGGGGCATGTGTTATCACCAGAATTTGACCGAGTCAGAGGTGGGCCGCGATCAAGATAGATTTGAAGAATATGCATGGAAGGAAATACGTGAATCGGCCTTTTATACCAAGTTGGGCTTAATTGCCCGTGTATACGTAACATATTAGATCGCATCTTAGTTTAGAAGTTAGAATCTTACTCGTGCACGGTTTGGTGTACGCCCACATTAGAAAGTCCCTGGACTATAAATATGTACCTAGGGTTTATGGAATAAACAACAACCAACGTTCAACCACAAACAAATCTCGGCGCATCGCCAACCCCTTCGTCTCGAGGGTTTCTACCGGTAAGCATCATGCTTGCCTAGATCGCATCTTGCGATCTAGGCAGCTAATCTTGCCCACGTTGTTCATGCGTTGCTCGTCTCGAAGCCTTTTTGATGGCGAGCAACGTAGTTATCTTAGACATGTTAGGGTTAGCATTGTTCTTCATATTACATGCTTTCGTAGTGCAACCCTTGCATGTCTAGCCGCCCTTACACCTACCTTAGGTGTAGGGGCGGCACCGCTTGATCATAGTTTAGTAGATCTGATCCGTTACGATTGCTCCTTGTTCTACAAGGATTAGTTTAATATACTGCAATAGTTAGGCCTTACAAAGGGTTGGAGGATCCAGCGGCGTGTAGGGTGGCGTTTGCTGGCCCTAGAAAGGATGTTCGGGGATCAACCTCGTGTTGGTTTTTAGGCCCTGTCTAGGATCGGCTTACGGTCACCGTGCGCGAGCGCGAGGCCCAATCGTGAGTAGGATGATCCGATTATGCGGTGAAAACCCCGGATCGTCGTAGATCTCATCGGCTTTACCTTGATCAAGCGGGACCACCATATATTCGGACACCTCGTCCGAATCATGGGTGGATCGGCTCTTTGAGCCGATTCACGAGATAACACGAGGCCGATCGAGGCTCGTATTTAACGTTTACGTGTGTGCCCTGCAGGAAACTAAGCGAGGCATCATCCACACCTTCTCGACCGGGTATAGGTCGGGTGGCACGCCCTTGCGGTTGGCATCGGCGCGTGCGACCAGGAGGCTTTGCGGGCCGTCGCTCAGAGGGACTAGGGCCAGCCGCAGCCCTAGTTGTTCCCGGCTCTACCTTGTTGCCCGTCTCTGCCCGCCAGGGGGTTTCTGACGTCAACAGCGTCTTACGCTAGGATTAGTTCTAAGGTGAGTTGATCGATCTCGCACTACTAGGAAAAACCTTATTGCCGGCGCACCAAAAAAGGCTACTACCGGTGCACCAGAGCCCGCCGGTGGGAACACGCCACTGGTAATGAGTTACCGCCGGCGCACCTGCTGGTGCGCCAGCAGTAACACGAATTATCCCCGGCGCACCATGCCTAGTGCACCGGCGGTATGGTTTTTCAAAATTCAAAAAAAAGGCCGATCCAAATCTAGATCTAGATCTAGATGTACCTCGGGTTCGTCCTCGAAAACGGTGGCCGTGCGCCGCCTTGTTGTCATTGCCGCGTTGGTGTAGGAGTAGGAGGAGGATGAGGATGAGGCCGGAGGTGGTGGTTTAGGAGGAGGAGGAGGAGGAGGAGGAGGAGGAGGCCGGAGGTGGTGGTTTCGGAGGAGGAGGAGGAGAAGAAGGCCGGAGGTGGAAGTGGAGGAGGAGGAGGAGGAGAAGGAGAAGGCCGGAGGTGGAGGCTTGAAGTGGAGGAGATCACCGGAATAGGAGGAGGTCACCGGAGTAGGAGGAGGAGGCCGTTGGTGAGGATTGCAAGGAGAAGAGGAGGGAAAGAGGAGAAGGGGGAGAAGTGAGGAAGGATAAGAGGGAGGAGGGCCGGCTTGAATATATAGTATAGGTTACCGCCGGCGCACCTAATACGGTTGTGCGTCGGGGGTAATTTTTTATTTTTTTACCAAAATCTAAAAGCTCAAAAAAGTCATGTTTCTGTTTTGAATTTGAGGAATCCATTTTTTTCTCTAAACGACCGTAGGTGGTTGAATTCGGATAGGAAATTTCGCGTACATAGATTTTGATATAAAAAAATTCTTCATCGGAGGTCGTATGCAACTAGAAATCCCGTTTGACCAAACATAACGCTATTTTGCATAATATATCAAAATTCATGTTTTTAAATTTTCATTAAAACTAGATGGAATAATACATGGGCATCTCAAAGGATTTAATTTTTTGAAATTTCTATCATTTTCTTTTATTTTTTTAAAACTACAAAAGGTGTTACGGGAGGGGGTGAGAGAAAATATGTGCTCCACTTACCCCCGGCGCACCTCTATGGTGGTGCGCCGGTGGTACATTGTTTATCACCGGCGCACCACCATAGAGGCGCGCCGGCGTAAGGGGAGCTCCATGGTTTGATCTGGCCCGGACCTCTTCTAACTTTATCCCCGATGCACTAAATTTTTGCTGCGCCGGCGGTATTGGGCCATCACCGGCACAGTCAAAACTTGGTGCGCGGTAATATTTACCACCGGCGCGGTCAAAACATGGTGCACTGGCAGTAGCGGCGCAGCTATAGGCATTTTTCTAGTAGTGTCGATTGCTCCCTCTATACGGCTTGTCCTATGTCGCCTCATAAAGGGGGCAGCATAGGACTTATAAGGCATAACCTGAGTCGGTGCGGGTCTAGGAGTCCATGCACGAGTAAACCTATTGATATTTTTCTTCTATGGCATGTCTTGTGCGGTGCCTTTGACCCTTGGTCGTGGACTCCCCCAAGACCAACATACTCGTGTGCCGACCGAAGGATCTTTGTGTGAGCCTCCCCCAAGACCGACATACTCGAGTAACCCTCTTGTCATCTTGGTTGTCTACGTCCTAGGGGTACCCGTTTGGTTTTTCCACGTGAGGAACCCTAGATGTGGTAAAGAATCGTCAACAAGAGCGTTGTAGATTCTTATCCAAGGCTTGCACCATTTGATGATGCTTGTGAATCGGCGGAAACACATGTAAAGTTTATGTCTATAAGCATGGTTTTTTTTATTGGAATTCAGTTAATCAGGTTTGAAACAAGGGATATATATGATATATATAGAGAGAGAGTTGTTTCATCTTTGTTTTAGAGAAATATGAAAATTAATAGAAAGTAAAAAATGCAATTTTTTCTATTTTAATAAATATCCTTATTTATGTACTCCCTCCGTCTCAAATTAACAGGCACGCACGTAGTTTAAGAAATTTCTTTGACCATTATTTTAGTCAATAAAATATAAAATATATATCACAAAAATTATATCATTGGAAAGCTCTTTTGCATACGAATCTAATGATATAGATTTTGTAGACATAAAAGTTATATTTTATTGACCAAATCAATGGTCAAAGTTTGTCTTGAACTGCGTGTGTGCCTGTTAAACCGAGACGGAGGTAGTAATAACTAGGTAACGAAGTTATTTGTTGACTTTTTTTTCGAGGGAAGCAACAAGACTCTTCTGTGGAGCTTTATTAATATCAAAACACATTTAATTTAACCAATTAAAAAAGTTTCGAGAAGAAAAAAAAGGAAAAGGGCGGAAAACTGGTCAGGTCTTTTGTTATTGTCTTGAGAGGCGCATGGTGCCTGGGCCTGTTCAGTTGGACTGTCTGCTTCTGGGCCAGAATGCAGGTGCGTGCATACTCGTAATTAAAGACCATACCAATCGCCCTAAAAATACACGGGCAGGTCTTCTCAAATCCCTTCCAAGTAGTACCATTTTTTCACTTAACACGATGATGATTCACGTCAGTTGATGAAATACTAAATCATTCCCCGCAGCCACAGGGGAAACAAAGTGTAGCGTGCCTAACGAAGGCACACCCGAAGCACTCACGGTGATAAGAGGAAAAGTGCAGCAGCCCAACTCTGTAGCGTACGTACGTACGTACCTGCGTCGCAGCTTCCAGGCAGAGGCCGGGAGTGGCCAGCGCCCGCCGGACTTCTCAACACCAGTCACTCACGCACGTACGCTACCTCCATAGCCAAGGTATCAGATTCCTATCGACGATGATGATCTGATGGTGGCCGGCCGTGGAACCTGCGTGCATTTCCACACCCGAACCTTCTTCCTCTCTTCTTCGCCTGGATCGACCGACCCGTCCATTCTATTACCTGACTGTCGATGCAGAAGCATTCGGACCAGTGGAAAGCCCCAGCTCCATTGCTCCTCAGGTCAGGATTCCCAGCTCGTATTCTTTTCAGATCGGAAAACGCTGCGACCTGGCCCTGTCACCGGAAAGGACCGCTCGCATGCTGAAAATATCTGGTCTTCGCTTGGCGCGCGCGCGCGCATGTGGCCGAATCGGGACGAAGCGTTTCGGATCGGCCGTAAAGGGCAAAGCCGCATGCGATTGATCGATCGATGGGCCTACCACCCTAGCTACGGAATCCGGTACCCCGTTCGCCTTCCACTGGAGATCTGGCCTTCTTTTCGATCAGCAAATCCCATCGATCTGGGGCCTGCAGTGTGGCGTGGCTGGGTCATCAATGGCGGCGCGTGCGAATATAAACGTTATACCAATCTGAGCATGTGCGCAAACAGCAATGTCCTAGCCCAAAGAAATCGCAGCTCGATCGGGATTTAGGGGCCAAAACGAGTATAGCAAAGCCAGGATCATCGATCACCGGCCATTCGCCATTGGTTTGGGGCGCTCACGCATGCCTAGGCCCCAAACTCTCCAAGAGGATAAGGTAATCTAGTGCGAGGCATCACGCGTGTACACGAACGCGACCATGTGCGGCGAATCCTCCCAGAGCTAAAGCTCCTTTCTTTTCTTCTTTGCTGAAATAAAAAGGTGTTTCCCGCACGGGAGGAGAGCGAATTGGCGGAAGTGGTCTTGCTTTCTTGGGTCCTAGCAGTGACGTGCTACTCGAATAGTTTAGTGGGCCGCGATCTTATCCACGAAGGGCGATGGCCCGCAAGGCCCACCGCCGCCGGCCGGGATCCGACGGGAATTGTTGGATCGGTAGGGTACGCTGCTGGCGTCAGCGGTATCCAGACGTGGGCGGCAGCGCTTTCTTTTTCACCCACGCGCACGTGCGCCATTGCTATGGGAAAAGCATCAACCACCGTCTATGATCAGCTGCTCATATCATTACGTGCGATGCCTTCGCTTCAAACAGAAATTGAGCACGAGGGTACGTGCAACATTATTGTTTACCCTATCCTTAGAGATCTGGATCCTCTGCTTAGATTGGTGTGCGTGCACACACTCTAAAAGTGCAGCGGCCACAATTTGCTTGTCCATTAAACAGTTCGTTTGTCTTAATTATCAAGTTGTACCAAAATGCTCACCTCATGTGTTTGCTCCACATGACCGCATCAAGAGGGAGCCCGTGCAGCGTCCCTGGGCTTGGTGGTGGTGGTGGTCTTCTCCACCGTAAGAGGTGGTTGGCATGAGGTTGGGTTGTTCGATCACGAGATCCGTCATCCAGTCTGTAAAAGGTATTGGAAACGCACAATACCCTTCTAGGGTTGGCGTGGTTTATATTTATATGGGTACAGGTACAATACAAGTATGATACAAGAACTCTATGTATATACAATCTAACACCCTCCCTCAATCTTAACCATGTCATCGAACATCTAACGAGTTAAGATTGCGCCTACAGCCTTGAAACAAAGGTAAGGACAGGTGGCTTCGTGAAGATGTCCGCAAGCTGGTCCTTGGAAGAAATGAACTTGATGTGAAGAAGCTTCCGTGCAACACGTTCCCTCACAAAATGATAGTCGACCTCAATGTGTTTTGTCCAGAGCATGGAACAACTGGATTCGACGATAGATAAGATTGCACAATGTTATCACACCAAGAAGCTGGAGGACGAGGTTGTGGGATGCGCAACTCTCGTAACGAGCTAATACCCATATAATCTCAGCAGTAGCATTGGCCACGGCTTTGTACTCGGCTTGATGCGCTCCAGAAGCGTAGCTTGCTTGCGAGCACTCCGGGCGATCAAATTAGGACCAAAGAACAACTGCATGACCCCCGTTGATCGCCGATCATCGGGATTACCAGCCCGGTCGGCATCGGAGAAAGGCGAGAAAGCAAGCCTGAAGTAGCGAGAGCATAAGCGAAGACCATATGACGCTGTATGCCGAATATAGCGCAAAATGCGCTTCACGAGCGAGTCCAATGAGGATCCCTGGGTGAGTGGAGATGCTGACAAACCCGATTCACGAGCATAAGAAATATCGGGCCTAGTGAGAGTAAGATCTTGCAGGTCCTCCAACAATGCTGCGGTACTGCGTAGCCTCTTCGAGAAGACGAGAAGCGGGCCAACAACGAAGTAAGCTTATCAACCGGACGACATAGGTGTAGAAGCAGTCTTGCCTTTGGAGCATACCGGCACGCCGAAGCAAGTCACGAGAGTACTTCTTCGAGTAAGCGACAAACCGGTATCGTCATGAGTCACCTCGAGCCCCGAGAAAATAGTGCGGCTTACCAAGATCCTTCACGGCAAAGGCGGTACTAAGAGAGGACACCGGCTCGATCCGCAACGATATACGAAGAGGCTGACAAGAATAATGTCATCAACATAAACCGGAATGTACATAGTAACCTCGCAGTCGCTGAAAGCAGAAACAAAGATGTATCTGTCATGTAGAGGGAACAAAACCATGAGCACGAAGGGCGAGAGCCAAGCCGTGCATGCCACGCGCGAGGACCTGTTTGAGACCATACAAGGCCTTCACCAAGCGACACGGATGATCGGGATGAGCGGGGTCGGCAAAACCGGGAGGGCTGACGCATATAGACCTCTTCTTCAAGAACACCATGAAGGAAAGCGTTACGCACATCCAAGCGACGGAGAGACCAGCGACGAGTGACAGCCAAAGATAGTAGAATCCGAATGGTAGTAGGCTTGACAACAGGACTAAAAGTATCCCCATAGTCAAGACCATAACGCTGTTTGAATCCTTTGGCAACCAAACGCGCCTTATAACGCTCAATCGACCCATCAGCATGCTTCTTCACCTTGAACACCCACTTATAGTCAATGAGATTGACACCGGACTTTGGAGGAACTAGTGTCCATGTATCATTCTTGAGGAGAGCCTGATACTCAACCTCCATAGCACTGCACCAGTGTGGGATCTGCATAGCAGCTGAATAGTGACGAGGCTCAGCTGTAGGGCCAGCAACCGCTTGGGCAAGACAAGTCGCAAGCCAAGCAACAGTACCGTCGGTCCGCTCCTTAGGGCGGAAAACACCACTCTTGCTGCGCGTGTGTGGGCGAGATACCACAGGCGCAGGTACAGTCGAAGAAGACGAGGGCGAAACAGGTGTCGAAGAAGTCACAGCAGGCGTCGATGAGATAGACACCATAGGGGCGAGGACGAGGCGGATGTCGACCCGGCCAGCAGAATGGGCGACGCGATGTTGGGCGACGCCGCGGGCGAAGACCCGGCATCGGGCGGCCGGAGAGGCGGCCCATCAGCAGGCGCCGGGCCATCAGCACGAACAGGCGAGACGGGTGGCGTCAACGCGGCCAGTGGCCTGGACGCGGGCGCGGCCACATGCCCAGGTGCGGACACGGCCAATCCAGGCGCAGGTGCGGCCAATCCAGGCGCGGGCGTGCTGGATGGCGCAGCAGCCGAGGAATGCATTGCATGGTCCATGCAATGATCAACGGAATCATCGGGAGAGGCCGACGCGGGAGGCTGGAACTTCGGGGAGTCCGGCAACTCAAGGCGAGCACCTCGTCCGATACCCGCACCATGGTTAGGCAACAAAATAGGCGAGTATGCAATATCCTCAAATTGAGCGGGCAAGACGGGGTTAGACGACACGAGGTGAGGTGTGTATGACTGGTGTAGGAAGTGCAAAAGGAAACAAGTGTTCATCAAAGACAACATCACGAGAAATATAAACTCGATTAGAGGGTATATGGAGACACTTATAACCTTTATGCATGGAGCCGTAACCAAGAAACACACATTGTTTGGAGCGGAACTCAAGTTTGCGGCTATTATATGGGCGTAAATGAGGCCAACATGCACACCCAAACACTTTAAGAAAAGTGTAATCGAGGGCCTCATCGAACGAAGCTCAAGCTGGAGTTTTCATGTTAAGAAGGCGAGTAGGAGCCTATTAATCGAAACGAGGCAGTGGTAAAGGCGTCACTCCAGAAACGAAACGGGACAGACGCATGAGCAAGAAGAGTTAAGCCAGTTTCAACTATGTGGCGGTGTTTGCGTTCAGCGGCACCATTTTGTTGATGGGTGTGAGGACACGCGACACGATGCGCAATCCCATGTTTTTGAAAGAAAGAACTAAGGTTGCGATACTCGCCCCCCCAATCCGACTGAACATGAACTATTTGCGTCTTAAGAAGGCGCTCAACATGGGGCCGAAGCCGAAGAAAAACATCAAACACATCAGATTTTCGTTTAAGAAAGATAAAGCCATGTGAACCGACTATAAGCATCAATAAAGCTAACATAATAGTTATGACCAGCGACGAGAGGTTTGGGCATGGCCCCATACATCGAGAAAATAAGTTCTAGAGGAGCTTTGACAACATGACTAGACACTTGAAAAAGGTACACGATGACTCTTGCCTTGTGCGACGGGCATCACAAACTGCAGGCTCCTTATTACTAGACACAAAGGGTAACTCGTGACGACGAAGAACATGGCGGACGATAGGAGTGGCGGGATGACCGAGGCGAGAATGTCACTGCGACGGGGAGACACGGACACCAGTGAAGGCATGGGGAGCGGCTGGCACATCAAGGGAGTAGAGACCATGGCAACTCCGACGTCTAAGAAGAACGTCCCGCGTGGCTCGATCCTTAACAAAAAAATGAAAAGGGTGAAACTCAACAAAAACATCATTGTCAAGTGTAAGCTTGGGAACAGAGATTAAATTGCGAGTGGCCAGGGAACACGGAGGACATTAAGAAGACGAATGGTCTTAGAGTTGTGTGTAAGGAGAGATGCACGGCCAATGTGAGAGATATGCATACACGACCCATCGCGGTGCGAACCTGGTCATGGCCGGAGTAGGAGTCACGCGGATTGAGCTTGGAAAGCTCGTGCGTCGGATGATCCGTAGCGCCAGTGTCCATGTACCATGCTGGATCCACGGGGTAAGATGATGTAGACCCCTGTGTAGCCGGCGCCGCTTGCTTCTCATTGCCACGGCCATCGTTGCCAATGCCCGGAAAGTCGTGTTTGAAACGACGATGGCATCGGGAGGCGAGGTGGCCTTCAATGCCACGAGTTGGCATGGAGCCTTTGCACCGCACGTGGTGCACACCCAAGCCCGGCCGCGGCCGACGCGGGCGTAGTAGGGGCGCGAGGGACGCGGGTGGGCGAGGCTGCTGCGCGGAGGTCCACGTGGGCGGGCGCGGCTGGCTGCTGAGAGGACCGGCCACCACCACGGAACGCGCATTGGCGGAGTGATCAGTAGAGAACCCCTCAGGTCGAAGCTTGAGGCGGCGCTGCTCGGTACTGAGGAGCCGTGCGTAGAGTTCACGTGGTTCAATCGGGGTATCCCGACCACTGATGTTCTCGACAAGCGCTTCATATTCGTCGTCGAGGCCATTGAGGATGAACGAAGTAAATTCCTCATTGCGAAGAGGCTGGCCAATGGAAGATAGTGTGTCCGCCATCTCCTTGACCTTGTTGTAGTAGGTGGTGACAGAGGAGTCCAACTTCTTTATCTCACCAAGTTTTGTACGGATAGCCATAGAGCGAGCCATGGACTGTGACGAGAAGGCTGGAGTCGAGAGTACTCCACGCATCGCGAGAGGACGCGAGCAAAGACGACCATGCCCGCCACGCGATGGGGTGAGCGAGGACTGAATAGCGCCGAGTATAGCTTGGTCCTGGGCCACCTACTGTCGATGCGCAGGATTGGCGATAGTCATAGGAACACCATCGGACGTGGTCACTTGGACAACGGCGAGGAGGACACGAGCGGGGTGCCATCAACGAACCCCTCGAGGTAATGGCTGCGAAGCAGGGGCAGCACTTGAGCACGCCATAGCAGATAGTTATCAGCATTGAGCTTCACCGTCAGAAGGTGCGCAAAGTGCACTGGGGCAGGGGACGGGACCGAGTGTTGACGTCAGAAACCCCCTGGCGGGCAGAGACGGGCAACACGGTAGAGCCGGGAACAACTAGGGCTGCGGCTGGCCCCAGTCCCTCAGAGCGACGGCCCGCAAAGCCTCCTGGTCGCACGTCCGATGTTTATCACAAGGGCGTGCCACCTGACCTATACCTGGTCAGGAAGGTGTGGATGATGCCTCGCTTAGTTTCCTGCAGGGCACACACGTAAACATTAAATACGAGCCTCGATCGGCTCTCAGGTTATCCTGTGAATCGGCTCCAAGAGCCGATCCACCCATGATTCGGACGAGGTGTCCGAATATATGGTGGTCCTGCTTGATCAAGATAAAGCTGATTAGATCTACGATGATTTAGGGTTTTCACCGCATAATCGGATCATCCTACTCACGATTGGGCCTCGCGCTCGCGCACGGTGACCGTAAGCCGATCCTAGACGGGGCCTAAAAACCAACATGAGGTTGATCCTCGGAACATCCTTTCTAGGGCTAGCAAACGCCACCCTACACGCCGCTGGATCCTCCAACCCTTTGTAAGGCCTAACTATTGCGGATGTTAAACTAATCCTTGATGAAACAAGGAGCAACCGTAACGGATCAGATCTACTAAACTATGACCAAGCGAGGTGCCGTCCCTACACCTAAGATAGGTGTAAGGGCGGCTAGACATGCAAGGGTTGCACTACGAAAGCATGTAATATGAAGAACAATGCTAACCCTAACATATCTAAGATAACTACGTTGCTCGCCATCAAAAAGGCTTCGGTACGAGCAACGCATGAACAACGTGGGCAGGCTTGTCTTGCCTAGATCGCAAGATGCGATCTAGGCAGCATGGTGCTACCGGTAGAAACCCTCGAGACGAAGGAGTTGGCGATGCGCCGATATTTGTTTGTGGTTGAACGTTGGTTGTTGTTTATTCCATAAACCCTAGATACATATTTATAGTCCGGGGGACTTTCTAATGTGGGCGTGCACTAAACCGTGCACGAGATAAGACTCTAACTTCTAAACTAAGATGCGATCTAATATATTACAGATACACGGGCAATTAAGCCCAACTTGGTATAAAAGCCGATTCACATATTTCTTCCATGTAGATTCTTCACGTCCATCTTGATCGCGGCCCACCTCTGACTCGGTCAAATTCTGGTGATAACACATGCCCCCCTGGTTTTGGAAATGACATCTCCAAAATCATTATGCTTTCTTTCGTCGGGTCATGTCGTGGCAGAACCGTTGCAGTATCCGTCATCATGATGCCCTGCCTTCTCAACTTCTCCGCGTGACCTGGCGGTTTTTTTTTTCTCTTTTTAGGCACCACCTCCTCGGAAACTGCTGTGGCACTGAACTCCCACTATATCCCCTTTTATTTAACCGCTCCGCACAGTTTAATCCTGCATCTCCTTCGCATTAGCACTCCAAAAACCGTCCCGCGCCACCATGTCCTCTTCCTCCTCTGCTTCATCGGATCTTTCCACCCAGTCCTCTTCGTCCCGCGCGCCGACGCCGGAGCCGAACCCGGCGGAGGTCCACGCGGCCAACATCCGCCGCGCCATTGAGGCCGGGGAGGAGTCTAGCCATGACTTCTCCCTGCGGTCGGAGGACGACAAATCCTCGACGGTCGGGGAGAGTGACCTCCGCTTCCTCGCCGACGGGGAATCGGAGGAGGAGAGCGATGACGATCGCTTCTCCTGGGACGACTTCACCACCTCCGAGGAGGTGAAGGAGGAGGAAGAGGAGGACGACGACGACGATAGCTTCCCCGACGAGCCGCCGGCCAAGCGCCATTGCCCCTGGCCGGGAAATCTGAGTGACTTCGACAGCGGCGACGACGACGACGACGAGGAAGATGAGGACAATGAAGGTCTGCCGGCGGCCGGCTGGAGCGGCGACGACGAGCCGGCCGGGAGCAGCGCCGACACCGGCGATGACGGCGACGATGAGGGCAGCGACGTCCCGTAGATAGGACATCTAGCATAGGACCGGTAGCGGTAGATCGGGCCATGTATCCCCTAGTACTTCCTTTTGAGGGCAATCGGCTCCTTATGTAAGAAATCTATCAATGAAGAACTTTCCCCAATCTGATTTTGCCGATTCCTTTTAGCTTATCTTAGCCGATTTCCTCTCATGCGATCTTGCCGATTTGTCCCCTTTGCCAATGCGTAACGAGCCGATAGCAACGCATCGGTCCTTCGACATTTACCCTTCCATTCTTCAACTGATGATTCTCTTTCCGGTGGATACTGTGGGATTTCCAGGAGAGCCCTTAACTTTCTCCCATCGGTTTCAGCGATCCTCTTCAGCGAGCGCCCATCATTTTGTGAAGAAGGTTGCAACGAAGATTAGCCGATGGTACCCCAATCGGTTCCTCAATAGAGCATCTACCAGGCCTGTTGCCCCCCGAGTCTCAGCCAAGGCAAAACAGAGACGAGGATACGCAGATTAGTTGTACGTACCTAGGCTCGATTACGTCTGAGGGAGCTTCTTATGCAGAGCCAGACGATTTGAACATAAATCGGCTTCCCAGAGCAGAGAGCCTTCAAGGTGAGCTGCCCCCCGAGTTTCTTCAGTCCGCTTCCAGCGCCTTGTTGATTAGATCGGCTCCCTTTCTTCGGTGGATCTGAGGCAATCCATCCTTGACCTGATCTGCACGTCCAGGCGGCTGCTCTTGGCATTGTTCTCGAAGAAAGGCTGCTCTTGGCTTTGCTCTTGGCCATGCATCGGCTTTCATATCCTTAAGTCGATGTCTGCTGCATCGGCTGTGCTCAAAAATTTTCGAATTTTTTTACGGCCGACTTATGCATCGGCCCCCCACACTCCAACACCCATCACCAAAGGATGACCTATTTCTACTGCATATCCTCGTGTTTTATCCACCTGGGTGCCCCCCCGAGCCGATTCTGTCAAGAGAATTGATGGTATCGGCTCTGTTGGATAACATGTTGAACCCAGGCAGAATGGATGGTGAGGATAATTTTGGCCGATTGCTGGAATCGGCCTCCACGTTGCTTGCTTGGTGAAGGTTTTTGTGATGTCCCTTCATAAATTTTTTGGGGCCGATCACAAGGATCAGCCTCGCCATGTTTGCTCATTGACGTGCTCTTGCTACACGTTCAGGCCGGTAGATAAAACCAGCCCAATCTCTGACTTTATCATGTTGGTGCGCTTGCTGTCGTCCACCTTGAGTACATCATATAATCGTGGAGCACTACACTTCGTCGGAAGAACGAGCACCATGTTTGTGCCAGCCGATGTTTCATCATCGGCTTTCCTTTGCTTGGGGCGCCACTCCATTTTCCGTGGACGACCCTCTTCATCTAGGGTTCGCTGAACCTTCGCAGCCAGATTAGGCCTTGCTTTTCTCAATGTGTGCAAGTATAACCTCTCGGCTTCCTCCAGGCCGCGCAATCGCTGAACCCTGCGTTTCTGGGAACGGCTAAGTCCATCAGGGCACCACCTTGGCCGGTGATACCTGTCTTCTTCTTCTCCCTCGTCTTCTGAATCTTCGAGATCTTCCAACCAAGGTGACTCAGCTCGTTTGCTCTGTGGCGGGAGAGGCCCTAAGCGCTCGAACACGGACACGTTGGCTGCCTCCTTCTTCCTCCGGTAGCATTCTGGGCAATTGCCGATTGTTGGCAATCGGCTCATTCCTGAATCCCAGCGAGTGCTCGAAGAAGGGACAATCCCGGTGCTGTCCTCGTCGTCTCGCTCCCTTGCCCTTTCCTTGGCACAACGCTCGTGCTCCTCCTCATCACGATTATGCCGACGATGTCTTACGGCTTCTACGGCCGGACGATCTCTTTCATCATCATCGCCTGGACCGTCGGCGTTGGTCATGCCGACTCACATACTTGTTGAGGAGGTGATCAGAGAGAGGTCGCTGATATCTTATGTTCTTTACTTCTCCCTCTGTTACGTAGCGCTTGCCATCTTGGCGGAGCCGATCGCGTGGAGCGGCTTCCTCTGAATCTTTGCTGTGAGAGCAGCTGCCCTCATCTCCATCCTTGCCAGCGTGGTGTCCAGATCCTACCATGTTGATGCTTGAACGAAGATCTGGCTGGCAACCTTCATGGTAAGAATACTCCACCATGTTAACGGCGGGGAAAGGGTGTGTGTCGACCTTCATGGTGTCTTGGTTAAAAATCAACCGTCCATTTTCTATCGCCATTTGGATCTGCTGCCGCCACACCCTGCGGTCGTTGGTGGTGTGGGAGAACGTGTTATGCCATTTGCGGTATGGCTTTCCGTTCAGCTCTTGCACCGTGGGGAACTTGTGGCCTTCGGGTACCTTTATATGCTTCTCCGTGAGTAAGAGATCAAAAATCTGCTCCGTCTTGGTCACGTCGAAGTCGAACCCTTTTGGAGGGCCTTGTGGCTTCACCCATTTGCGAGGTCACGGGGCCCGTCGCTCGAGTCCATTCAGCCACTTGCTATCTCTCGATCTCCCGCAGCACCTTCATCCTCGTACTGCCTCAACCGGGGTCACCGCACGCTTGAACTTGTCTGGTAAACATCCGGGTGGCGCTGCTCATATGCCGACGGCTTACGCACCATGTGCGCCAATGAAGGGTAGTACTGCTTGGGAGGCCACGTCCTTAATCGATGATGAGAGACCCACCACCGCCAACTCGGCTGCTTCTTTTTCATTTATATGAGCCGAAAAGCATCGGTTCCTAATGGTCTCGAAGCGCTGGATATATTCGACACTCTGTCTCCCCGCGCTTCGTCGTACTTGCGCTAGATCGGCAATACCAACATCGGAAGCCTGCGAGTGATACTGCTCATGGAGCTGTTCTTCCAAGCTGCTTCCAAGTCCGAATGGAGTTCGGTGGCGGCGATGTGTACCACCCGAAGCCGATCCTGTGAGGGATCGTGCAAAGAACCTCACGCGCAACTCGTCCGACGCTGAGATCGTGCCCGAGCTGTGCCAAATATCGGCTCACATGCTCGATGGAGCCGGAACCATCCGATCCACTAAACTTTGTGAAGTCCGGGAGCCGATATTTGGGTGGCGAGCGGGATCGGTTCGTAGTCGTTGGGGTACGGCTTGGTGTAGCCGAACGTCTTCCTTTTCGGCATCATGCCAAGCTGATCTTTCGAGATTGCACAAATCTGATCCGTTGTGATGGCTGAAGGTGTCGAACCACGAAGATTCGCCGGGGTGGCATACTTGACCAGCCATGCTTGCTTTTCTGGTTCTAAGCCAACTGCAGGAGCTGGGCTGTGGAGGTTTGTCGGAGTGGCGTACTTAGCTAGCCACGATTGCTTCTCAGGATCGGCTCCCGACGTCCCTCCCGCCGTTCCAGAGGCCCCTGACGTTGCAGCCTGGTTCGAGAGTGCCCAGGCGTTGTAGTCTGGTACGTATGCGCACGCGTATCCGTGCGGGATCTCCTTGGGTGCCTCAGGTAGGAATTGGTAGTCACTAGGATCACCACCAATCTTGTAGACGACGTATGCCGATGAGTTCGGCGAGTTCCGGTGCTGCCCATGCGAACGGGCTGGGGCTGGAGCGGCATCTCTCCCTTGAAAGTCCCCGAGCTGGTCCCGATGGAGAATACCGGTGGCTCATGATTTCCTTGACGACGCGCGAGCGACACGCTCCAAGGTGTTCACCGGGCTCTCGGAGTGGTGGTGCAGCGAATGAGCCACCATGTAGTTGATTTCCTGCCGCGGCGACCTGGTGCGTTCTTCTGACGGGGCGGAAAGGTCCACTCCATCGAGTGCGCCTTCAGGTGTGAAACCCTTCCACCTGACGCCATGGGAGCGGGTTCGGTGGAAGGAGCCGATGAGTTCGGCTTCGAGGGTTGCCTGGATCTCGTCATGTTTCTTCTTGAGCTCATCAGGCAGATCCTCGTACGTGACCGGAGCGTCTTCCGCCATCTCGGATGCAGATGGCGATGTGGTGGATGTCGAAGGTTGTCCCACCGGGCGTGCCAGAATGTGTTGACGTCGGAAACCCCCGGCGGGCGAGAGACGGGCAACACGGTAGAGCCGGGAACAACTAGTGCTGCGGCTGGCCCCGGTCCCTCGGAGCGACGGCCCGCAAAGCCTCCCGGTCGCACGTCCGATGTTTATCACAAGGGCGTGCCACACGACCTATACCGGTCGGGAAGGTGTGGATGATGCCTCGCTTAGTTTCCTGCAGGGCACACACGTAAACATTAAATACGAGCCTCGATCGGCTCTCGGGTTATCTGTGAATCGGCTCCAAGAGCCGATCCACCCATGATTCGGACGAGGTGTCCGAATATATGGTGGTCCTGCTTGATCAAGATAAAGCTGATTAGATCTACGACGATTTAGGGTTTTCACCGCATAATCGGATCATCCTACTCACGATTGGGCCTCGCGCTCGCGCACGGTGACCGTAAGCCGATCCTAGACGGGGCCTAAAAACCAACACGAGGTTGATCCTCGGAACATCCTTTCTAGGGCTAGCAAACGCCACCCTACACGCCGCTGGATCCTCCAACCCTTTGTAAGGCCTAACTATTGCGGATGTTAAACTAATCCTTGATGAAACAAGGAGCAACCGTAACGGATCAGATCTACTAAACTATGACCAAGCGAGGTGCCGCCCCTACACCTAAGATAGGTGTAAGGGCGGCTAGACATGCAAGGGTTGCACTACGAAAGCATGTAATATGAAGAACAATGCTAACCCTAACATATCTAAGATAACTACGTTGCTCGCCATCAAAAAGGCTTCGGTACGAGCAACGCATGAACAACGTGGGCAGGCTTGTGCTTGCCTAGATCGCAAGATGCGATCTAGGCAGCATGGTGCTTACCGGTAGAAACCCTCGAGACGAAGGAGTTGGCGATGCGCCGAGATTTGTTTGTGGTTGAACGTTGGTTGTTGTTTATTCCATAAACCCTAGATACATATTTATAGTCCAGGGGACTTTCTAATGTGGGCGTGCACTAAACCGTGCACGAGATAAACTCTAACTTCTAAACTAAGATGCGATCTAATATATTACAGATACACAGGCAATTAAGCCCAACTTGGTATAAAAGGCCGATTCACATATTTCTTCCATGTAGATTCTTCACGTCCATCTTGATCGCGGCCCACCTCTGATTCGGTCAAATTCTGGTGATAACACCGAGCCAACATCATAGGCCACCGGCGCGGGCGTAGGTGGTGGCGGCGGAGGCGGCACAGGCGGCACATACGGACCCGGCGGCGGCGAGTGCGCGCCGTAGAACAGCGGCTGGCCATAAAGGCCAGCACCATATGGCGATGGCGGCACACCATAAGGTGTCAGGTCCAATGATGGCTCGGCGTAGGGCGGCAGAGCAGGTGCTGCGGAAACCGCCCCGGGCGTCACGGGAGGCAGCGGGACGGGGGCAGCAGGAGCCGCCAGAGACCCCGCGCCGAGGTGCAGGGGCCGCGTCACGGCCGCGCCGGAGGCAGCAGTGCCGGCCGTCGTCGGGAAGGTCGGAGAGGACAGGGTCGGGGCGAACCGGCCACGCTCCCGTGCCCGGAGTACGGAAGCCAGCGGCGCCGGAGAAGGACACGCCCGTCGCCGTCGTGGAGATCATCGAGGGCGCAAGGGGCGGCGGGACAGAGCCGGCGAGAAGCGCCGCAAGGAACGGAGACACGGCGGGCACAGCCGGTGGGGGCCCCGTTGCGGACGCTGTGGAGGTGGTCGAGGTCGCCGAGATCGACTCAGAGGTCGCCATGCCGGCGGCGATCGATGATGCGGCAGCGGAAGACATCAGATCGCAATCGCTCGTGATACCATGTAAAAGGTATTGGAAACGCACAATACCCTTCTAGGGTTGGCGTGGTTTATATTTATATGGGTACAGGTACAATACAAGTATGATACAAGGACTCTATGTATATACAATCTAACACAGTCTAACTTGCGAGTCAGAAAGATACAGTTGCCGGTGAAAACCGAGCTGAATTCGGCCTTGGTGAGAGATAGCGGCGTTCTGCGACATTACCTTGATGAAGGCATCTTTATGCAACGATTGTTGACCCATTCATGCTGCTCCAGGAGAAACCCGGTGATATGGTCTTCTAGATCGGACGATGGAGGCACTATGCTGTCATTTCTCTCTTTGGGGTATCGTTTATGCAGCAGTGCTAGATGTCAGAGGCTAGAGGAGGAGATATCAAGTCATGTCTGGCTGGCATCCGCTACATATGCTGAGTAATGCATGTTCGGCAGGTGCAACATATGTTGTTGAATGGTGAGAACCAACCTGATGTTGTATATCTAGGAGGGTGGTTGTATCTTCAAGACTCCAACCCACAAGAGTTGGGATTCCAATTTAACACTTATATGGGAATTATCTAAAATTTACTTTTAGAAGGATTGTGTCTTTATCTTTGTTTGATAGGTGGCTTGAATTAGTTGATCTTATTCGAACAACTCAGCTAACGGAGTGTGAGGATAAGCCGTTGTGGCTTTTTCACCCTTCTGGTGAGTATTCACTGAAGTCTTTCTATGGTGTTGTTAATGATGGTGGGGTTATCCCTGTCCATACACCGGCTGTTTGGAAGTTGCATATCCCGCCAAGAATTCATGTTTTCTTGTGGCTTTTATCAAACAACAAGCTCCTTAGAGCATCTCTAGTAGAGATCGAAAAAACGAAAACCGAAAAGAGCGAGTTCAGTTCACCGAAAACGCGAGTTCTGACGAAATTGGCAGTGGCGCGGAATGGAACCCGTAAAATGGAACCGAAAACAGGAATTCGAATTGGCGCGGGTAATTTTAATCGATGATCATAGTTTAGATGAAATAGATGCTCCGATTGAGCATCGATACTTACATAGCGCGGGGAATTGAGCAACCTAACATAGCTCCGGCAACCTAACCTAGCTAAAATGAGCAAAATGCGGCCTTCAACGAGCTATGGCGCGCGTGGTGGTGCTGGTGCTGGCGGAGATCGTCGGCGCCGTGAAGTCTTCACGCATCCTCCTTGTCAAGCTCGACTATTTCGAGCTTGACCTTGCGGACGCGGGCCTCCCGGCGGGCCGCCTCGTACTCCCGTACCTGGCGAACGGTGTCGGCCTCCTCCCGGCGGAAGCGCGCCCTCGCCTCCGCCTCGCTGATGGCGAAGGTCTGCGCCATCACCGCCTCCTCCTCGTCGCTGCCGTGGACGTAGTCCCCGGCGGAGAATGTTGGCGATCAAGCGGGGACGAGGTCGTCCTCCTCGCTGGTCGCCGCCACGGGCAGCCGCGGTGCGCGGCTCGACTGCCCGGACGAGGAGCCCTCGGCCTGGTTGACGTAGCGGGCGAGCTTCCCTGGGGGCGTGAGCCCCCAGTTGGTCCACCGGCGTGCGCTCCTCTTGCGCGCCCCTCGCTCCGCTTCCACTTCCGCCGCTCCGCCTCGGTGCGGAAGACGGGCGGACGCGGCGGCGAATCGCCGCCCCCCAATTAATCCGACGGCACGGCCCTCCGAACCTCCACGGGAGGCCATCGCGCGGCGGCGGGCGGAGGATACGTGTCTGGCTTTGGCGGGATTGCTCGTCGGAGCGCGCTACTGGCGGCGGCAGAGGGAGAGGAGACGGCGGAGGGGAGTAGGGTTTGCGAACCGAACTCCCCTCCGTGTCCCTTTTAATAGGGGTCGTGCGGGGAAATGTTCGGGCCCCTGAACTCCGTATTCGGGCTGGCCCAGGTTTTCGGTGACTGATCGGCGCGCGTTTCGGCCCGAAACCGTAAATCCGCCGGAAAAGTTCGGTTCCGACGGGATTTACGGACTTTACTAGAGTTGCTCTTAGAAGAGATAACCTGAGTA
The DNA here is from genome assembly GCF_022539505.1 of Lolium rigidum. Classification (NCBI taxonomy): domain Eukaryota; kingdom Viridiplantae; phylum Streptophyta; class Magnoliopsida; order Poales; family Poaceae; genus Lolium; species Lolium rigidum. Next base: position 255,932,450 of record NC_061511.1, read on the forward strand.
AACGTAGGGAGGTGGATGATAAGTCTTGTTGGTTTTGTAACGAACATGAAACTGTTCATCACCTCTTTTTTGACTGCGTAGTTGCTAAAGTTATTTGGGGTATATCTCTGATGTGTTTAATAAAGATATTGGTACTCATTTTGAGTCCGTTGCTAGATGGTGGATTAGAGAAAATAAAAATTCAGTTCTAAATATATTCTCATCTGCGGTGTTGTGGACCTTGTGGTTGACCCGCAATGATCTTTGTTTTCAGACAAAAGCTAGCGACCTTTGTGTCTGGACAAAAATTCAGCCCTGATGGATTCCAATCTGATGTTGCTGGATCATCGCCGGGGGGAGCTGTTGCGAATAGCCTGGACATGAGCAACCTGTTGTTGAGTGCTGCTGAAAATCTGATGGCTCGGCAGTTGACCTTCTTCTTCGATGGCATCAAGAAACTGCCTGTGAGATGAGGTTGGAAAATATTCATCTTCGTTGATCCATCTTCGCGGGTCGTTGTGCTGCTGCTATTACTTTTCTTTTTGAGGCTAGACTATCCTAGTTTTGAACCTAGTCTGGGTTTTAAGTCTGATATTGGACGAGTACACAGCTCGTTTCTCTTGTGATAGTGTTGGTTGCATCTCAATGGAACTAGAGGGCTTTGCCCCTTTTTGTCTAAAAAAAAATATGTCTTGTAAAGATGAAATATATTTTTAGTGGAAGGCGACGCTTTCATGAATGGCGAAACATCTACGGTGATTGATCCAACCGTGCTAATGAGAGATATGGTGTGCGTGCATTCGAGTGTTTTATACATAAGCATCTACGCTTGTACTCTGTGTAGAAAAAAGAGCATCAAACTCGTTTATAGCCGCGTCACCTGGCTTGTGCAGATGGTCGGATTCCATCCAGGCATCTTTTACCGTATCTTCTACCGTGTGTCCGAACCAAGGCAGCTCGATCAGCTTCTCCTTTCAGTGTCAGCGGATACGATGCGGTCCGTCAGCAAAGCGGTACGGGCGGGGCGGCGGATCAGGAATCCCAAGACGGATAATAAAGCAAGCAAAGCGGACTCGGGACGAATCCGAATCGCCCGTTAATCAGCTCCACAGCCCTATCATTTTTGCACTGTTCGTTTGGCTGCCGCGCGCGGGTGCTTGTCTCGTGCCGCGTCAGAGGACGGCGCCACGCGAATCCGAAAGGTTCGCATCACCTGGCGCCTACTAGACCCGCACCACGACAAGGACGTTCTGCTCTCGTTCTCATCCATCGAATCATGCATCGTCGCCGACATCGCGGTGGCTAGTGAACTTTGCTTGGACTGCCGCATCTGCACTGCTGGGATAGAGTATCGTTCACAGTGTTCTAAGCCGTGGTAAACTATGGAATATATATATGCACGGCGCACGTGTCGGGAGCGAAAGGTTAAAGGTGTGTGTAGAGCATAGTAGAAATGCTGCTAATTCTGAACGGATAAAGCTTGCACATTGCCGATATCGTAATAATATAATGCAATAGAGGCATATGATGCCAATTCTGTTGGCAGTGTTTGGTTGCACGGAATTGGGGCTCGAAATTGGAATTGAGGTCCAAAAAAGCCAATTTCGTTGTTTGGTTGCGCTTGGAATTGGGCCGTGGAATTCGGAGGCCAATTACGAGGTCCAGCCCCGCGAGTATAATTTTCCGCCTCGCCGACCTCTGAATTGGCTCCGAAACGAGCGAAGCGGTACCAGCCCTCAACCTCGCGCACAAGTCGCGTTCCTCACGCGCGATGGTCACCCGTCGCCGCCGCCTGCCTCCAAGCCTCGCCGCCGCCGGGCTAGCCTCCTCCCTCCCCATCTCTGGCCTCGGGTCGCCGCTGCCTACCTGCAGGGCCCCTCCACCGCCGCCTGCCTCCAGGCCTTGCCGCCGCCAGGCCACCCGCCGCCGGTGACTAGGGCATGATCTGCCTTTTTTCGTTTTCTAATTTTGTTCAAAGTCAAAAAATACTCCCATTTCCACACACATGCTTCTAAGGATTATCTCCAGGTTCCTGACTCAGTTTATAAGCCACAGATGTTATCCAGCGGAGCACCTACAGCTTTGGTACAGGTGTCAGGGGAGGGGGCATTGCAGCGGCGGATATTCGGAATCTCATGGCGCGCATGTGTCGGGGAACCCCACTTGGAAGTGGGAGGCGCAGCCTCATGGTGATAACGCTTTTCTGAATGGGATCCCCACCGCCGAGGACTTGTCGAGGATTGACGGTATGCGGATGAGCGTGCCAAAGGTTAATGCACAGAGCCATGGTTTCTTCTTGGACTCAGCAGGATGTTATGCCGCAGTTTGTGATGGAGCCTGTTTGGGTGCATGTCGAGGGCGTTCCGAATGCTCTACGTCACTTCCTCGGTCTATGGGCTGTTGGTACTTTTATTGGTACTACTCGTTGATGTGGATTTGTACACCTTGAGGAGTCAAGGGTTAGTTCGTATTCGGGTGGCCATGAGAGATACTTCGTTCGGAGAAAGATAAGGCTAAACACGGACCACCATGCTTAGAGGTGCTGGCTCGCTTACAGCTTAATGGATACAGATTCAGATTTCACCGTGAGTCTTCTGAGTACAAGCCGGACCCTAGGTTTCGTCCTTTCTTTTGGAAGGGTGAGGATGAGGACGATGCGGCTCATGGTGACGATGATGGTTTTGATGATGCCGCGGCAGAGGGGGCACCAGGGGCCTCACATATGGACGTTGATGGCCATGCATCTTTGCCTACTTCGGCTCAGCTTCGGTACCGGTTACTCAGGTCGCCATGACCCCGTTTAACCACTCGCGGACGACGGACGGGGGCAAGGCGATTGTGGCTAGAGCTTTGTCGGTGTCGCCACACTTGGTGGCAACTCCGCCTCCGTCGCGTGTTCGGACTTTTATGCAGGGGAGGACTCGCCCGGTGTCTTCGTCTTCTACTCCTTTCGGTGGTCCTCTAGTTGCTCCCACTCCGTCTTCTACCTCGCCTCAGACGGAGAGGGGGCTTCAGAGGGCTTCTTCTTCGGTGGTTGGCTCGTCGGACTTGGGGATGCAGCGCCACGCCGCGGTGGTGGTGGAGCAGCAGCAGCCGGCCTTGGGCCCGGCGCTGCCGCAGCTCCCTCGCCGCCGATGCGGCGACGCAGCGGCGGACCCTTGGTCCGGCGGGGCTTCGGCAGCCGGCCGGGGGCGTAGCGGCGCAGCAGCAGGTCGTCGGCACGGGGGGCAGCAGCCACCGCCCCCGGTCTCGATGGCGCTACGGCAGCCGGCCACGGGCGAGCGAGGGACCGCACGCGGCCCCTTGTGCACCCGGGCAGCGGTCGGCCTCCGGCCGGTGTGCTCCGTCACCGTGCGGAGGGCCCGGGGTGGCGCCGTCTTCGCCCCGTGCGCCCCGGGAGGAGGAGCGAGGACTGGTTGGGGAGGCGCCCCGGCCGGTCCCCTATGAGGCGCCGCGGCCGATCCCCGGCGCCCTCCTCGCCTATGGGGGTTTCGGCGTCGCGGTCGGGTTCGGTGCGGGGGCTTCATCGCCATCTACCCCCGCATCGAAATCTTCTTCACCAGCGTCAGGACGGTCTTCTTCACCACGCTTGTCTCCACCTCCGCCAGTTGCTCCCGTCTTGCATCCTCCCCCCACTATTCCTCCACCAGTTGCGCAGCCGCCGGTGAGGAGGAGTGGGAGGTTTGCTACGACGGAGGATGGCGTGGAGGCTACGGATGAAGACGTGATGCAGAGGGCTATGCGACGCAAGGCGGAAAAGAACCTCGACACGGCAGGTACCAGATTTTCATCCAAGTCCTTCACTTCTTTTTCGGATTCTAGAATTTCTTCGAATTTGAGTAGTGTAGGTATATCTTTGGGTAGAGGTTCGGATGAGATTTTAGCTTCAGCTCATGTGTTGAGACAGACGGAGCTTGACCGTTTAACGGTTGCTCCAAATGGATCCACTGAGCTGGCTACTTCCATTGTTGACGATGACGAAGATGATGGCATCCTAGATGGTCATCTTCTCTCGGCTTTAGTTGGGAGTGTGACAGAAGTTGATTTAGACCACTCAGAGTTTAGTTCAGTTTATGACCTCTCTGCCTCTGAACGTGGTTCTAGATCATCGGCTGGAAAGAAATCTCGTAGATATGGCAAAAAATCTAAATCCAAAATAGTTTCTCGATGAACGGCATGTTTCGGAATAGCAGAGGTCTTGGTGAGCATTCTCACATTGCCGATGGTTGTAGAGATTATGATTTAGATTTCATTGCTATATCGGAGACGGGTAGGCGAAATTTCACACAAAGTTTTCTCGACCGATTGTCAGGCGGAATTAACTTTCAGTGGTTTTCTCGCCCACCCCGTGGTAGATCCGGTGGCATTTTACTTGGCGTCCGTATTGATACCATGACTGTCTTAGCTAGTTCGATGGAGAGTATCACATTAAGCTCGACATTCGGAATAAAGCGGACGGGTTCAAGTGGAGTCCGGTCGCTGTGTATGGTGCCGCTCGGGATGCTTTTAAGGCTGACTTTTTACGTGAATTGGTAAATCTTACAAAAGATAATCCCTACCCGATTTTAATCGGAGGCGATTTTAATTTGTTGAGATTTCCTCACGAGAAAAGTAAAGGCCACTTTGATGGACATTGGCCTTTTCTATTCAATGCTGTCATTGACGAGTCTTGATTTAAGGGAGGTGTTCATGTCTGGTCGACAGTTTACTTGGGCCAACAGCTTGCCTGAACCCACTTACGAGAAACTAGATCGCGTGTTGATGGACACCGAATGGGAAAATAAATACCCTATGGTGTCCGTCCGTGCACTAGAACGTATTGTAAATCTGTTCGACCATGCCCCCATCCTTCTAACCATCGGGGAACCACGTCCCGTGTGTAAGCGGCCGTTCAAATTTGAACTTGGTTGGCTACATCGGGATGGTTTTCATGATATGGTTAAGAAGGTTTGGGAGAGACCGGTCGGTGGCAGCTCTCCAATTCCGAGATGGAACAATAAGATGCGATCATTGCGCAAACATCTCCGTGGTTGGGCTGCCCATACGGCTGGTATTCTTAAAAAGAGAAGGCTCGCTTATCAAAGGTCATTGATGAGCTTGAGGCTTTTGCGGAGGTTAGACCGCTGTCGACGCAGGAGATTGAACTCAAAAATCAATCAAATGCGCAGATGGCGAGTCTTCTTCGTGAGGAGGAACTCAAATGGTACCAGCGATCCAAAGCCCGAGTTCATTTTAGAGGGAGATTCAAATACGCGATATTTCCATGCTTTAGCCAATGGGAGACATCGGAAAAAGCGTATTCATTCTCTTACTCAAGATGAAGGGGTGATTGAAGGCCATGAGCAGCTCAAATCGTACATTACTAATTATTATAAAGGCTTGTTTGGTCCTCCGGAGGAAAGTACTTTCTCTCTTAATGAGGATTTAACGGCCGATATACCCCAAGTTTCCGTTGAGGAAAATGGTCTACTAACCGCACCTTATACTGAGGAAGAGGTTCAGAAGGCAGTTTTCCAAATGGAATGCAACAAAGCACCGGGTCCTGATGGTTTCCCAGCTGAGTTTTATCAAACTTCCTGGGACATGATTAAATCGGACCTTCTAGATTTGTTCAGTGACCTACACTCTGGACAACTAGAATTATTGCGTCTAAATTTTGGTGAAGTAATCTTGTTACCAAAAGTTAATGAGGCAGAAAGGATTCAACAATATAGACCTATCTGCCTATTAAATGTAAGTTTCAAGATTTTCACGAAAGTGGCCACCATTAGACTTAATACGGTTGCGGATCATGTTGTCCAGCCATCACGAGACGGCCTTTATGCAAGGAAGAAACATCCTTGATGGAGTGGCGGTTTTGCATGAGACGGTACATGAGATGCATTCTAAGAAATTAAATGGGGTTATTTTAAAACTAGATTTTGAAAAGGCGTATGATAAAGTTAAGTGGTCGTTTCTACAGCAAACACTCAGGATGAAAGGTTTTTCTCCGAGTGGCGCGCTCCGATAAATGATTTTGTGTATGGAGGTAGTGTCGCAATCCGGGTCAATGATGACACCGGTCACTATTTCCAAACACGAAAAGGGTTACGCCAAGGGGATCCGTTATCACCGATGTTGTTTAACATTGTAGAGGATATTCTGGCTATACTCATAGAGCGGGCTAAGGCTGATGGCCAGATTGAAGGAGTGATTCCACATCTAGTTGATGGTGGCTTATCTATACTTCAATACGCCGATGATACAATTCTATTTATGGATCATGACCTTGAAAAAGCTCAAAACTTGAAATTAATCTTGGCGGCCTCTGAGCAATTGTCAGGATTGAAAATCAATTTCCATAAGAGTGAATTGTTACGCTTCGGTGATGCCCAAAATGATGTGACTCCGTACACGAGTTGTTTGGTTGTGGGAAAGGCCAATTTCCGATTCGTTATTTGGGTATTCCGATTCATTATCGGAGACTTACAATCGCGGAATGGAAATTAGTGGAAGAAAGACTACAAAAACGCCTTAGTAGCTGGAAATGCAAGTTGCTGTCCCTAGGTGGAAGATTGGTACTCATTAATTCGGTACTCACAAACATGGTACTGTATATGTTATCATTTTTCATCCTACCAAAAGGAATTCTGCATAAACTCGATTATTATCGATCCAGATTCTTTTGGCAAGGGGACAGTGAGAAAAAGAAATATCGACTCGGTTAAGTGGAGTATAGTTTGTAGTCCCAAAGACCAAGGTGGGCTTGGAGTTCATGATTTGGAAGTCAAGAATTCGGCCCTATTGGGAAAATGGCTGTTTAAGCTCCTCACCGAGGATGGGACTTGGCGAGACTATCCTTCGGCGAAAGTATATCGGTTCGAAGACATTATCCCAAATGGTTTGGAAACCAGGGGATTCTCACTTCGGGCCGGGCTAATGGCGACTAAAAATGAATTTTTTCGCCATGGTACTTTCTCAATCAGAAATGGAGCACAAATACGTTTCTGGGAAGATGCTTGGCTTGACAACGCACCCCTAAGTGAACAGTATCCAGCTCTTTATAGGATTGCTCGTCGTCAAGGTGATACTATTGCTACCGTAATGGCTACCTCACCCCCGAATGTGACGTTCAGACGGGTTTTACTTGGACAAAGACTTGCGGCATGGAATACCTTAATTCAACGGCTCGGGGATATTCAATTATCGGACGAACCGGACGAATTTAGATGGAACCTTCATGCCAACGGTGCTTTCTCTGTGAAATCTTTCTACAACGCGATCCTTCTTTCTGATCTACCAGTTGATAATAATAAAAAGATTTGGAAGATGAAGATACCACTAAAAATTAAATTTTTTGGATGGTATCTTCGTCGAGGGGTAATCCTCACCAAAGACAATCTTGTTAAGCGTAATTGGCATGGGAGTACTCGATGTGTTTTCTCGTCAACAGGACGAAACAATCAAGCACTTGTTCTTCCAAGTGCCGGTTCGCGAGATCTATATGGTCGGTCATCCAAGTAGCGTCTACCCCGTATCCTCCGACTAGTGTTGCCAATGTCTTTGGCAATTGGCTCCATGGTGTTGATTCAAGGTTTAAGTTGCTTCTTAGGGTGGGGGCGCTAGCGATTATCCGGGCGCTTTGGCTATGTAGAAATGACAAGATTTTTAATGATATGAATTGCTCTTTGTTGCAGGTCATCTACGGATGTACAGGTATTCTCCGTTCGTGGTTACCTCTTCAGCGAGTGGAGAACCGAGACCTGTTTACGGAGGTCTGTACACGGTTGGAGGCTACGGCGAGGGATACTTTTTCCCAACATGGGTGGCAGCATAGTCTACGGATTTATGCCCCACCAACTTCTTAGGCGTTATTTGTTTCATCTTGATGTGTATCTCGCCTAGTTTTTGTTTTTATCATTTTCGAACCTGAGACAACATAAACGGCTGTGTGCATCCTGGTTATGCAGAGGCTGGATGTAATTGCTTATAAAAGTAATGAAAGCATCCTTTATCGAAAAAAAAATGTGACATCCAAACATGATTTGGTATTCCATTGAAACCAAAATTCTATAGCTGGATACCACGCATATCCAAACACTCTTTGTGGTATTCCATTGAATTGGTTGATTTGGTTTTTCATTGCCAATTCAATATGAAGGTCAATTCTGTGCAACCAAACATGACATTAATTCTGATGGTGTCTGGCTCCATGCCAAATCGAAATCGAAAAGCTCTCTCTTCGATTAGTACCTTGCTAACCACATGAAAGATGTAGAACAAGCGCGACGCGAGGATCTTCTGCAATAAACATGCGTCATTAGGAGTGGTTTTATATAAAGTTAGGAGGGAGGTCTGGTTGTCGTTTTTGGCGGGTGCGGAGTATTTGTATGAAATAACACCAGGAGAGTAATCACACGTGATGAGCATTTTTACTTTCTTGTAAAACTTCTAGTGTACCCTTTTTGCAACTCAAATGTTCATTTGCTGAGATCGCGACGCCTACCTAGTGTACCCTTTTGTTTTGTGAGAGTTAGACACGTTTTTAGGGTTTTCCCGCCTTTCGCCGGTGGGCTGCTGATCTGCCTCGCCTCCTTTGGCCTAAGGACCATGGAGGCGTGGTTGCTTCGTTTTTTTTGTTTTCCTTAGTATGTTTAGGGTTTGTGTTCCACACAAGAAGAAGTGGCGACAGCGACTGCCTAAAGAGGGAATAAAGTTCTTCCCATCTAGCCACTGTTCCGGTGACGCGTCTATCGTTGTTGGAGAGCGTGTGGAGGTCCGTATCCGGAAGATCCCGCTGGATTTGGTATATGTTCTCTCTGATATACGCTTCTCTTCATTAGCATGGATGTTGCTCTGGTGTGTCAGCCCTTTGAGGTCTTATATTAGCACAATTGACTTCTCATTTATCTATTATATCAATCTTTACTACGATAAGTTTTGCCCGATTTAAATGTGTTGTCGCTAGATGGTCCAAAGACCTTATTGTAATTTTTTTATTACTCTGAATTTTCATGTACTGCTATGAGGATTATGAATAGATTTGTGGACTTTTCGCAAAAAAGAAACTCTTACCCCGTTTTAAAAAAGGCATGATGCTGTAGCTGTGCCTATGTCTATGGACTATGGTATGTGCGTGCTCACGTCAGGCTAATCTTCAGTTCGTTGCTCCTTCTGAACCCTTCGTGTGCTACGTATAGCTAGAACTACAAGATCAAGGGACCCATGGCCCAAGACTCCAAGTGCGTTGTGCTCCAAAGATCCACCGTCCCGGGTGACGCCAATGTCTCTCCAGTGGGTGCGTTTCCCCTCTCAAATCCTTGGCAAAGTGGCAATCATGCATCGTCATCCACAACAAGCACCGCACCTACCTATAACAATGCCCGAGCACAGCTAAAATTACATTATCCGGTGCCTCCAAAACTTTTACAGCAGAAACTCACGTCCATCTGGACAGCGACAAGGTGCTTATAACCCTCTAATACCTGGAAATGATCTTTGTCTTCTTCTTCTTCTCCTGAGGTTGAGGATAAGAAAGGCCTGTTTTGGTAAGTCCCGAGAGGCGGCAGGCAAACTGGATAAGCATGGCGGCACAACAAAAAGGCTCGTGCCAAAAAACACTCTGTGGCAGGACGGCTGGCTCGGGCCAACGGGGCTGGGCCAGATCGCTTCTGTAGGCCACGCATTCGGAGACTCGTGGCCTCGTTCCCTGCCGCCCAGCTGCTGAGGTGATCGATCCGATTCCGATGAGAATGCTGCAGGACCCATGTCAATGTCACGCTCGACAAAGGTGCTCTTCTCGTGCTGTACCACTAAGTGGCCAGGTGATCTGTTCAGTTCTGGCTCCCACGAACGCACGGGAGATTCTACTGGCTCGAGATTTAGTTTGACAACCATGGGTTAGTTTAGGAGCTAATTACACCTGAGGTAATGCGTGAGGCAATGCGTAACCTGAGGTCAACAGTTCGAATCCTCCTCTCCACGTGTTAAATTTTATTTTCACCATACCCCACTGACAGGTGGGACTCGCATGTCAGGCGGCACTAAAGGTCCGATGTGCTAGTTAAGAATATTAGGGGTCTCTCTGCAAAATCGGTAATGCCACATGTCAGCTTCTGGTTAACTGAGGATCAAAACTTCACATAGCTGACAAGTTGTAGGACCCCGCAGTAGGTATTACAAGATCTAGGACTAAACTATCACATCGTGAACAAGTTGTAGGACCAAAAGTGTAATTAGCTCTTAGTTCAGCTTATCCACTGCTCTTGACTGAGATTTCACCTGCACATAATATGCCAAATTTACGGGAGTACGATTTTTCTAAGAATACTATTTCTTTCAGACATTTCCTCCAGCTCAGTACAACTCCTCCGTACTCCTCTCCCTAAACTCAGACAAACTCAGACACAAAAACGGCTTAGATCGCTCGATATCTCTTCATTATTAAAAGCATGATGGTCTTTTAAAAAACTAAACAGATATATACATAGACCAATACAAAAAAGAAACGGTATGGCAAAACTTATTTACACTAGTAGAAAACGGGTTTTTTGTTTGGAGCTGTCTGAAACAGTAGTCTCGGATGTGTTTGAATCTGGGACTAATGTACCCATTAGTCCCGGCTCGAACGGCTAGGACGCCAAAAAAGTTTAAGGAAACCTTTAGTCCCGATGGAGACAACAACCAGGACTAAAGGGTTGTAGCAGGCCCCGCCGGTGCAAAAACCTTTAGTCCCGGTTGGAGATACCAACCCGGACTAAAGGTTGTCTAGGTTTTTTTTGCTCCACCCTCCCAGATCGCGTTTTTGGGGTTTCTAAAATACAAAACAAAATGATAGAAAATTCAAAATTAAAATATTTTTAGCTTAGGCCATCTAGTTATTATGAAAAAAAATAAACATGGATTTTGACTTTTTTTTGCAAAAACATTGTATTTTTGGTAAAACGCAATTTCTGGTTGCATACAAAATCGAAAAAAAACGTTTAATATATGAAATTGTATCTACCAGAAAAGTTACATCCGAATTCACTTGGTTTTTACCCGGTTAGCCAATTTTTAGATTCTCAAACTGCCAAAGGGAAGTATGGAAATTTTCAGGTTTTAGCTTTTGCAAAAAAAATTTAAGATTATTATTACAACATTACTTTTGTTTATTAAAAGATTTATTTGAAATTCAAACAATAAAGAAGTGTGACATCGTGACTAACTTGTTAATAGGATTGATATGATTGTAATATCAATAACATGCACTCAGAAGTGAAGTTAAGCGTGTTACTGCTGGAGCAGTGTAAAGATGGGTGACCAAGCGGGAAATTTGACCACGAGTAAGTAATTTGACTAGAGATTAGGTGTAGTTAGAGACTAAACTTGTCAAATAACTCAAATACTAGAAATCCTAAAAAAATAGAAAAAAGAGGGAGAGGAAAAAAATAGAAAAAAATTGGATACAAAAAATAGACGTAATGACCTTTAATCTCGATTGATGTTACAAACCAGTAATAAAGGTCCTCCGCCCAAACGCGCGCCAGCAGCCCACGTGAAGGGCCATAATCGGAACTAAAGAGTGAAGCTTTAGCCCCGATTTCGTAGTCTCGGTTGGAAAACCGGGACTAAAGCCCTTTCCAACCGGGACAATAGGTCCATTTAATGAGGCCATATCGTTAGACCGACCCCCTCGCGTCGCTCCTCACGCGGCGCCAGGGGGAAACCCTAGCCCCCAACCGCGTGCCCCCCTCTGTGTCCTTTCGCCGCCGCTGCTGCCGGCCTCTGCCGCGGCGGCGAGCCTCGCCGCCGAAGGTGGTGGGGGGTTCTCTCTCCTACGCGGCGCTGGTGGCTGGCTCTGCCGGGTGAGGCAGCGGTGGGATGACCGGTGCGAGGAGGCCGGGGCGGCGGCCCCGGACGGGCCGACGGCGCTTCGGTGGCGAGAGCTCGGGTGGTGGCCGCGGTGATGTGCTGCGGCGCGTCCCCGTGGATGGTGGCCACCATCTTCGGCCACGGGGGTGGCGACGCTGCCGGCTGGCACAGGGAGCCTCCATCGTGGCGGATCTGGAGCTCCAAGCTCCAATCCCTGCGTCTGGCCAGGCCGGCGGTGCGGCGGCTGCGGCGTCGTCGGTTGGAGAGGTGGTGGCTTGGGTGGTTGTGCTGCTGGCCCAGATCGATCCATCTTGGATCCGTTGGTGCTTGGCAGCGGTAGGAGGCGGTGTTGTGGCGCTCTTGGTTGCGGATGTGCGGTTGCAGGTCGTCGCCTGGCAGCTCGGGTGGTTCGGGGTGAAGGATCCTGGGAGAAATCCTTGTCCGGGCTTTGGTTCGGACTGGCGACGGCGACACCTGTTGGTGCCGTTGACTTTCTTGGAAGCGTCGTTCAGGGCTCCTCCCGTCACCTCGGAGTTCTGCCTCTGGAGGAAAACCTCAGATCCTTGGGATCGGATGATGGAGGCGCTTCTGCGTCTCTCTCCCTGTTGAGGGCATCCTCTCGGAGTGGGCTTCGTCTTGGGGACTCGAGGATGGATGGTTGATGAGTTGCCTTGCTGGGGGCGCTATTGGAAGTTTGGCAACGATGAGGCACCAAGCAGAGTTTGGGTCGCGGCTTGGGTTTCGATAGTCGGTTACCGGCGTGTCCGACGGGTCTTCTCGTGCTTCGCTGTGGAGCTGTGGAGTCGGAGCTGCGGTGGAGGGTGCCCCTGCGGCAATGAAACCAGCAACCGGTGGTGTGGAGGATGATTTGGTCGGCGCAAGCCCAGCATAGTTCTCTTGTGATGCTCGACGACCAAGTCGGAGCTGTCTCTCGTTGGCGTGTGTGGCCGACTGGTGGCATTTGGCCAGGTCGGTCGGGGGTTTGTGCCCAATATTGTCATCTCCCATGCCGATATTGGTGCATTTGTATCGGTTTTTGGGCGGTTTTCCCGTTAATAAATCGGCCGCCTTCTTCTTTATCAATGAAAATGGCAAGTCTTGCCTAGTTTCAAAAAACAATAGGTCCATTTTCTACTAGTGTTGTATACATATGTACCGTATGTATAGCTAGAAGTAGTATGTATGTATGTTTGTTGTTGGCTAATCGGCGACGATTTTGTCGAGCGATGACGTTCGTGGCCGAACGTGGCCAGCGGGCGGAGGCATGGCGAGGCCGTGCTTGCTGTCCATGAGGAACTGTGAGGCGGTGGAGGCCAACACAAGTCTCTCGGCAAGATCTTGTAGGTGAGTCCCGATAGGAAGGTGGCGCGGCAGCGCGTTATGTCTCAAGACTAGCCGGACTATTTGGCTCCATTTTAGACAGGGCCGCTAGATACACACTTAACTGTCTGACCTCTTAATCTGCCTGGTACCCTTTCGTTTTAGGGTTTTCTTTTTCCCTGTGGCGACGCATGAGTTCCACCATATCGCCGCCGGTCTCGGTAGATCTTGCCCGATCGACGTCGAAATAAAGTTGATAGCTCCGTTAGGAAGTTTCTGCTGGTGCGGGGGAATCTCTGGACCCCCGGATCATGGAGGAGAACGCTGCTGGGAAGGCGAAGGCGGCGGTGTTGGAGGCGGCTGACTCGCCGGCCCAGGCAGGTGCACCTTATGCATCTGAGGAAGGACGGGGGGAATCCTCTACCCCGGAACCGAAGGAGGACATTGAATCTATGCTGAAACGCCTGGAAATTACGGCGGAAGAGGAGGATGCGGTCGATCTGTCTGGATTGATCGGGGAGAATCGTTCGTCCATCAAGTGGGCAGTGATAATTAGGGTTTGTTTGAAAACTCCCTTTAGCCATACTGCGTTTTACCAGAAGATGCAGGTAGCTTGGGCAGTGGCCCAAGAGGTTTCGTTTCGTGATCTGGATGAATTCACCTTCATTGCGCAGTTCAAGTGCCTAGGTGATTGGAAAACAGCTTTGCATGGAGGACCATGGCTGTTTAGACGCAATGCGGTGGTTATTGAAGAATATGATGGTCTTGTGAATACGGAGATGTTAGCCCTAGACTCTATTCGGGTGTGGGTTCGAATTATGGGCTTGCCTGAGCTTGTGCGTAATGAGCCTGCCGCCAGGGCAATGGCTGTGAAGATGGGAGAGGTTCTGGAAGTTGAATTGGGGATGAACGGCGCCCCTTATGTCAAGTTTGTAAGAGTTTATATGAGGAGCTGATGAAACCTTTGCTGCGTTTTGTATCAGGAAGTGTTGTTCCAGGAAAAGCACCTCAGAAATTCAGGGTTCTCTATGAGAAGATGCCTCGGTTTTGTGCCCAATGTGGGGTGATCGGCCATGTAGCCGATGAGTGTGGTGATGGAGCTCATGATCCAAAGAAGTTCCAGTATGGAGACTTTATGATGGTCCCGCAAGAATAATTTTGGTATCAGCCGAAGAAGGAGTATGTTGCTCGACCCCAAGCAAGTGGTGGAAGGGGTAGAGGAAGAGGTCGTGGGGGTAGATCTGGTGCTGCCTTTCATAATGAAAATGTTCATGATCCCAATACCATCCCAAAAAATAATGATGTCGCGTGGCTGAAGAAAAGGGATTTGGGTGTGAGGGACGGACATGCGAAAAGTAATACGTTGGCGATCATGCCATCCTCTCATGTTGCTTCCGTTGTGGAGAGTATGGAAGGAAAGACCGTGGGGGAGACTACCCCACAAAAAACGCAGGTGCCGAAGAGGCACAAAGCTGGTACCCCAGCAGAAGGATTGGCGGGCTCCCGTGAGGAGGGCCGCCAGGAGCAATGAAAATCTGTGGTTATAATTGTCGAGGGGCTGGCAACTCCTCGACAAACAGATCGCTTCTGGATATCCGGAGGCAACATAGGCCTGAGATACTTTTTCTATCAGAGACTCATCTTGATAGAGAAGGTGGTGAGAGACTGCGAATTAAGCTTGGTTATGCACACAAATGGGTGGTGCCGAGTAATGGGAGAGCTGGAGGGTTGATGATGTTGTGGGATCAACAGGTTAATATCCAGCTGAAATATGAACACAATAATTATATTGATGTGTTAGTATCTGGTGATACTCCAGACTTGGACTGGAGATTAAACGGGTTGTACGGAGAGTCAGTGTGGCGGCATAAACACCGTACCTGGCGTTATCTTCGTGATTTACACCAACAAGTAAATTTACCTTGGCTGGTGTTTGGTGACATGAATGAGATCTTGTTAGAGTCAGAAAAGGAAGGGGGTGCCCCGAGGCCTATGGCTTATATGCAAGCGTTCCGTGATTGCTTGTCTGACTGTGGACTGGAGGATCTTGGGTATATTGGCAATATATTTACATGGAAACGTGGCCAGATTCGTGAGCGTCTGGATAGGGCGGTTGGCAATGCTGGTTGGTCCAACTTATTCCCTCATTCGGGAGTGCATCATTTGACCTCGACAGGTTCAGATCATAGACCAATCCTGGTTGATACACAGACTTATGCTGAGGTTGTGTCGTCTAAACAGCGTCGACGTTTTGAAGGGCGATGGCTGAAGGAAGAGAAGGTAGGGGAAGTGGTATCGACTGCCTGGGTGCATGCCCCTCCTAATGCACCTGTCATGTCGAAGCTAGCGGCAGTCCACTCTGAGCTACATGAGTGGGATCGTAAGGTGCTTAAAGCGCCTCGGAAGAAAATCAAAGATCTGACCAAGGAGTTGGATTTAGTGCTCAGTGGCCCTATGAATGAAGAATCAGGCCAGCGGGAGAAGGAGATTACTAGGCAAATTGAGATCGCCTTGGAGCAAGAAGAGGTGCACTATATGCAACGAAGCCGTGCCAACTGGCTCATGCATGGGGATAGAAATACGACTTTCTTTCATAATTATGCGAAAGCTCGTCGGAAACGGAACGCTATTCTTAAGCTAAAGGATAATAATGGAGAGTGGGTGGAAGGTAATGAGGAGATGGGGGGCTTGATTCATGGTTATTTCTCGTCCCTGTTTACTTCGGGTGTTGAGCATACTGATGAGGAGCTGCTCAATAGGGTTTTGCCTCGTGTGACAACTGAGATGAATGGTGCTTTACTAAAACCGTATACCGCCGAGGAGGTGAAGGAAGCTATGTTCAGTATAGGTGACTACAAAGCACCTGGAACCGATGGCCTACACGCAGTGTTTTACAAAAAAAATTGGGCGGTTGTAGGAGAGGATGTTACCCGTGAGGTTCTGCAGGTGCTGAACTCTGGGTGTGTTCCGAATGAATGGAATGAGACGGCCATTGTACTTATCCCAAAAGTACAGAGCCCAGAACTGATTACCCAATTCCGTCCTATAAGTCTCTGTAACGTAATTTATAAAGTGGTGTCTAAGGTTCTGGCAAAGAGATTGAAAGCCATCTTGCCTGATATAATATCAAAGACACAGAGTGCTTTTGTGCCTGGTCGATTGATTACTGACAACGTGTTGGTGGCGTATGAGAGTTTTCATACAATCAAGAATAAGAGACAAGGATCTAATGGTATTTGTGCGGTGAAACTGGACATGCACAAAGCTTATGATCGCGTGGAATGGAATTTTCTACGGGATATGATGGTGAAGCTAGGATTTGACCATGCTTGGGTTAATCTTATTATGTCATGTGTCACATCTGTGAATTATAGAGTTTGGTTCAACTCTGATGAGACTGAGACCTTTACTCCTACTAGGGGTATTAGGCAGGGAGATCCTCTTTCTCCGTATCTGTTCTTGCTATGTGCAGAGGGGCTTACAAGCCTTCTAGCGTATGAGGAGATGACTGGTGGTATTCAAGGGGTCAGAGTGTGCAGAAATGCACCGTCAGTGTCACACCTTCTTTTTGCCGATGATTCTCTGATTCTGATGTCGGCTAATATGTCAAACACCACGGCTCTCCGTAATGCTCTGGATATGTATTGTGCAAGCTCGGGACAACTAGTAAGTGATGCTAAATCTAGTGTCTTTTTCAGCCCGAATACTAATGTTTTAATTCGAGAAGAGATATGTGTTCACCTTAATATTTTGGTGGAAGCTCTGTCGGATAAGTATCTGGGACTACCAAATTTAGTTGGGATTGATAGGAGTGACTGTTTTCAGCACCTAGTCGAGAGAGTATGCCAGAGGATCATTGGTTGGAATGAGAAGTTATTGTCTATGGGAGGGAAGGAAATTCTCCTAAAAGCAATTGCACATGCCATCCCGGCATATGCTATGTCGGTTTTTAATATACCGAAACATATTTGTAAGGAGATTTGCAACGCTATTGCAAGGTTCTCAGTGGGGTGGGAGCCAAACTCAGCGCAAGATGCACTGGATGGCGTGGTGGAAGATGAGCATACCAAAAAATGAAGGAGGTATGGGCTTCCGTGACTTACACTGTTTTAATCAGGCTATGTTGGCCAAACAGTGTTGGCGTCTCTTAAGTGATCCGGATTCTTTGTGTGCTCAAGTTCTCCGAGCAAAGTATTATCCAGATGGAGATTTGATTAATGCAACATTGAAGAAAGGATCATCTTATACCTGGCAGAGCATCATGTCAGGGTTGAAAACTTTCAAAAGAGGATGCATATGGCGGCCAGGAACTGGGAACACAATTGATATTTGGTCCGATCACTGGATCCCGTCTAGTCCTACAAGAAAGATTGTTACATCAAGAGGAAACTGTTTGTTATCTCGGGTTGAGGAGCTGATAGACCCAAATTCAGGGCTTTGGGATGAAACTCTCATTAGAGATAATTTTCGGGTGGTTGATGTGGAGCGCATCCTGCGTATTCCACTACCGAATTTTGGGCAGCCAGATTTTATCGCATGGCATGCGTCAAAAAATGGATGTTTTTCAGTTAAATCGGCATATCATATTGAGTGGCGCGCTGAATATCGGAGGAGGGCGGAACGGTCTGATTCATCGGATAGATCATCTCCTCATGAGGTATGAGTGAAAATCTGGAAGGCTAATACATCTCGCAAAGTTCAGATTTTTATATGGAGAGCCTTACATGGGATTGTTCCATGTTTGTGTGTTTTGGCGAATCGGCATATTGGCTCATTGGTGAATTGCCCAGTATGTACTGTTGATGCAGAAGACTTACGCCATATGTTGTTCTGCTATCCTAGATCATTGGAAATCTGGGAAGGGTTGGGTCTCCTGGAGGTCATCAGATCGGCTTCAAGAATGGACACATCGGGCTCGATGATTCTGGAGGAGCTCTTGTGCTCACCAACACCAGGTGGAGTCACATGTGATATGGATCACCTAACTGAATTGGTGATGATTACCTGCTGGTATTTGTGGTGGTCGAGAAGACAAATTAAGAACAAGGAACCAATACCTACACCAGCGAGATCAGTCATTAATATTTGTGGTATTTTGGCTAACAGTGTGAAGGTTAGAGGAGCTGGTAATGTTATCCGCAGAACAGGGTGGACTAAACCTGCTAATGGGGTTTATAAGCTGAATGTGGATGCCGCATATGATGTTGACTCAGGACGTGGTGCCTCAGGTGCAATCATCAGAGATGCAGGAGGGAACTTTGTGGCTGCTGCGTGTGACTATACTGATCATGCGATTGATGTGGTATCAATGGGGGCGTCAGCACTACTGTCAGGGCTAAAACTTGCGGAGCAGTTTGGTGCCCAATCGCTGACGGTTGAATCTGATTGTTTGGAGGTTGTTAAGGCTGTGACTGATCCAGAAGATTTCAGAGGGGCAAGTGCGGTGGTGATCGACGATTGCAGGCATCTCCTTATGATGCTTGGCATGGCAACCTTACAGCATTGTCCGAGAGAAGCAAATGGTGCCGCCCATGAGCTTGCTCGCCACGGTTCTGCACATGGAGCTAGGGTCTTTTGGTTTGATGATCCTCCCTCCTTTCTCATTCCTGTAATTGTAGAAGACTGTGTTCTTATTATTTAATAAAGTTGCCTTAAGTTCAAAAAAAAAAAAAACTGTCTGACCTCTTGGCCGGATAGACCATTGAATATTTGGGGTTTTTTTTTTGAACATATATTTGGGTTTTTCTTCACTCGCCGGATTGTATCGCGCTAACACACGAGCCGTCTTGCAAATGGTATACGGTATGTGAGTATACTGATTTTACATATGGGCTTAGTAGGGCTCAAAATTAACTAGTTCATTGGCTAATTACCTAAGAGCCCAAACTGAATTTGGGGAGTGGGTCGTACTGATGCAAGTCTCTTTCTTTTAAATTTTATATGCGAGTTTACTGAATAATAATACGACTGTCAACTAAGAAAATCAAGAGATCTACGAACCAAAACTCCCACGCACCCTGAATAGGAACGTTTTATTTCCGAAACAAATACAGTAGGGAAAACCCCTATTGTATCATCTTTCATTTATAAAATTGGCGGGATATTTACATGGTGCCAATCCATCGGATTACAAATTCATAGGGTGTCAAGCCATGCATGCCTCCCTTAAGGCTAGGTCTAGCTCTATGCATTGTCAAAGAAAAGAAACATTTTAATCTTGAAGTATATATTTGCACTGTAAGCATCTTAACATTGAAGATATAATCGTTCGTTGATCTCATATACAGTAGACTATGATAAAAAATTCTACCGGAACCGAGACAGATATCTTTCCTTAATATCCATGATCGTCTTGTTAATATCATAATCAGTGTTCCATTTAATACCAATTGCTCACCAGAAAATTTGGCTAAAGCTGCATTCAAAGAAAATGTGTTGAAATGTTTAATCCGGGCATGTGTCACACAGGATGCAGTCACCGAATTATATAAATAAATTATTTTCCATTATCAACTCCTTTCTATTGAGCTTGTCATAAAAGATTTCATGCAAAGAATTGATGTCTAGGAAGGCAACATGTTCTCCACATATCCAAGATTAGCTTTGGAGTATCAAATTCCCCAATATAGTATTGTAAACTCCTCTTGGGGGCCTTGCTTCAGGCATGCTTCGCTTGTAGCGTCTTGTGGTTCACCATATGATCTCCCACTGGCATCGCAGCCCTCTCGCATCATCGGCATGGCTGCTAGTACACGGCCTTGCTTCAGTGGCTGGTGGTCGTCTTAGCGCCTTGCGGGGGGGGGGGGGGCTTTGCTAGGTCAGCGTCAGGTCGTACTGCCGTAGCCATTGGAAGAAGTTTGGTTTTTGGTCTGGTCCTAGCCCGAGCTCTTAGGGTGGTGGTTTGGGGTCTGGGTGAAAGCTTTGCAGGAATTCGGTCTCTGCCGACGACGATGACGCATTTTCGCGCCATACACCTTCTTGGAGGCGTCGCCGCAAGCCCCCCCCCCCCCTCCTTTGGATCCTCATGTTCTGCTAGCTTGTTGGCCCATCGTCGAGTTTCCCCGTTGCGTTATTGTTTTGATGCGAAAGAGGTGTGTTGGCGTGGTCATGCCATGGTCGCTCCGGTGCAACATAAGATAAGGTTCCCTCAATCTGGACTAGGCGGGCTTCGGCTTGGTGTTTTTGTGTTGTCTTCTGTTGTGCGGTTCGGTGTGCACTTTGCGCATGTGTGTGTTGTAACTCCCGGTGTAACTCATAGCCGGTTGATGGCTTCGTTAATTTAGAACTGGGCTCATTTTAAGCCTTTGTCGTCTATGTACTAAAATTCTAAGAATTTAGATGACAAGGCAAGCTTAACCATACAATAACTCAAAACCCAAGAATAAATAATAGAATTAGTTTTTAAACTATTGTCGTCATATGTTCACAAAAGTAAAATATTATATTCAACTGGATTCAATCACAAATTCACTTTCAAGCTGATAAAAAACTTGGACACAACTATCCTGATTATTGTTGTCATCAGGAGATGTAACACCATATAAATAAATTAAAAAAACACAATCCCTAAACAGGTGTATCTTATTAGCTTAGTTGTTTTATTTATGTCCTAACTTGAAAGAGATTTATAATGTATAAAATCTAATTTTTTCTAGAGAATTATCCTGTATTTATGCTGAACTTTTTTACTTCATCATAATTCATCCTGCCTACTCTTTACTCTGTATATACATCCGGCAATACAATATAGAAAATATTTTCTCGTTTGTACTATGTGATTTATAAACTGATAGTTATTTAAAACTTTAATATATCATTTACATATTATTAACAATGGTTACTAGTTATAATTATTATGTAAAATAACTACTAGTACAGTTAGGGTATATTTGGTTAGAGAATCAAGTGGGATGTGGTGCTATGGTTCCATTCCACTAGGACGAGTGGTTCTGTTCTGAGTGTTCTAGGATGTTTCTCTTTCTATGTTTGGTTGAAGAGATGGAATGAGTAGAACGAGGTCTATCTCGCCTTTTTCATAGGCATGGCGAGCTTACTCGCCATGTGCATCTGTAGCATTTTGACTTTTGGGAACATACGAGCACCATAATAATACATATTTTTCAGTAATTATTAGTATAACTTAATTTGGGTGTATGCTTATATATATGTATGGATAATAGTACTGTATTACTTGCTTGTTCGGAAATAAATAGCTCGAATTTATCTAGATCTGTATGTATCTGTAACTAGAATATCGCTAGATGCATGTT
The DNA here is from genome assembly GCF_022539505.1 of Lolium rigidum. Lineage (NCBI taxonomy): Eukaryota > Viridiplantae > Streptophyta > Magnoliopsida > Poales > Poaceae > Lolium > Lolium rigidum. The sequence goes on from NC_061511.1 coordinate 255,953,851, forward strand.
AATCTAGAAAATTCGAGTCGCTGATGGAGGGAGTATGCAAACAAGAAATGGTTATATACTTTAGATCACACTTCACCATTGTGGGTGGCGGCACTGTACACGCGTACAGATATGCGATGCCACGGCAGGGCCGTCTCGTCCAAAACGTGAGCGCGCGCGTTGCACACGCAGAATCATGGCCGCCCCGCGGGCCGCCCCGCGCTCCAAATCCTTTATAAGACGCCCATTGCCGACCCAATGACGAGACCACCAAAGCCAACCCAAAGGCAATCGCAAAGTAAGCTAGAAACGGCAAGCTGTTGAGCCCGCCACTCCATCCCCGAGAACCAACGCGGCATGGCTTTCTACCGCGGCATGGGTGGCCCTCAGCATATGATGCCGCCGCCGCCGCCGCAGCCGAGGCCATGGAGCAAGGCGGAGGACAAGGTGTTCGAGGCCGCGCTGGTGACGTTCCCGGAGAACGTCCCGAACCGGTGGCTGTACGTGGCGGCGCAGCTGCCGGGGCGCACGCCGCAGGAGGCCTGGGAGCACTACCAGGCGCTCGTGGCCGACATCGACCTCATCGAGCGCGGCCTGGTCGAGGCCCCCGACTCCTGGGACGAGGACTCTGCTGCCGGCGGCGGTGGCGGCGGACGCGGCCGCGGAAGCGGGGGATCCGAGGAGCGCCGCCGAGGCGTGCCCTGGAGCGAGGAGGAGCACAGGTACGCGGTTGATCGCGCCGTCAAAATCTCAACTTCCTCTTCCTCTGTTCCGTTCTTTTTTTTTTTGTCCTTTTCCCCTGTTATTTTTCAGTGCCTTCTTCCAGGTCCTAGATACTTCTCCGGAATCTTTTCCACGTCGGATCACTAGATCCCCATGGCCCACCCTGCCAAGTCTGAGACCGACTGTACCAGAGAATTATGGGATGTAGTCGAACTGACACCATTTCTTCTTCTTCTTCTTCTTGGTTTCGTTTGAGCAGGCTGTTCCTGGAAGGGCTGGAGAGGTACGGACGCGGCGACTGGAGGAACATCTCGCGGTGGTCGGTGAAGACGAGGACGCCGACGCAGGTGGCCAGCCACGCGCAGAAGTACTTCATCCGTCAGGCCAGCGCCGCCAGCCGCGGCGACACCAAGCGCAAGAGCATCCACGACATCACCACCGCCTGATTCCCTCGTGGTCAATATCAAGAATCCGGTCCGGCCCAAGCTGAGCTGAAACCCGCCGTCGTCCTCGCCGTCTGTTCTGTCGGCCGTAGCACAGTTCGATGCAGGGGAGAAGCTTTGCTTGGTTGGATTCTGCGATTCGGAAGATCTAGCTGTATGGTCGAATAATGGTGTCCTTTGTCGTGTGTGAAATGTTAAGGAAGAAACAGAGACCGGAAAGGATTACAGCATAAATCCGCCGTTCTTGGTTTCTACTCTTTTTTCTTATAGACCGAGTCGATGACAGTGGCATGGCTTTTCACATGCCGTTCTCATCCTATCTGATTTTCAAATACATATGTCCTAGTGACAAGTGTCCTTTATCAGTGTTCATGCTTCTTCTTTTGTCGTGTTGTCCGGTGATGCGTAGGCCGTCTATGTCTATTCCAACATGTGTTGAAAGCGGCTTGGCGGCCGCAATTGCTTCGAGTTTTATAAAAAAAAAACATGCCGGTTTGAACAACACATGGTGAATTATTAGCTGCCAAATCATTCTTTATAGGGCATCACTAGCGGTGAACACCCATTTCAGACACAAAATATGTCCGTTTTGATTCATTTGGTCAGCCTGCGAATAGACGATGGTTTTCATTCCTAGTTTGTATGGTTAGGGGTACATGAAACGGCTAGATCTAAAAATAAAAAGGCATACATAAAAATAAACCAAAGCCCAAGCTAGGATTTTCAGGTTTCCACCTACTCATCCTCGTCGTCAAGCGTGATGTAGATCGATGGCTCCTAGAGCCATGGCTAGTGCGGCGCATGAGGCACATGAGTAGGCGGCTTTGGCGCAGGCATTGGAGCAGGAGCAGGTCACACCAACCATGGCGACCTTTGGTACGGTGGGGTCACCGAAGAGGTGGTGGGCCACCCTTAGGCCAACCTGGATTGCCGCAGATGTACGGCGAGGACGGCCATCCACTTTGCAAGGTCCTCTAGCTCGTACTAGGCGATGACAAGCCGGAGGGATTCACCATTGTCCAGCTCGGGTGGCTGGATAGGGAGCTCCTCAAGCTGCTTAAAGGTCGCCGCCATTTCCCACATATACGTGATATGTCTCCGACGTATCGATAATTTCTTATGTTTCATGCCACATTATTGATGTTATCTACATGTTTTATGCACACTTTATGTCATATTCGTGCATTTTCTGGAACTAACCTATTAACAAGATGCCGAAGTGCCGATTCTTTGTTTTCTGCTGTTTTTGGTTTCGAAGTCCTAGTAACGAAATATTCTCGGAATTGGACGAAATCAAAGCCCGGGGGCCTATTTTCTCACGAAGCTTCCGGAAGTCCGAAGGAGAGACGAAGAGGGGCCACGGGGTGGCCAAACCCTAGGGCGGCGCGGCCCCACCCCCGGCCGCGCCGGCCTATGGTGTGGGCCCCCGTGCCGCCTCTTGACTTGCCCTTCCGCCTACAAATAGCCTCCGTGACGAAACCCCCGATGCCGAGAGCCACGATACGGAAAACCTTCCGGAGACGCCGTCGCCGCCGATCCCATCTCGGGGGATCCGGAGATCGCCTCCGGCACCCTGCCGGAGAGGGGAATCATCTCCCGGAGGACTCTACGCCGCCATGGTCGCCTCCGGAGTGATGTGTGAGTAGTCTACCCCTGGACTATGGGTCCATAGCGGTAGCTAGATGGTTGTCTTCTCCCCATTGTGCTATCATTGTCGGATCTTGTGAGCTGCCTAACATGATCAAGATCATCTATCCGTAATTCTATATGTTGTGTTTGTCGGGATCCGATGGATAGAGAATACTATGTCATGTTAATTATCAAGTTATTATACATGTGTTGTTTATGATCTTGCATGCTCTCCGTTTCTAGTAGAGGCTCTGGCCAAGTTTTTACTTTTAACTCCAAGAGGGAGTACTTATGCTCGATAGTGGGTTCATGCCCGCATTGACACCGGGACAGTGACAGAAAGTTCTAAGGTTGTGTTGTGTTGTTGCCACTAGGGATAAAACATTGGCGCTATGTCCAAGGATGTAGTTGTTGATTACATTACGCACCATACTTAATGCAATTGTCTGTTGCTTTGCAACTTAATACTGGAAGGGGTTCGGACGATAACCTGAAGGTGGACTTTTTAGGCATAGACGCAGTTGGATGGCGGTCTATGTACTTTGTCGTAATGCCCAATTAAATCTCACTATACTTATCATGTCATGTATGTGCATTGTTATGCCCTCTCTATTTGTCAATTGCCCGACTGTAATTTGTTCACCCAACATGCTTTTATCTTATGGGAGAGACACCTCTAGTGAACTGTGGACCCCGGTCCATTCTTTAATACTCGAAATACAAATCTGCTGCAATACTTGTTTTTACTATTTTCTCTGCAAACAATCATCTTCCACACAATACGGTTAATCCTTTGTTACAGCAAGCCGGTGAGATTGACAACCTCACTCGTTTCGTTGGGGCAAAGTACTTTGGTTGTGTTGTGCAGGTTCCACGTTGGCGCCGGAATCTCCGGTGTTGCGCCGCACTACATCCCGCTGCCATCAACCTTCAACGTGCTTCTTGGCTCCTCCTGGTTCGATAAACCTTGGTTTCTTTCCGAGGGAAAACTTGCTGCTGTGCGCATCATACCTTCCTCTTGGGGTTGCCCAACGAACGTGTGAAATACACGCCATCAAGCTCTTTTTCCGGCGCCGTTGCCGGGAGATCAAGACACGCTGCAAGGGGAGTCTCCACTTCTCAATCTCTTTACTTTGTTTTTGTCTTGCTTTGTTTTATTTACTACTTTGTTTGCTGCATTATATCAAAACACAAAAAAAATTAGTTGCTAGTTTTACTTTATTTACTGTCTTGTTTGCTATATCAAAAACACAAAAAAAAATTAGTTACTCGCATTTACTTTACTTATTTCATCATGTTTCCTTTTAATTTTACCACAAAGAACATACCGGTAGGACGTGGGTCTATAGTTGGGAGAAATAATATAGAAGAATTCTTCAACCATGTTAGTACCATTGAAAATTTTGAAGATAGACATTTGGTAGACCTTGCGCCTACTTATGAAATTGCTGCTGCGCATTTAGTTCGCTTGTTGGAAACTAAATTTGTTAATCTTAATCCTATAATCCAACACATGTTTCTTACACTTGGTGATATGGAAGAAGGGGAAAAGAAAGATTTTGTTTTAGAAACCCTTCTTAGAGAATTTGGTGGTCTAGCAAGAGAAGCTAGAAAGGTCTTTGCTAAATTTAATATGCTTGGTTCTCCTACTAATTTTGTTAGTCTCCTTGAAAAGATGGATATGGATAGAATAAGATACACTAATAATATTGATGATGGTGGGGAGATCAAAGCACCAATACCATGTAAGCTCCTAGCTATGAATGATGCGCTAGAAAATAACTATGCTTGGCTTGTTCCCGAAAATTTGTTTGATGAGAGTAGCACGCCTAAAACTAATGAAAAGGGAGATGCTAAAACTTATGTATCTAATATACTATGCCTGGTTGAGAAAACTCCGCACCCCGCTGTAGAAGTACCACCCTTCGATAATACTTGATACACACTTTTCGCGCCTAGCCGAAAGGCGTTAAAGAAAAGCGCTTATGGGAGACAACCCATGTTTTTACCTACAGTACTTTGTTTTTATTTTGTGTCTTGGAAGTTGTTTACTACTGTAGCAACCTCTCCTTATCTTAGTTTTGTGTTTTGTTGTGCCAAGTTAAGCCGTTGATAGAAAAGTAAGTACTAGATTTGGATTACTTGCGCAGTTCCAGATTTCTTTGCTGTCACGAATCTGGGTCTAATTCTCTGTAGGTAACTCAGAAAATTATGCCAATTTACGTGAGTGATCCTCAGATATGTACGCAACTTTCATTCAATTGGAGCATTTTCGTTTGAGCAAGTCTGGTGCCAATTTAAAATTCGTCAATACGAACTGTTCTGTTTTGACAGATTCTTTCTTTTATTTTGCATTGCCTCTTTCGCTATGTTGGATGAATTTCTTTGATCCACTAATGTCCAGTAGCATTATGCAATGTCCAGAAGTGTTAAGAATGATTGTGTCACCTCTGAATATATCAATTTATATTGTGCACTAACCCTCTAATGAGTTGTTTCGAGTTTGGTGTGGAGGAAGTTTTCAAGGATCAAGAGAGGAGTATGATGCAACATGATCAAGGAGAGTGAAAGCTCTAAGCTTGGGGATGCACCCGGTGGTTCACCCCTGCATATATCAAGAAGACTCAAGCGTCTAAGCTTGGGGATGCCCAAGGCATCCCCTTCTTCATCGACAACATTATCGAGGTTCCTCCCCGAAACTATATTTTTATTCGGCCACATCTTATGTGCTTTTTCTTGGAGCGTCGGTTTGTTTTTGTTTTTTGTTTTGTTTGAATAAAATGGATCCTAGCATTCACTTTATGGGAGAGATACACGCTCCGTTGTAGCATATGGACAAGTATGTCCTTGGTTTCTACTCATAGTATTCATGGCGAAGTTTCTCCTTCGTTAAATTGTTATATGGTTGGAATTGGAAAATGATACATGTAGTAATTGCTATAAATGTCTTGGGTAATGTGATATTTGGCAATTGTTGTGCTCATGTTTAAGCTCTTGCATCATATGCTTTGCACCCATTAATGAAGAAATACATAGAGCATGCTAAAATTTGGTTTGCATATTTGATTTCTCTAAGGTCTAGACAATTTCTAGTATTGAGTTTGAACAACAAGGAAGACGGTGTAGAGTCTTATAATGTTTTCAATATGTCTTTTATGTGAGTTTTGCTGCACCGGTTCATCCTTGTGTTTGTTTCAAATAAGCCTTGCTAGCCTAAACCTTGTATCGAGAGGGAATACTTCTCATGCATCCAAAATACTTGAGCCAACCACTATGCCATTTGTGTCCACCATACCTACCTACTACATGGTATTTTCCCGCCATTCCAAAGTAAATTGCTTGAGTGCTACCTTTAAAATTCCATCATTCACCTTTGCAATATACAGCTCATGGGACAAATAGCTTAAAAACTATTGTGGTATTGAATATGTAATTATGCACTTTATCTCTTATTAAGTTGCTTGTTGTGCGATAACCATGTTTATCGGGGAACGCCATCAACTCATTGTTGAATTTCATGTGAGTTACTATGCATGTTCGTCTTGTCCGAAGTAAGGGCGATCTACACTGAGTTGAATGGTTTGAGCATGCATATTGTGAGAGAAGAACATTGGGCCGCTAACTAAAGCCATGATCCATGGTGGAAGTTTCAGTTTTGGACAAACATCCTCAAATCTCTAATGAGAAAAGAATTAATTGTTGTCAAATGCTTAAAGCATTAAAAGAGGAGTCCATTATCCGTTGTCTATGTTGTCCCGGTATGGATGTCTAAGTTGAGAATAATCAAAAGCGAGAAATCCAAATGCGAGCTTTCTCCTTAGACCTTTGTACAGGCGGCATAGAGGTACCCCTTTGTGAAACTTGGTTAAAGCATATGTATTGCGGTGATAATCCGGGTAGTCCAAGCTAATTAGGACAAGGTGCGGGCACTATTGGTACACTATGCATGAGGCTTGCAACTTATAAGATATAATTTACATGATGCATATGCTTTATTACTACCGTTGACAAAATTGTTTCATGTTTTCAAAATCAAAGCTCTAGCACAAATATAGCAATCGATGCTTTTCCTCTATGAGGACCTTTCTTTTACTTTCAATGTTGAGTCAGTTCACCTATTTCTCTCCACCTCAAGAAGCAAACACTTGTGTGAACTGTGCATTGATTCCTACATACTTGCTTATTGCACTTATTATATTACTCTATGTTGACAATATCCATGAGATATACATGTTACAAGTTGAAAGCAACCGCTGAAACTTAATCTTCTTTTGTGTTGCTTCAATACCTTTACTTTGAATTATTGCTTTATGAGTTAACTCTTATGCAAGACTTATTGATGCTTGTCTTGAAGTGCTATTCATGAAAAGTCTTTGCTTTATGATTCACTTGTTTACTCATGTCATACACATTGTTTTGATCGCTGCATTCACTACATATGCTTTACAAATAGTATGATCAAGATTATGATGGCATGTCACTCGCGAAATTATCCGTGTTATCGTTTTACCTGCTCGGGACGAGCGTAACTAAGCTTGGGGATGCTGATACGTCTCCGACGTATCGATAATTTCTTATGTTCCATGCCACATTATTGATGTTATCTACATGTTTTATGCACACTTTATGTCATATTCGTGCATTTTCCGGAACTAACCTATTAACAAGATGCTGAAGTGCCGATTCTGTTGTTTTCTCGCTGTTTTTGGTTTCAGAAATCCTAGTAACGAAATATTCTCGGAATTGGACGAAATCAAAGCCCGGGGGCCTATTTTCTCACGAAGCTTCCGGAAGTCCGAAGGAGAGACGAAGAGGGGCCACGGGGTGGCCAAACCCTAGGGCGGCGCGGCCCCACCCCCGGCCGCGCCGGCCTATGGTGTGGGCCCCCGTGCCGCCTCTTGGCTTGCCCTTCCGCCTACAAATAGCCTCCGTGACGAAACCCCCGATACCGAGAGCCACGATACGGAAAACCTTCCGGAGACGCCGTCGCCGCCGATCCCATCTCGGGGATCCAGGAGATCGCCTCCGGCACCCCTGCCGGAGAGGGGAATCATCTCCCGGAGGACTCTACGCCGCCATGGTCGCCTCCGGAGTGATGTGTGAGTAGTCTACCCTTGGACTATGGGTCCATAGCAGTAGCTAGATGGTTGTCTTCTCCCCATTGTGCTATCATTGTCGGATCTTGTGAGCTGCCTAACATGATCAAGATCATCTATCTGTAATTCTATATGTTGTGTTTGTCGGGATCCGATGGATAGAGAATACTATGTCATGTTAATTATCAAGTTATTATACATGTGTTGTTTATGATCTTGCATGCTCTCCGTTTCTAGTAGAGGCTCTGGCCAAGTTTTTACTTTTAACTCCAAGAGGGAGTACTTATGCTCGATAGTGGGTTCATGCCCGCATTGACACCGGGACGAGTGACGAAAGTTCTAAGGTTGTGTTGTGCTCGTTGCCACTAGGGATAAAACATTGGCGCTATGTCCAAGGATGTAGTTGTTGATTACATTACGCACCATACTTAATGCAATTGTCTCGTTGCTTTGCAACTTAATACCGGAAGGGGTTCGGACGATAACCTGAAGGTGGACTTTTTAGGCATAGATGCAGTTGGATGGCGGTCTATGTACTTTGTCGTAATGCCCAATTAAATCTCACTATACTTATCATGTCATGTATGTGCATTGTTATGCCCTCTCTATTTATCAATTGCCCGATCGTAATTTGTTCACCCAACATGCTTTTATCTTATGGGAGAGACACCTCTAGTGAACTGTGGACCCCGGTCCATTCTTTAATACTCGAAATACAAATCTGTCTGCAATACTTGTTTTTACTATTTTCTCTGCAAACAATCATCTTCCACACAATACGGTTAATCCTTTGTTACAGCAAGCCGGTGAGATTGACAACCTCACTCTGTTTCGTTGGGGCAAAGTACTTTGGTTGTGTTGTGCAGGTTCCACGTTGGCGCCGGAATCTCCGGTGTTGCGCCGCACTACATCCCGCTGCCATCAACCTTCAACGTGCTTCTTGGCTCCTCCTGGTTCGATAAACCTTGGTTTCTTTCTGAGGGAAAACTTGCTGCTGTGCGCATCATACCTTCCTCTTGGGGTTGCCCAACGAACGTGTGAAATACACGCCATCAATACGCAGATCTGCGGCGCCACGTCCACACCACCATATTCGGTGTTGCCGCCAATCTTCCCTCCCTTCATGTACTTAGCATCGCCTAGGTAGGCCACTCGGGGAACGTGTGTGATCTAGGGCATCCCAAATGGTATCACAAACGAAAGTTGTATGCGATGTGCCGCAGTCACAGTGTCGCATCCTCGTCGTCGTGCAAATCCTTTCGTATACGTCGTGAGAGGACTATACGGGGTACGATGGGGAGGAGCCAACTTGTTTCTCCTTGTACCTTGCTGGAGATGCTTGCTCATCCTCCGCCACCGGAGATGCATGCTCAACACGGAGATGTTGCACCGGATGCCAGACGCATGAGAGGGGGCGAGCCATATCGAAGTGTATGTGTCTATGTAGAGATGTGTGAGCCAACAGCGGAGGCGCGCTTTATGTAGCGCGGGTGAGAAAGCTGCATCATCCATGACGTGTATGTAATGTGGCACATGGGAGGAAGCCGAAGAGGCTACCCGTACGCGCCGATGGAATATCGGGACGTAACCTCACTACATACGAGTTTTGCTTTATACGGTTTGAGATTTGATAAAGAAAAAGACATGTTGGAACTAAATGAAATGTCACAAATAATTTGCAAATGATTAAACTTTTGCAAAATGTACTCCCTCCGATTTTTTTAATTAACTTGAATTTTATATAAAATTATACTAAATCAGAATCAATTAAAAGAGACCGAAGGAAGTAATACGGTGCTGCTTCGCGTGTGTATTGTACCCCGCGCAAAAGACTGCCTACATTGCGTGTAGACGGTCAACTTATTTGGGGGTCAAAGTTCATCCGCACCGTACACCGAAGACATTTTCCTATCGGCATCCTAGCAGTGACGTGTCGCTAAAATTGTTTAGTGGGCTGTGATCTTATCCACGAAGGGCAATGGCCCACAAGGCCCACGTCCGCCGGCCGGGATTCAACGAGAATTTTGGGATGGGTTTGGGCACGGAGCTCGCGTCAGCGGAATCCAGACGTAAGCGGCCCGCTCTCGCTTGTCTTTCTTCCCCACGCGCACGTGCGCCATTGCTAGGATCTTCTTGCAGGAAAAGCGTCAACTACCACCTATGATTAGATGCTCACATCATTACGTGCATTGCCTTTAGTTCAATAGAAACTGATCGAGCACAAATGTGCAACATTGTTTTACCTTCGCTGGAGCCTGGAGATCTGGATCCTAGGCTTAGATGGGTGCGTGCACTTCGACAACGCTGCAGCCACAACCTGTTAATCCATGATGTACAATTATTTTGGCTAAAACAACAACTTGTAGCAAATGCTTACAATTATTTCGTCAGGGCCGTACCGCAGGCATGTGCAACCTGTTCGACCGTACAGGGCCTCCCGATTTAGAGGGCCTCCAAATTAATATGTTAAACTAGTACTCTAATGACCGATTTTGTTTAATTGGACCTCAATCAATTCGATGAGTGATGCTACGGAGTACTATACTCCATTAAGGCTAGCCATAGTGCTAGTATCTTAGCTAGTATCATGCATATTGGTCCCATAAAAATGCTGATGTGGCAGCTAATTAAGGAGGAGAGAGGAGATTAGAGTAAGATACCGTATCATAGCGCATATTACGAGAAAAGTTAATGCCTAACAAATCTTGTACACAAATTTATACTGAGATTTAAAAAATAATAAATATAACATATCTATGATAGTACTCCATGATACCACCCACTATAGAGATAGTATCATACACAAGTATCATATGCATGATACTACTGCATGATACTTAGCACTATGGCCAGCCTAAGGCAGTACTAGTGCTTAGGAAATTTGCAATCGCATTAACTCCAAAGGCCCCCAAGCCACCCACGCCTCTTTACCTGTATATTTTCTTTCTCTTCCATCGCGAGTGCAGCTAATTCAGTTAGTCTTCCAATGAATATTAAGATTTTGTCTCAATAATTTTTATGAAGAACTAATTGAAGATTCATTTTAGAAAGATGGCACGTTTCGACTAAAAATTAGCACTTTTGAATTCTTAGATTGCTTTTTCACATGATGCACTTCTTTTAATTTATTTTACCACATACTACCTCCATTCCTATATATAAGACGCACACACATTTCAATGTGAACCTTGACCAAATAAATAGAATAACAATATCATGATCATATAATACATAAGCAACATTGTTATAATTGTGTTGGAAAATACTTTCTAATGATACCAGTTTTATATCAAATATTTTTTATATACTTCATCCTGAAAAATATGTTTCAACTTCATCAAAACTTGCATGTATCTACAAACTAAGAGCATCTCCAACAGACGCGCTATATAGGCCGCGCGGCATAAAAACGTCCGATATAGCGCGCGCGGGACAGAATCAGGCGCTCCAGCAGGCGCGGTAAACGGCGCGGCGCTGTAAATTTTTTAGGGCGCGCGGCTTTTTGCACAATCCGGAGCGGCATATCCGGCGCGTTGGCTACGGCGCGCGGCATCGCTCGTCCAAGCGCGAAAAAGCCAACGGCCGGAAATTTCCTCCCCGCGCCCGCGCCCTCATTTCCCCGCCTACCGCCGGCGCGAAATCCAGCCGCCGCCGGTCGACTCCGCCGCCGCCCCGCTCGCGCGCGCCGCCGCGTCGTAGATCCGCGTCGCCCGCACCTCCTCCCGGCGGCGGCGGACGCTCCGCCGCGCTGTGTCGCTCGCGCGGCCGTCGGCGACGAGTTGCGGCTCGGCGGTCCTTCTCCGCCGCCCCCTTCGCGCCGCCGTCGCGTTCTCCTCCACGCAGGCGTCGACATGTCGTCCTCGTCGTCCTCGAGCAGCTTGCTTGCAACTTGGCGCGCCCATGGTGCTCGCCCATTTGCTCGCAAGGTATGAACCTCCGCCGGCCGGCCTCTACTCGTCAAGTAGCTACAATAGTTTATTATAGTGAATTAATATGATACATATGTTTGTAGAGTTCCTCATATGATTCATCGGATGACGAGTTCGACCAAGAAGAAGAGGAGAACATATCGATACTATTAGCATACCGCGCCGTTAAGAGGCCAAAATTTGGTGGATCGGTGTTTGGTAGACGAAGTTGTGGAGAGAAAGGATTGAAGGGCATGAGAAATTGATGCGGTCGTATTTCAATGAGAATCCGATATTCCCCGAAAGCTATTTTCGGCGGCGTTTCCGGATGAGTCTCAACTTGTTCAAGCACATTGCAGCGGAGGTCACCAAATATGATCGCTTCTTTGAGCAAAGGAGGAATGCCGCCGGAGAACTTGGCCATAGCACATATCAAAAGGTGACCGCCGCCTTGCGTATGTTGGCATATGGTATACCGGCAGATCTTATTGATGATCATTTGGCCATGGGAGAGAGCACTTCTATCTTGTGTGTGAAGCGCTTTGTCGTTGCAATTGTCAATGTCTTTGGCTCCACATACTTGAGAGCCCCCAATGCTCAAGACACGGCAAGGCTTTTGGAGATCAACGCCAACCGGGGATTTCCCGGTATGCTTGGTTCCATTGATTGTATGCATTGGAGTTGGAAGAATTGTCCAGCGGCATGGCATGGACAATTCAAAGGCTACAAGAAGGATGCCACCATAGTACTTGAAGCGGTGGCCGACCAAGAGACTTGGATATGGCATGCTTTCTTTGGAATGCCCGGATCTTGCAATGACATCAATGTTCTTCAACGGTCACCACTAATGACAAGACTTGCAATGCGGGAAGGTCCATTGGTGGAGTTTGAAGCAAATGGCCGCAAGTACAACTATGGCTACTTCCTCGCCGACGGCATATACCCAAGGTGGCAAACATTTGTGAAGCCAATTATTCAACCAAGAGGTAAAAAGCAAACTCAATTCCACAATGCACAAGCGGCGGCTAGGAAAGATGTAGAGAGAGCATTTGGGATTTTGCAAGCCCAATTTGCCATAGTTAGAGGACCGGCTAGATTTTGGGATCAAGAATGCCTTTGGTATATCATGACCGCGTGTGTAATCATGCACAACATGATTATAGAGGATGATCGCGGAAAAGATGTGGATCATACCCACTACGACTTGATGGGGGTTCCCGTGCAAGTGACGAGGTCCGCACATAGGATTGCCCAATTCATTGCCTCATACCATGCCATTCGGTGCAACGACACACATGATGATCTTCAAAAAGATCTCATGGAAGAATGGTGGAATTGGAATGGACAACAATAGTTCCATATTTGTTGTATTTGTTTGAAAATTATGTGTTGTATTGTCTCAAAACCATGTTGTATTGTTGTATGTGTTGTATTTGGTGTGAAGTATTGTTGTGAACAATGTATTGTATTTGGATGGTACAATATATTTATGAATTTTTATATATTGTTTGATCTTCTTGGATGCATATTTGTGTGTGTTTGCTGTTTGCGCCGCGTCCGCGCGCTGCAAAATGGCGCGTCCGGCGGAGGTGCTATTTTACCGCGCCAACGCGCGCCGCAAAATGGCGCGTCCGGCGGAGGAAAAAACGTCACAGCGCGCGATATCTGTTTACCGCGCGCGGATTCTTGGTTTTAGCGCGCCGCGATATAGCGCGTCTGCTGGAGATGCTCTAAACTCATCTAAATACATGTATATCTAGATAAAATTGAAACATCCTTTTTAAATAGAGACATATAGATTAATATTTTGTCAAAGATAAAATACGAAAAACAAACGAGCATTGTTTATTGAAATGGAGTGAGTAGTATATATAAAATCATCTTAGTTGCCAATGATTATGTTGAAGGCCTCTATTTCTTGTTTTGCTCAGGACCTCCGTATTCTCAGGTACGGCCCTGCCTGTCGTTGCCACTCACAAGCGTCGGCATGGAGACTGGTGGTGGTGGGTAATGACCGATGGAGTAATTTGGATGGGCCTGAAGCCAAGTCCCGCCTCCCGTCTCGCCAGCACAGCTTGTGTATCCCATTTGTGTGATCCCTTGGCTGGATTAGCGCTGCGATCCCACTAATCGTGCATGTCTCGTTGGCATACACGGACATGCATAAGAAAAGCAAGCTCGGGCAAATGTAGGTGCTAGTCTTTTCGCTGGCAAACTCTTGGACGCCTAGGCTGAGAAGTATGGACCGATTACTTGATGGGTCCCATGGGACCCATGTATCCCATCTCTGGAAATTCTGCTAATCCCGTTTAGGCCTGACGGGATGATTATGTGGGAGGTGGGATATCCCTTGGGCTTGCAATGATATTAATGGGACATAGACCCAAGTGTTGGCCATGAATCTACAATCTTATCGACAAGGAATAGTTGGTTACGGTGCTTGAGATAAATCTTTTGATATTGCTGCTAAATTTGGAACCAGGTTATCGCAAAAAAATAAATGCAACCCATCTATTTTACCAACGTATAAGTCTAAATACCAAAGTTTTAAATAGTGGCCTATATTATGGATAGAGCGCCACTATAGTAGATTCAGATCACTCCCGTTGACGTTATGCACTTCTAACGCTAAATAGAAACTCCGTTAATAGTTCGCTAAATCACGCTAAAATGTTAAATTGGGCAAGAAGATAACGCTATTTCTCCCTCCATATCCAAAAATTCAAATACTTGAATTTGAAAGCACATGAACCTAGTTATGCAATATGCGCTCCTTTTGTTGCTACCATCATCATGGTTGTTCAGTATAACCAAATCATTGTATTTCAGTCGATATTCTTTTGGTGATATGGATAGATGATGTCTAAGTTTTCAAAAAAAAATCTGTTGGAAAAATGCTAAATGGCTTACTTTTGCTATGACGAAGCTATAGCTTTCTTAGTGTCTGGAAAATGCCGCTGAGAAGCATAGCCCGTTATTATAAACTTTGCTATAGCTTTCTTAGTGTCTGGAAAATGCCGCTGAGAAGCATAGCCCGTTATTATAAACTTTGATCAGTACACACAGGGGTGAAAATAAAATCCTAAACACATGAGTTAATGAGTATTCGGAAACACGACTCAAACTCGAACACGGGCATGTTGAGACAAGCTACCTTTTCAGCTTAGAACGAGTTTCACGGAACTATTTTGCCAGCATTCTTAGATTTTCTTTTTTTGAAACGAGGCAAAATATTTGCCATTTTCATTCTTAACTTGCCATTTTCATTAATAGAGCAAGCCCTAGGTATTGAAGCATACTTTTCGCATGGATAAACAACATGATCTTCTTTATAACGATGGCCACATGAGATGAATGATGTCGTAAAACCAGTGCATTTCGCTCGTTCTAAATTTCCTACGAGATTAGCATTATCAAGGAAGCCATTGCTTTCCTTACATTTATATTTTTCAATTTTCAGTTTTGCTGGCTTCTCATTAATGGAAGGTTCGGTGGCCTAAAGAGTTGGAGAGATGGTTTGATCACCACACAAAGCAATAATTTATTTCCTATTTCTTATGGTAAATCAACATTTTTATAAGAGATGCCCCGCCGATATTTGGACTTCGTTACATAGATGGAAATTTCCGCAATTTGGACAACCTCTTCTCGCTAGGAAGTCGACCATCCAAATCCTATTTGCATAACCAGCTACACGAAGAATTTACATTTAGGGGTAGTATCTAAAGCGAGGTGTTGTGAGTTGTGGAGCCGAGTCCTTCTAATTGCAATTTGTATGTAGAGGATGCGGAATAGTTTCCATTATTAGTGAATTTCCAAGAAATCGTATCTTGCACATCTTGCAAAAGATGGAAGCCAGAGAGAAACTCCCAAAGAGTAACAAAATTTTGAATGTGTTTCCTGTCCAAAACCGTGAGAGATATCAATTCGATGGATCCTAATGTTCTTATCAAGAGCTTTCCTAAGCGTGCATGCTTCCCTCTTTAATTTTTTGTACAGCTTGGGTGCAATGTCCTTTGGGTATTGGCCATGAAGCCAAGGTGAGGACCAAAACTTGGCCTTCTCTACATGTCCAATAATTAAAAAAGTAGTGTCTGAGAAAATTTCGCAATCCTCTTCATTACAAGGATTTTCAAGCCCAATCCATGCTTTACTCTCTTCAACCTATTGAAACCATAATATCCATCTAAAGCCGAGGCTCCAAGTTTTGTGGGACGGCATACCTGTTCCCAATTAAACTTCCATTTTTCACCCGTGAACTTATTAAATCCCTCCCACAAATATGCAGGTAGAAGAGAAATGATTCTTCGTTGACCTATTTTGGCAGGTCAATAGAAGGGATTGGTATATTGCTTGGGATGTGAGGGCGGAACTAACAAAGAATTTTTTATTGGCAATGTTGTGACATTTCCTAATTTCGGAGAAAATTTTACGACTATATTGTTCTCAGATGTTGTAATTCCTCTCTCTTTAGGCGAGTGCCGCTTAGTGGGAGTCCCAAGTATTGAACTAGGAACTATTTTTCGGCCGGGAAGGTAGGAGGACACCATCAAGATCTTTATCATCACATCTACTTGTCGCCATGAGACATTCTTTTTTGGGTAGTTGGCCTTAAGAACGGTGACATCTTCAAAGGCAGCAAGAGTGGATGCTAGGGTAAGTGTTGGATGTACTATTAAGTAATATCATAGATTATGATTGTTGGATATTTCATCCATGTGTACAACTCCATGAATGTTTGCTTAGTAGTGTTGGTGTTGTTCACTTGTGCAATTTTCTATTGTATTGGTTATCTTTAGCTCATGGTAATGTGTTTGATGGACTATTAAGTAATATCATAGATTATAGTTGTTGGATATATCATCCATGTGTACAAATGCATGAATATTTTCTTAGTATTGTTGCTCTTTGTGGTGACCCGGCATACCACTGCATGGTGTAGTATGCAAGTCTGATATAACACCAATGAAACACCGTTCCACTAGTATTATATCGCTCAGAGTGGTACAACAGAAACATATGCGGGTCCAAGGCATGTCTATAGAATTACACACGGACTACGTTACATAAGATCATCACGACCTCCTACTTTACAATGAGGTAAAGCGCATATAACTCCGGAAGAACGACTCGTAGTCTAATCCTATCACGAACTCTATTTGTAGAGTATTTAACTAGCTATAGAGGCTAAGAATAGATTCTAGCTAAGTAGGAGCTAGGTTTAGGAAACTAGTTCCCTTCTATGGCTAAACTAGGTTTTCTCCTTGCTGGATGTGGTATTTGACTCTTCTGACAGGGTCCTGTCTCTTGAAGTAGTTGTTGACTCCTCGGTCTTCGAGTTGCACTGTAGATCCTCCTTCGGTGCCTCCATATCTAAGAAGGGGATTTAAGAGTGGGATGAGTACGAGCGTACTCAACAAGTTCATTATAGGAAAGAGGTGTTTAATGCACTAGCTACAGCATTAGACCAGAAAGTCTAATACCAATGCAAGTTTTCATAACCATTTCTTCAAAAGGTTGCTTTTATTCGGAAGAACTATGTCCGTCGGCCTTCACCGGTTTACTAGAACTTCATGGAGCTCCTTTCCGGCCGCGTTCGCAGTTCCATATCCCGGAACGAGGAGTGACGAGTCACGGTTCTTTACACTCGCGGAGGTGTGTTGCTTTACCCATAAGAGATCTTAACCTTGGTGCCAACCGAGCCGCGAGCTCGTCCACACTTCCTATGGTGTGAGGCCCGGTATAAGGTCTAGCCAATCATGTTCCTCCGCTACCTCGAACACCCACCCGTTGTTGCATGCCCCGACCCTGGGTCCACGCCGGTCCCATTATTCCTGTAGATTTCAAGGTGGACCCCGACCACGATGACGATGCTTGGGCTCTACCATACACTCCTACGCCGGTAGCTGCAACCCATCATAGACCGCAATACCGTGGGGACTTAGGACTCCCCAGCCCTCACCGCTTGCTCCTTCGGGCGACAAGTGTACTACGGACTATGCCGTGGGGACTTAGGACTCCCCAGCCTCACCGCTTGCCCCCTTGGATTACAAGTGTACTACGGTAAAGCGCATCCGTTGATGAACGAGAGGTGGAAACACTTTTGACTACTCCGTCCCACTCCGGATCTTATGGTTAACACGGGTATTACGGCACAAGAATCACTTGGCGACATTTGTTGTTTAATCCTAGATGGATACAAACCCTTGCAATGGAACCTCCACCATATCAACACAATCCATGGTTCCATTGCCCACCACATAGTCATATTCATAGTTATGAAAGTAGTGGTTTTGGTTTTTATGCAATAGTGATAACCATAGTACTTTGCAAGTAATTTGATAGAAATACTCAAATGACATGGGCAAGTGATGAACTTGCCTTTCTTGTCTGCAAGATTATGCAGGCAAGGTCTTCGATACGCAATAACTCCAAATTCTGAAATAGCATCATCGTCCGATAAGGACGATGTTTAAAAGATTGGCAAGGATGCAATAATGCATAAGAATGAGATGCAATCGCTCTAAGCGTGACCTAACCCCGATGATTTAGGATTAGTGAGTGGTAATGATTAGTTCAGGGTGTGTTGCACTTTTAGAGTGATTCACAAACAAGGTTCTTATTCAGGTGTGGTTACTTGGAATCATAAACATGTGCTGCAATATATCATAACAATAGCATTAATAGCACATAATAATAAGATTTGGTGTGATTCTAACATGTAATGAATAGTGGTTGGTTTTAGCACTACATGTTATGGTTAATGATTAATTATTATATACTTCAAAAGAATAACTTTTGAAGAACATGTTCTTTAATAAAGAACAAGTATGATAATTAGGTTGATGGGGTTCTATGGTTGACTATGGTTTCATTTAGTTTCGGAGTAAGTATTAGATGGATCACAACCTAGTTGGATTCATCGGCTACTAGGCTTGTATTGTTGAATTAAGTCTAAATATCTTAATTACCAATAGTTGCTATCAAGGTGGTATATCTTGTTGGTGATACCAGGCTAGGGTTTGTAGGTCCATATAAGCGGTGGTTGATGAAGATTCTTTATTTATTTCAAAAGAATAACTTTTGAAGAACATACTTCTTAAGTAATAAGAAGTATATCGATTAGGGTTGAGGTTGTCTAGGTTTTGCTACTTGATCCACTATGTAAGGAATGATTGGCTCCTAAATAGGATGGTTCATAATTATGAAGTATTTGTAGGGTTCAGTGGACTATGGTTATGTAATGATAAATAATAAGCATGATTGCTATTTGAGTTCATCACAATGGTGTGATGCTAAATAGGGATAATTAATAATGATGGCTTTGGTAATAGAATCTAGGGTTTATACTTGGTTGACCCTAATTGATCGTTTAGGTTTGATGAACACATGGGATGCTATTTGGTAGTGATAGGGTTCCCATATTTTATGTGGATTTGAACTAGTATTTAGTTGTTAGATATGGATCTATGATAACTAATGAAGTGACATGATCACATGTTATTTGGGGTTTGGGTTTGGAAACCATTTAGGTTTCACACATAAAATAATGGAGCTAGGTTCTAAATGGTATTAGGGTTTTAGGATCCCCCATGAAATTATGGGTTATCACTTGATTTCTAATGGATCTAGGGTTTCCTAACTACCCTATAATTCTTGGAGTTAACTGCATTAAGTAAATTGAAGTTATTAATAATCTTTGAAATTAAAATAATGTTAGATATGGCATTTTACTATTTTTAAATAATTAATAATTAAGATAATTATTAATTATGGTTTAAATTTCCACTAATAAAGATTTACAAAATAACAAATAAAGAAAAATATCTTTAATGTTTTCTTTATTTTTCTTACTGGTTTTTATTTATTTTAAAAGGTTTTACTATTTATTGAATTTTAATTCAATTTAGAATTAAAGAAAAGGCTTATTTAATAAGTATTAAATAATGAATTTGTATTTAAAAATATAAATTTCATTTTATATTTTTATTGGATAGATTTTTCTTTTATAAGAATTTTGATATCTTATTTGTATTTTTCTGAGTTTTTATGAATTTTCTACAAATTTACAAAGTTTCAGTAATCGAATAGGATTTGAAATTAAACAGTGAATTACTAAATGCACCCGGCCAGTTACCCATGCAGCCTCCGACTGGTGGACCCAGTGTCCACGTCGATTTTGACCGAAGTCAAAATCGAGTTCATCACCAGAGGCTACTGGGCGGCGGGAAATTCATCAATCGACGATGATTTTGGACGTGCGCGGGCAGGAGACTAAACATATGCGACTCTGGTGTCATGGGGAACTGTTTGAGGGCGGCGCCGCTATGTTTGGGTCGCCGGAGCTCGATCGGCGGTGAGGTCTGCGGCGGTTCGAGCAGGGACACGGTGAGGCGACGCTACGGTGGGCTAGGGAGCATGGAGAGCACGCCAGGAGATCGAGGAGCTCACCAGAGACACGCCAAGCTTGACGGCGAAGTCGGAGAGGATCTGTGCCGCCGGATTGAGCCGTCACCGGCGTCGGAGAAGACGGCCAGGCGTGGTCGCTGGCGGAAGCTCCAGCTCGATTCCTCGCGCACGGAGACCATGTCGAGGACGGCGGTTCCGATGGTGGTCTCCACGAGGCACGGGGATGTCTCCATCGTCGGCGATGGCCGGAGGCAGTGCGGTTTAGGGTTTCGGTTCGAGCAAATAATTGGGACAGAGGAGGAGGAAACTCGAGCTGGGGTTCGTCCAGGGTCCTTTATACGGCGAGGGAGCACGCCTCGTCACGCCTTCGGGCGAGGAGAAGCCGCCAGCGACGCCACAAGCCGAGCACGGCTTCGTGCTGTCGACCATGCAGGGAGAAGAGGATGGGGACGAGCCTCTCCTCGATATTTAGGACGAAGGGTTATTCGGGCTGGCTTGGGCTGCTGCTGGACTGTGTTGCTGGGCCGCGTTGGTGGACTCCTGCTGGGCCTCTTCGGCTGACAAGGTCCGGGTAAGCTTCTTCCCTTATTTCTTTTATTCATTTTCTGTTTTATTCCTTGATTTGAATTCTGGTTTTAATTCCAATTTTAATTGTAAGTTTCTTACTTTGTTATTTTCATTAAGTTGTATAGCAGTGATTGTTAAACCATTCTTTCCTTTTGGAACAAGTATTTTATATTTGAATTATATTACATACTTGTGTTTTATTCAAAATAGCACATAGACATGATTTTGTATTTCTATTTTTATTTCATGTCTCACTTGTGAATCAATTCATTTAGATTGTTATAGTTGATGTTTTCAACTCAAATTATTTTAGAGGTTGTTGATAGGACTTGGCTTCTATTTGATGAGTGATTGACTTACATGTGATGTTATATGAGCACTAATTTATTAGGGTTTTTCTAATTTTCTATCATAACCCCCTTTTAAGTTTATTGCTATTGTTATGTTTTAACATTACCATGAAATGCCTAGAGTAAAATATTACTCTCTTCATGGTTTGATCTTGGTTATAAGAATAGGTGGTTGATTACCACACATGGGTTTTAATTGTGATTTTAAGCACTAGATGTTTCTGAGGTCTAATATGTGAAGCAGAAGATCTCATTGATATGCCATTCCAGGGTTCTAATGATATTTCCATAATGGCCATGGGTTTGATTCTCAATTATGGTCTAGGTTTATATTGCAATCTCCATAGTGATACAATAGTTAGGGTTGGGATATAATTTTAATTTGTAGAATTAAGATGGCATCATATTGCAATTGCTAGGGTTTAATCTCCCCTAACCAAAATAATATGGTTACTTGCTTAATTGTTTCTGTTCTCTTTTAATTACTAAGGACTTGAGAATTGGTTTTATCTTATACCAATAGATTTCTATTATAACCTTAAGCTATTGTTAAAGTAACTAAAGTTGTTATAGTTCTTTTTATAGTTAACTTTGGTCATATGGATGTATGGTTTCTCACCATATTAAATATGGAGTTTTACTCTAGGGTTTTCTTAGGTTCTTTATTTTATGAAATATAGGTATGGTAGGATTCTACTTATGATCACCAAATGGTTCACAAGTAAAAGATAAGATATGAACCTAGGGTTGCTTACTAGTTATCTTCCTATGGTTTCCTGTGGTGAAGGATATCTACTTATCCTATTAGGATTTATCTTATCCTCACATACCTCAAGAACATGATCATGGATTAGGCATGATCAACTTATTCTTAATAACTCTACCTCAAGTTCTTAGGGTTTATGATCATCACTCAATTTATAGTGATCAATGTTTGGATTCCTAATGTATCTCTCATTAAATAAGTTTCTCACTTCCATGATTGAGGATTGTCTTGATTAACTAATGTATAATATCTATCTTATAGGTTCTTGGGTGAACATGGCTATGGTTGTCTCAATAGCTTCTATCCCAGGAGAATGCCTGAGATATTCTGTTAGGATTCTTCTTAAACATTGATGATTTAATCATCAGGACACATGGATAGTTCTCTCTCATTTGGGGAGGACTTTAATACTAACCTGAGGTTAGGCTCCATAGAGATTGATGTGATCATCAAAATCTATGTTTAACATAATTGGTTTCTCTCTCTAGGGATTGTTTTGATTAACATCCTAGGGTTGCTCTTAAAGATGATGATTTGAATACTTGGATGTATATCCAGGGTTTAGCTCAAGGTTTGTTATTGCTTTTCTAATAATTAAAATAGAACTCTCAACTCTCTAGGTTTGATGCTTAACTATTTGGAATGGAGAAGGATATATATTTCTAGAGTTGCTCTCCTTGTCATGATTCCATGTTTTAAGTGGAATCAATACCATGAGGTGTATGGTAGGATCATGGATTAGTTTTAAGATATGGAAAATATAAGTGAAGAATGGTTTCTTCATTTTATTGTACTTGATTTATAGTTAAATAGATGTTCATATGTTATGGCAAAGATTACCATGTTATGATCTTTAATAAGATCAAGCAATTGATCATTGAGTAAAGTGTTGTTGGGTTGATTATTAGTTCCATTTGATCTAACCCCTTAGATCAAATCATCTCTACTCAAAACAAGGTTTTAGCAAAGTCACATTGAGGTTTATAGCGCTTGACTTGATGAGCTACTTCAATTCCACCAAGGTCAAGTGAAACTTCAGTTACTGTGACTGTTTTTACTTTAAAGCGCGAAAATTCCCCAGATTTTCTATGCATGAATGCAATGCACACATCTGTTTCCTCTATTTTTTGTAACCCCAATACCTGGGATATTACAGTCTCTACCCCTTAAACTAAACTTCGTCCTCGAAGTTTGAACTCTCTCACGTTTCGGAGTTTGGATCTGACTTGTGCAGACTACGACTTCTCTCGAACTCCGTGGTGATCTCACTAGATATAATTGAATATATCTCTTGTCCAGATTCTTCCTGGAATCCATTAGTATCTGTCTCTGAACCATGGTTCTTACTTTGATTCTTTGATTTCTTCCAATATCATTATCTTGTTTCCTTTCTCATTGATGATTCAATGATTAGGACTTCTTCTGGTACTGCTAGTATTAACTGAAGACTAATTTAATAACATACACCTATTTGGTAATTAGGTCTTTGTTTTCCCTTACTACCAAAATTACAGTAATGGTGCTTAATAAGGTACTAACTATGGAATTGGTCGTGATGGTTTATTTTTCTAATAATGGATTAGATTCATTTAGTCCATCCACTCATAGTTTATAATTGATACCTATAACTCTTTAAATTCATTTAGGTTCCATGAAAGGAATCTTTCATGTAGTCTCTGATTCTGGTATGGTCAAATCCCTTCAGTCTTTGACCTCCTTGAGCTATATTTGGTCTACGATATTTCCGTCGTCCAACTTCTTTATCTTTGACTTACTTGAGCTTAAGTACTTCTGAGTAGATATTACTTACTTGCTCAAGTTATAATCCACTTCTTACGTCCTCGAGGTATGAACCTCGGCTTCTGGTCTGACCTCCTTCTGAAGGTATTGTTCAACAATCTTATGAAAATAAGATCGAACTTCCTTTCAGTTCAGACCTTCTTCTTCTATTTTGCTCAAAGTATTGAGTCTTTATACATCCAACTCAATCTTTACTCTACCCCTTAGAATTTTCTTATGGTCTTCGACTCCTTTTCTTCCAACCATTGGGTTTATGGTTATAATATTTGTCTAGGACTAGTTTATGGATTGTGCTCTTTTAAAGTCTTGCGAAGAATCTTTGTGGTGTATCCACTCAATTGTGGACATCCAATGTGAATCCTTCGACTAAATGATTAAAGATCTAGCTATTTGGCTAGCAAGATTTTTATTTGTTCACAAACTTTTGTTACAACTAATTAAATCATGGACTATTTGTAATACCAACTGATACCAGCTGTGGTTATTATACCAACTGTGGTTATTATACCAACTGTGGCTATTTGATATCTACAAAAAAATGGATTCTATTATAGGTTCTAATCAACTGGACGAGACATCTTCTGCTTTATCTCGCAGTATTGATCCTATACCAATTATGATCTTCTGATATCAACTATGGTATTCTTATATCTACTATGATTTCATAGTTTATCTTCCTTCTGTCAGGTTTTATTTTGCAAGAAAACCACTAACTGACACTATGAATATAGTATCCGAAGTGATCTCCCATGCATTCCCTCTTCTACATTAACTATGGATCTGCTTGAGCTTCACCATAATCACCATATTTCTTACCTTCATGCTTCTCATGTACTAAAGTACTCCTCTGTTGAGATAAAGCATGAGTTTAGGTTGGTACTTCCTTCTGAATATTGTGGTTGCTTCCCACAACTTTACTTCATTTCTCCGATGAACCTTCATCTTGTCTTCGGAATCTTCCAGAATTCGTCGCTTCCTCACACGAATACCATTACCCTGTAGATCTATAGCATTAAGTAAGAACTTGATATAGCAACATGCATTTGCATACCAAAGTCAAACTTCATGTATGGATCTAGTCAAACAATGAAATTCCAATAAAATCCAAGAAGATTCAGCTTTGTGCTTATAATACACATCATCATAAGCCTGAATATGATTGTTGATTAAGACATCTCTAAACATCAGGCTCTGATGTGTAGTATAGAACACCACATAATATAGATTTATATCGTGATACTTAGCACGAATATAGGGAATTCTACTATTTGTCTCAACCTTTACCTTAATTGCACATTTGCAATGAGATAAACTTGAAACAAAGTGGTCTAGGATAGTTGTGGTTAACCTAATTTTCTTTGGAAGTACTAACTTAGCTTCCATTTTGTTGAGGACTACTTCAATGATATGTCTGGTTCTAACATCACTATTCTAGACACATAACTATTGGAATATAGCTCCTATACTTCCAAGTTATTGTATCGTAAGGCTATGGACCTAATGTTCTTGACACAGTTCCCATGGTTTTTGGAGCATAATTCTTGCACTATTGTTTAGCACTTGACTTTTTATTGTACTCCTCCAAAATACTTATAATGTTCTATTCCATCACATAATGATTCTCAGGTGAATCATATATGATTAACAACTCTACCATGTAAGTAATCATATTTTATTCATATCTCTCTTCCTTATCTTCCATGATTGACTCATCATGGTTTATACTACCTCATATGACTCATAGTTATTGCTTACTATCAATTGTTTCACATGTCTAGATAGTTTTACCTACTCATTACTTAACTTGGTCTACATCTTCTATTAGGATATCTTAATTATCTTCATCAATTGATATAATTCCTATTACCATTCTGGATAACACTTACTTAATCATGACATATGTTGGTACACATCTTCCAATAGGATATCTTCCTTATGTTTGTATCCTCTCTTTGGACTACCATATATTGTGTACCAACTGTGATCTACTCATCTATTGTTTTAAGGACCTAATGGTATGCTACATGTTTGGAATTAGCTGACTAACTTTACTTTATCTTGGTAAGTTAGGTAAGAAATGTTGACTCAAGTGTGTCAGGATTATTCTCAAGTGAATACCCATCTCAAGTCATAAAAATATTTGGTTTACCTAGGACGACTTCCTATAGACACTACCAATCCTATAGGTCTCCTTTAAAGGGTTTTAATCCTAAGGTCAAAGCATTTGCTCTGATACCAAGCTTGTGGTGACCCGGCATACCACTGCATGGTGTAGTATGCAAGTCTGATATAACACCAATGAAACACCGCTCCACTAGTATTATATCGCTCGAGTGGTACAACGAAACATATGTGGGTCCAAGGCATGTCTATAGAATTACACACAGACTCTGTTACATAAGATCATCACAGCCTCCTACTTTACAATGAGGTAAAACTGCAGATAACTCCAGAAGAACGACTCGTAGTCTAATCCTATCACGAACTCTATTTGTAGAGTATTTAACTAGCTATAGAGGCTAAGAATAGATTCTAGCTAAGTAGGAGCTAGGTTTAGGAAACTAGTTCCCTTCTATGGCTAAACTAGGTTTTCTCCTTGTTGGATGTGGTATCTGACTCTTCGACGAGGTCCTGTCTCTTGAAGTAGTTGTTGACTCCTCGGTCTTCGAGTTGCACTTGTAGATCCTCCTTCGGTGCCTCCATATCTAAGCGAGGGATTTAAGAGTGGGATGAGTACGAGCGTACTCAACAAGTTCATTATAGGAAAGAGGTGTTTAATGCACTAGCTACGGCATTAGACCAGAAAGTCTAATACCAATGCAAGTTTTCATAACCATTTCTTCAAAAGGTTGCTTTTATTCGGAAGAACTATGTCCGTCGGCCTTCACCGGTTTACTAGAACTTCATGGAGCTCCTTTCCGGCCGCGTTCGCGAGTTCCATATCCCGGAACGGGGAGTGACGAGTCACGGTTCTTTACACTCTGCGAGAGGTGTGTTGCTTTACCCATAAGAGATCTTAACCTTGGTGCCAACCGAGCACGCGAGCTCGTCCACACTTCCTATGGTGTGAGGCCCGGTATAAGGTCTAGCCAATCATGTTCCTCCGCTACCTCGAACACCCACCCGTTGTTGCATGCCCCGACCACGGGTCCACGCCGGTCCCATTATTCCCGTAGATTTCAAGGTGGACCCCGACCACGACGACGGTGCTTGGGCTCTACCATACACTCCTACGCCGGTAGGCGCAACCCATCATAGACCGCAATACGCGTGGGGACTTAGGACTCCCCAGCCTCACCGCTTGCTCCTTCGGGCGACAAGTGTACTACGGACTATGCCGTGGGGACTTAGGACTCCCCAGCCTCACCGCTTGCCCCTTGGATTACAAGTGTACTACGGTAAAGCGCATCCGTTGATGAACGAGAGGTGGAAACACTTTTGACTACTCCATCCCACTCCGGATCCTATGGTTAACACGGGTATTACGGCACAAGAATCACTGGAGACATTTGTTGTTTAATCCTAGATGGATACAAACCCTTGCAATGGAACCTCCACCATATCAACACAATCCATGGTTCCATTGCCCACCACATAGTCATATTCATAGTTATGAAAGTAGTGGTTTTGGTTTTTATGCAATAGTGATAACCATAGTACTTTGCAAGTAATTTGATAGAAATACTCAAATGACATGAGCAAGTGATGAACTTGCCTTTCTTGTCTGCAAGATTATGCAGGCAAGGTCTTCGATACGCAATAACTCCAAATTCTGAAATAGCATCATCGTCCGATAAGGACGATGTTTAAAGATTGGCAAGGATGCAATAATGCATAAGAATGAGATGCAATCGCTCTAAGCGTGACCTAACCCCGATGATTTAGGATTAGTGAGTGGTAATGATTAGTTCAGGGTGTGTTGCACTTTTAGAGTGATTCACAAACAAGGTTCTTATTCGGGTGTGGTTACTTGGAATCATAAACATGTCTTTGCAATATATCATAACAATAGCATTAATAGCACATAATAATAAGATTTGGTGTGATTCTAACATGTAATGAATAGTGGTTGGTTTTAGCACTACATGTTATGGTTAACGATTAATTATTATATACTTCAAAAGAATAACTTTTGAAGAACATGTTCTTTAATAAAGAACAAGTATGATAATTAGGTTGATGGGGTTCTATGGTTGACTATGGTTTCATTTAGTTTTTGGAGTAAGTATTAGATGGATCACAACCTAGTTGGATTCATCAACTACTAGGCTTGTATTGTTGAGATTAAGTCTAAATATCTTAATTACCAATAGTTGCTATCAAGGTGGTATATCTTGTTGGTGATACCAGGCTAGGGTTTGTAGGTCCATATAAGTAGGGTTGATGAAGAGTTCTTTATTTATCTTCAAAAGAATAACTTTTGAAGAACATACTTCTTAAGTAATAAGAAGTATTATCAATTAGGGTTGAGGTTGTCTAGGTTTTGCTACTTGATCCACTATGTAAGGAATGATTGGCTCCTAAATAGGATGGTTCATAATTGTATGAAGTATTTGTAGGGTTCGGTGGACTATGGTGATGTAATGATAAAATAATAAGCATGATTGCTATTTGAGTTCATCACAATGGTGTGATGCTAAATAGGGATAATTAATAATGATGGCTTTGGTAATAGAATCTAGGGTTTATACTTGGTTGACCCTAATTGATCGTTTAGGTTTGATGAACACATGGGATGCTATTTGGTAGTGATAGGGTTCCCATATTTTATGTGGATTTGAACTAGTATTTAGTTGTTAGATATGGATCTATGATAACTAATGAAGTGACATGATCACATGTTATTTGGGGTTTGGGTTTGGAAACCATTTAGGTTTCACACATAAAATAATGGAGCTAGGTTCTAAATGGTATTAGGGTTTTAGGATCCCCCATGAAATTATGGGTTATCACTTGATTTCTAATGGATCTAGGGTTTCCTAACTACCCTATAATTCTTGGAGTTAACTGCATTAAGTAAATTGAAGTTATTAATAATCTTTGAAATTAAAATAATGTTAGATATGGCATTTTACTATTTTTAAATAATTAATAATTAAGATAATTATTAATTAGAGTTTAAATTTCCACTAATAAAGATTTACAAAATAACAAATAAAGAAAAATAGCTTTAATGTTTTCTTTATTTTTCTTACTGGTTTTTATTTATTTTAAAAGGTTTTACTATTTATTGAATTTTAATTCAATTTAGAATTAAAGAAAAGGCTTATTTAATAAGTATTAAATAATGAATTTCTATTTAAAAATATAAATTTCATTTTATATTTTTATTGGATAGATTTTTCTTTTATAAGAATTTTGATATCTTATTTGTATTTTTCTGAGTTTTTATGAATTTTCTACAAATTTACAAAGTTTCAGTAATCGAATAGGATTTGAAATTAAACAGTGAATTACTAAATGCACCCGGCCGATTACCCATGCGGCCTCCGACTGGTGGACCCGGTGTCCACGTCGATTTTGACCGAAGTCAAAATCGAGTTCATCACCGAGGCTGCGGGCGGCGGGAAATTCATCAATCGACGATGATTTTGGACGTGCGCGGCGGGAGACTAAACGTATGCGACTGCGGTGTCATGGGGAGCTGTTTGAGGGCGGCGCCGCTATGTTTGGGTCGCCGGAGCTCGATCCGCGGGGTTGTGAGTGGGCGTGTTAGAACGAGGATGATGGCGTGTATTTCACACGTTCGTTGGGCAACCCCAAGAGGAAGGTATGATGAGCACAGCAGCAAGTTTTCCCTCAGAAAGAAACCAAGGTTTATCGAACCAGGAGGAGCCAAGAAGCACGTTGAAGGTTGATGGCGGCGGGATGTAGTGCGGCGCAACACCGGAGATTCGGCGCCAACGTGGAACCTGCACAACACAACCAAAGTACTTTGCCCCAACGAAACGGTGAGGTTGTCAATCTCACTGAGCTTGCTGTAACAAAGGATTAACCGTATTGTGTGGAAGATGATTGTTTGCAGAGAAAACGGTAAAAACAAGTATTGCGATAGATCGTATTTCGATAAAGAGAATTGGACCGGGGTCCACGGTTCACTAGAGGTGTCTCTCCCATAAGACGAACGGCATGTTGGGTGAACAAATTACGGTTGGGCAATTGACAAATAAAGAGAGCATGACCATGCACATACATATCATGATGAGTATAGTGAGATTTAATTGGGCATTACGACAAAGTACATAGACCGCCATCCAGCTGCATCTATGCCTAAAAAGTCCACCTTCGAGGTTATCATCCGAACCCCCTCCGGTATTAAGTTGCAAAGCAACGAGACAATTGCATTAAGTATGGTGCGTAATGTAATCAACAACTACATCCTTAGACATAGCATCAATGTTTTATCCCTAGTGGCAACGACACAACACAACCTTAGAACTTTACATCCTTTGTCCCGAGTGTCAATGCGAGGCATGAACCCACTATCGAGCATAAGTACTCCCTCTTGGAGTTAAAAGTATAAACTTGGCCAGAGCCTCTACTAGAAACGGAGAGCATGCAAGATCATAAACAACACATAAGCATAACTTTGATAATCAACATAACAAGTATTCTCTATTCATCGGATCCCAACAAACGCAACATATAGAATTACAGATAGATGATCTTGATCATGATAGGCAGCTCACAAGATCCAACAATGATAGCACAATGGGGAGAAGACAACCATCTAGCTACTGCTATGGACCCATAGTCCGAGGGGTAGACTACTCACTCATCACTCCGGAGGCGACCATGGCGGTGTAGAGTCCTCAGGGAGATGATTCCCCTCTCCGGCGGGGTGCGGAGGCGATCTCCGGGATCCCCGAGATGGGATCGGCGGCGACGGCGTCTCGGTAATGTTTTCCGTATCGTGGCTCTCGGTGCGGGAGTTTCGTCACGGAGGCTTTAAGTAGGCGGAAGGGCAAGTCGAGAGGCGGCACGGGGGCCCCAGCATGACGGGCGGCGCGACCAAGGGGGGCCGCGCCGCCTAGGGTTTGGCTCCCCTGTGGCCCCTCTTCGTTTCGTCTTCGGACTTCGGAAGCTTCGTGAGAAAATAGGCCTCCGGGCTTTTATTTCGTCCAATTCAGAGAATATTTCTTTACTAGGATTTACGAAACCAAAAACAGCAGAAACGACAGCGGCACTTCGGCATCTTGTTAATAGGTTAGTTCCGGAAAATGCACGAATATGACATAAAGTGTGCATAAAACATGTAGATAACATCAATAATGTGGCATGGAACACAAGAAATTATCGATACGTTGGAGACGTATCGGCATCCCCAAGCTTAGTTACGCTCGTCTCGAGCGAGTAAAAACGATAACAAAGATAATTTGCGGGTGACATGCCATCATAAACTTGATCATACTATTTGTAAAGCATATGTAGAGAATGCAGCGATCAAAACAATGTGTATGACATGAGTAAACAAGTGAATCATAAAGCAAAGACTTTTCATGAATAGCACTTCAAGACAAGCATCAATAAGTCTTGCATAAGAGTTAACTCATAAAGCAATAATTCAAAGTAAAGGTATTGAAACAACACAAAAGAAGATTAAGTTTCAGAGGTTGCTTTCAACTTGTAACATATATATCTCATGGATATTGTCAACATAGAGTAATATAATAAGTGCAATAAGCAAGTATGTAAGAATCAATGCACGGTTCACACAAGTGTTTGCTTCTTGAGGTGGATAGAAATAGGTGAGCTGACTCAACATTAAAAGTAAAAGAATGGTCCTCATAGAGGAAAAACATCGATTGCTATATTTGTGCTAGAGCTTTGATTTTGAAAACATGAAACAATTTTGTCAACGGTAGTAATAAAGCATATGCATCATGTAAATTATATCTAATAAGTTGCAAGCCTCATGCATAGTGTACTAATAGTGCCCGCACCTTGTCCTAATTAGCTTGGACTACCGGATTATCACCGCAATACATATGCTTTAACCAAGTTTCACAAAGGGGTACCTCTATGCCGCTTTGTACAAAGGTCTAAGGAGAAAGCTCGCATTTGGATTTCTCGCTTTTGATTATTCTCAACTTAGACATCCATACAGGGACAACATAGACAACGAGATAATGGACTCCTCTTTTAATGCTTTAAGCATTTGACAACAATTAATTCTTTTCTCATTAGAGATTTGAGGATATTTGTCCAAAGCTGAAACTTCCACCATGAATCATGGCTTTAGTTAGCGTCCCAATGTTCTTCTCTCACAATATGCATGCTCAAACCATTCAACTCGGTGTAGATCGCCCTTACTTGAGACAAGACGAACATGCATAGCAACTCACATGAAATTCAACAATGAGTTGATGGCGTTCCCCGAGTAAACATGGTTATCGCACAACAAGCAACTTAATAAGAGATAAAGTGCATAATTACATATTCAATACCACAATAGTTTTTAAGCTATTTGTCCCATGAGCTATATATTGCAAAGGTGAATGATGGAATTTTAAAGGTAGCACTCAAGCAATTTACTTTGGAATGGCGGGAAAATACCATGTAGTAGGTAGGTATGGTGGACACAAATGGCATAGTGGTTGGCTCAAGTATTTTGGATGCATGAGAAGTATTCCCTCTCGATACAAGGTTTAGGCTAGCAAGGCTTATTTGAAACAAACACAAGGATGAACGGTGCAGCAAAACTCACATAAAAGACATATTGAAAGCATTATAATACTCTATACCGTCTTCCTTGTTGTTCAAACTCAAAACTAGAAATTATCTAGACCTTGGAGAAACCAAATATGCAAACCAAATTTTAGCATGCTCTATGTATTTCTTCATTAATGGGTGCAAAGCATATGATGCAAGAGCTTAAACATGAGCACAACAATTGCCAAGTATCACATTACCCAAGACATTTATAGCAATTACTACATGTATCATTTTCCAATTCCAACCATATAACAATTTAACGAAGGAGAAACTTCGCCATGAATACTATGAGTAGAAACCAAGGACATATTTGTCCATATGCTACAGCGGAGCGTGTATCTCTCCCATAAAGTGAATGCTAGGATCCATTTTATTCAAACAAAACAAAAACAAAAACAAGCCGACGCTCCAAGAAAAAGCACATAAGATGTGGCCGAATAAAAATATAGTTTCGGGGGAGGAACCTGATAATTTGTCGATGAAGAAGGGGATGCCTTGGGCATCCCCAAGCTACGCTTGAGTCTTCTTGATATATGCAGGGGTGAACCACCGGGTGCATCCCCAAGCTTAGAGCTTTCACTCTCCTTGATCATGTTGCATCATACTCCTCTCTTGATCCTTGAAAACTTCCTCCACACCAAACTCGAAACAACTCATTAGAGGGTTAGTGCACAATATAAATTGACATATTCAGAGGTGACACAATCATTCTTAACACTTCTGGACATTGCATAATCCTACTGGACATTAGTGGATCAAAGAAATTCATCCAACATAGCGAAAGAGGCAATGCGAAATAAAAGGCAGAATCTGTCAAAACAGAACAGTTCGTATTGACGAATTTTAAAATGGCACCAGACTTGCTCAAATGAAAATGCTCAAATTGAATGAAAGTTGCGTACATATCTGAGGATCATGCTCGTAAATTGGCATAATTTTCTGAGCTACCTGCAGGGCAGGTGGACTCAGATTCGTGACAGCAAAGAAATCTGGAACTGCGCAGTAATCCAAATCTAGTACTTACTTTTCTATCAACGGCTTAACTTGGCACAACAAAACTCAAAACTAAGATAAGGAGAGGTTGCTACAGTAGTAAACAACTTCCAAGACACAAAATAAAAACAAAGTACTGTAGGTAAAAACATGGGTTGTCTCCCATAAGCGCTTTTCTTTAACGCCTTTCAGCTAGGCGCAGAAAGTGTGTATCAAGTATTATCGAAGGGTGAAGCATCAACATTACCTTGGGCTTTACCCTTACCTTTCTTATTGTTTTTCTTTCCCTTTGGTTTAGGAAATATACGAGTTTCTCCCGGTATAGAGGTGAATTTCAAAGTGCCTTCTCCAACATCAATATTTGCTCCCAATAGTTTCAGCGGGGATCTTCAGAGTGTGAGTTTTCTGTTTCAACAACAAGATAATCAATAGATATTGTTCTTCCACAAATAGTTGTATGCACACTGCAGCTATTCCTTTAGGGATTATAGTAGAGTTATCAATGAGAGTTATCTTTTCTCCTCCTTCCTCAACTCCCCAAAGTTTCAAAGATTTATAAATACTTTCGGGCATAAGGCAAAATTCATACATAATATCACGGTAGGCATGGAGGGTTCGATCACGATAACAATTTTAACGACGGGATCCCACAATGAGAGTTTAGAGTTCACTAAGACTTGTTCAAGACGATTACGAACGTGGCAATAGTTATCATTCAAGCGAGATGTACTTATCTCAGAGTATTTAATCTACTATATATGCTAGCGAGGACTGAATCAAAGTTATTAGGCTGAATCATATGATGCAACCAACTTCTTTATGGCATTAAAAGCTTGATCCCCATTGCAATGAAGGAAATCTCCTCCCACTAAAGTATCCAAAGCATATCTATAGCGAACCATAAGACCAAAATAAAAATTGCTAAGGAGCAAACTTAGAGTCATTTGAGGTTCAGTTTCACGATAAGAAGTAAAAATTCTAGACCAGGCATCCTTAAAACTCTCCTCATCCCCTTGTTTAAAAGTGAAGACTAATTCTTGGGCGAAGAAGTAACAGGTTCAGAGCTAGACATGGTAACAAAAGTAACTAAATTTTTTTGTATTTTTAATATAGAGTGCAAGACAATAAAGTAAACTAGATAAAGTAAATGCAAGTAAACTAATTTTTTTGTGTTTTCGATATAGCAAACAAGACAACAAATAAAGTAAAGCTAGCAACTAATTTTTTTGTATTTTGATTTAGTGCAGCAAACAAAGTAGTAAATAAAACTAAAGCAAGACAAAAACAAAGTAAAGAGATTGAGAAGTGGAGACTCCCCTTGCGGCGTGTCTTGATCTCCCGACAACAGCGCCGGAAAATATGCTTGATGGCGTGTATTTCACACGTTCGTTGGGCAACCCCAAGAGGAAGGTATGATGAGCACGGCAGCAAGTTTTCCCTCGAGAAAGAAACCAAGGTTTATCGAACCGGGAGGAGCCAAGAAGCACGTTGAAGGTTGATGGCGGCGGGATGTAGTGCGGCGCAACACCGGAGATCCGGCGCCAACGTGGAACCTGCACAACACAACCAAAGTACTTTGCCCCAACGAAACGGTGAGGTTGTCAATCTCACCGACTTCTTCGTAACAAAGGATTAACCGTATTGTGTGGAAGATGATTGTTTGCGAGAGAAAACGAGTAAAAACAAGTATTGCGGTAGATTGTATTTCGAGTAAAGAGAATTGGACCGGGGTCCACGAGTTCACTAGAGGTGTCTCTCCCATAAGACGAACGACATGTTGGGTGAACAAATTACAGTTGGGCAATTGACAAATAAAGAGAGCATGACCATGCACATACATATCATGATGAGTATAGTGAGATTTAATTGGGCATTACGACAAAGTACATAGACCGCCATCCAATTGCATCTATGCCTAAAAAGTCCACCTTCGAGGTTATCATCCGAACCCCCTCCGGTATTAAGTTGCAAAGCAACGAGACAATTGCATTAAGTATGGTGCGTAATGTAATCAACAACTACATCCTTAGACATAGCATCAATGTTTTATCCCTAGTGGCAACGGCACAACACAACCTTAGAACTTTACGTCCTTTGTCCCGGTGTCAATGCGAGGCATGAACCCACTATCGAGCATAAGTACTCCCTCTTGGAGTTAAAAGCAACAACTTGGCAGAGCCTCTACTAGAAACGGAGAGCATGCAAGATCATAAACAACACATAAGCATAACTTTGATAATCAACATAACAAGTATTCTCTATTCATCGGATCCCAACAAACGCAACATATAGAATTACGATATAGATGATCTTGATCATGATAGGCAGCTCACAAGATCAGACAATGATAGCACAATGGGGAGAAGACAACCATCTAGCTACGCTATGGACCCATAGTCCGAGGGTAGACTACTCACTCATCACTCCGGAGGCGACCATGGCGGTGTAGAGTCCTCGGGAGATGATTCCCCTCTCCGGCGGAGGTGCCGGAGGCGATCTCCGAGATCCCCGAGATGGGATCGGCGGCGACGGCGTCTCGGTAATGTTTTCCGTATCGTGGCTCTCG